>NC_082638.1:34321785-34630714 GCF_002263795.3 Bos taurus
GGGTCCTATATCTGGTACTGTTACCTCCAAATATTCCCAGTTGAATGTGCCTTGGGCCTGATATGCACATATTCCGTCTTTTAGGCTTAGCTACGATGGGAGGTTCAGAGGTCTTGTTGACACAATTTCTCAAATTGGTAGAGGACTTACAATCTACAATCTTTATCCATTACCAGGACACGTCCTTTGAAGGGCTGCAGGTGTTAACAATGAACTTGCCTGGACCCGTGCTTTTGTGGCCCTAATGGCCCTTCATAGAACTGAGGACCATTTGATTATCCTTAGGCACTTCAGTTTGGACTGGATTTTATCCTTTTGTTTGTTTTTTAAGCAGATGTATACTTTGCAAGCTAGAGTTGGTCTTGTGGGGTTCTCACAAATCCAGAGGACTGGCAGTAAGACTGGTGGCCATAGATAAGAATTTTTGCCATGGAAAGGGGACCTCATCATACCTGCAAACCCTCTGTGGGAAAGGCCCAGGTGGCTCCAACCATTTACAGGAGACCTTGTGATCCTGTAAGCTCCCCAATGGCTAGTGCAGCCTATTGTCTTGGTTAGGGGAGGTTAACGGAGGCATGATTACCATAATGTGCCTGCTTTGTGTCATCACTAAAGTAATAGGCAGAAATTGTTCTAGATAACATCCCTTTGCAATGACCATTCCTCAGGATTGGTGAGGTCCTATCATCAGGTTTCAGAAGGAAATCAGTGTGAAGGATTAAAGGATCATACTATAAGTTTTTGACAAGGTCATGCTGACTTGCTGATGTGTGTACTTTCTTCTACAACTTTCTGTAAATTATGCCCCTTCCATTATTTCCTAGGGGATATTTACCCATATAATGGAAAGAATGGCCATCCTTGCTGAATCTCTGAAGAAACAGTTAAAAATCTTAGGGGGCATTAGGAATCTGTGAGGATTATCAATTGATGGGTAAGAGAGTTCTTTACCATTTTCACTTCGCTGAGAACCTAAGTAAGTTTGGTGAGTATCATTAAGTCCGACTCTTCCTGATCCCATGGATTGCAGCATGACAGGCTTCCCTGTCAATCACCAACTCATAGAGCCTGCTCAAACCCATAACCACTGATTCCCTGATGCCACCATGCATTTCATCTTCTGTCGTCACCCTCTCCTCCAGCCTTCAATCTTTCTCAGCATCAGGTTCTTTCCCAATGAGTCAGCCTTTCATTTCAGGTGGCCAAAATATCCAGGATCCAGTTCCAGCATCAGCCCTTCCAATCAATATTCTGAACTGATTTCCTTTAGAATTGACTCCTTTCATTTCCTTGCAGTCCAAGGGACTCTCAAGTGTTTTCTCTAACACCACATATCAATAGCATCGATTCCTTGGAGGTCAAGATTCTTTAGGTCCAATTCTCATCTCTTTACATAGCTTTGACTAGACTGACCTTTGTCTGCTTTATAATGTGCTGTCCAGCCTGGTTGTAACTTTTCTTCTAAGGAGAAAGCATATTTTAATTTCCTGAACAGAGTCACCATCTTCAGTGATTTTGGAACCTGCTCCCCCCAAATAGTTTCTCACTGTTTCCATTGGTTTCCCATCTTTATGTCACGAAGTGATGGGACCAGATGCCATGAATCTCATTTTGAATGTTGAGTTTTAAGTCACCTTAATCACTCTCCTCTTTTACTTTCCTCAAGAGACTCCGTAGTTCTTTCCATGTTCTGCCACATGAATCGTGTCATCTGCATATCTGATGTTATTGATATTTCTCCCAGCAAAGTTGATTCCAAACCCTGTTGCATTCAGTCTGGCATTTTGTGTGATGAACTCTTCATGTAAGTTCAATAAAGAGGTTGACAGTACAGCCTTGAAATATTCCTTTCCCAACTCAGAACCTGTCTGTTGTTCCATTTCCTTTTCTGACTGTTGCTTCTTGAGCTGCATACAGATTTATCAGGAGGCATATAACATACTCTAGTAGTCCCATGTTTAGAAGAATTTAAAATGTTTTGTTGTGATCTACACAAACAAGTCTTTGGCATAGTCAAAAAGGAGTAGATGTTTTTTTGGTGCTCTCTGGCTTTTTTTTTTTCTTTTTTTTTTTTTTGAATCAAATATTTTATTTTATTTATTTTTTTATTTATTTTTAAAAGAAAATCCATCCTGAACCCTCCTCCCTCCTCCCTCCCGATACCATCCCTCTGGGTCATCCCAGTGCACCAGTCCCAAGCATCCAGCATCGCGCATTGAACCTGGACTGGCATCTCATTTCATACATGACATTTCACATGTTTCAATGCCATTCTCCCAAATCTTGCCACCCTCTCCCTCTCCCACGGAGTCCATAAGCCTGTTCTATACATCAGTGTCTCTTTTGCTGTCTCGTATACAGGGTTATCGTAACCATCTTTCTAAATTCCGTATATATGCGTTAGTATACTGTATTGGTGTTTGTCCTTCTGGCTTACTTCACTCTGTATAATAGGCTCCAGTTTCATCCACCTCATTAGAACTGATTCAAATGTATTCTTTTTAATGGCTGAGTAATACTCCATTGTGTATATTTACCACAGCTTTCTTATCCATTCATCTGCTGATGGACATCTAGGTTGTTTCCATGTCCTGGCTATTATAAACAGTGCTGCGATGAACATTGGGGTACACGTGTCTCTTTCCCTTCTGGTTTCCTCCGTGTGTATGCCCAGCAGTGGGATTGCTGGATCATAAGACAGTTCTATTTCCAGTTGTTTAAGGAATCTCCACACTGTTCTCCATAGTGGCTGTACTAGTTTGCATTCCCACCAACAGTGTAAGAGGGTTCCCTTTTATCCACACCCTCTCCAGCATTTATTATTTGTAGACTTTTGGATCGCAGCCATTCTGACTGGTGTGAAATGGTATCTCATAGTGGTTTTGATTTGCATTTCTCTGATAATGAGTGATGTTGAGCATCTTTTCATGTGTTTGTTAGCCATCTGTATGTCTTCTTTGGAGAAATGTCTATTTAGTTCTTTGGCCCATTTTTTGATTGGGTCATTTATTTTTCTGGAGTTGAGCTGGAGGAGTTGCTTGTATATTTTTGAGATTAGTTGTTTGTCGGTTGCTTCATTTGCTATTATTTTCTCCCATTCTGAAGGCTGTCTTTTTACCTTGCTAATAGTTTCCTTTGATGTGCAGAAGCTTTTAAGTTTAATTAGGTCCCATTTGTTTATTTTTGCTTTGATTTCCAATATTCTGGGAGGTGGGTCATAGAGGATCCTGCTGTGATGTATGTCAGAGAGTGTTTTGCCTATGTTCTCCTCTAGGAGTTTTATAGTTTCTGGTCTTACGTTGAGATCTTTAATCCATTTTGAGTTTATTTTTGTATATGGTGTTAGAAAGTGTTCTAGTTTCATTCTTTTACAAGTGGTTGACCAGATTTCCCAGCACCACTTGTTAAAGAGATTGTCTTTAATCCATTGTATATTCTTGCCTCCTTTGTCAAAGATAAGGTGTCCATATGTGCGTGGATTTATCTCTGGGCTTTCTATTTTGTTCCATTGATCTATATTTCTGTCTTTGTGCCAGTACCATACTGTCTTGATAACTGTGGCTTTGTAGTAGAGCCTGAAGTCAGGTAGGTTGATTCATCCAGTTCCATTCTTCTTTCTCAAGATCGCTTTGGCTATTTGAGTTTTTTTGTATTTCCATATAAATTGTGAAATTATTTGTTCTAGCTCTGTGAAGAATACTGTTGGCAGCTTGATAGGGATTGCATTGAATCTATAAATTGCTTTGGGTAGTATAGTCATTTTCACTATATTGATTCTTCCAATCCATGAACATGGTATATTTCTCCATCTATTACTGTCCTCTTTGATTTCTTTCACCAGTGTTTTATAGTTTTCTATATATAGGTCTTTAGTTTCTTTAGGTAGATATATTCCTAAGTATTTTATTCTTTCCGTTGCAATGGTGAATGGAATTGTTACCTTAATTTCTCTTTCTGTTTTCTCATTATTAGTGTATAGGAATGCAAGGGATTTCTGTGTGTTGATTTTATATCCTGCAACTTTACTATAATCATTGATTAGTTCCAGTAATTTTCTGGTGGAGTCTTTAGGGTTTTCTATGTAGAGGATCATGTCATCTGCAAATAGTGAGAGTTTTACTTCTTCTTTTCCAATTTGGATTCCTTTTATGTCTTTTTCTGCTCTGATTGCTGTGGCCAAAACTTCCAAAACTATGTTGAATAGTAATGGTGAAAGAGGGCACCCTTGTCTTGTTCCTGACTTTAGAGGAAATGCTTTCAATTTTTCACCATTGAGGATAATGTTCGCTGTGGGTTTGTCATATATAGCTTTTATTATGTTGAGGTATGTTCCTTCTATTCCTGCTTTCTGGAGAGTTTTTATCATAAATGGGTGTTGAATTTTGTCAAAGGCTTTCTCTGCATCTTTTGAGATAATCATATGGTTTTTGTTTTTCAATTTGTTAATGTGGTGTATTACATTGATTGATTTGCGGATATTGAAGAATCCTTGCATCCCTGGGATAAAGCCCACTTGGTCATGGTGTATGATCTTTTTAATATGTTGTTGAATTCTGATTGCTAGAATTTTGTTTAGGATTTTTGCATCTATGTTCATCAGTGATATTGGCCTGTAGTTTTCTTTTTTTGTTTGGGATCTTTGTCAGGTTTTGGTATTAGGGTGATGGTAGCCTCATAGAATGAGTTTGGAATGAGCAGCTCAAGTGATGAGGTGTTTGGTGAGCGCCAATGCTGCGACTTATCGCCTCCCCGCCACTCGGTTATCTGGGTATAAAACCGGCGCACCTTCTCAGGCAGATGTTAACCGTCCAGACCCCCAAGAAGTTTTAGTTAGCAAAGAAGCCTGCTTACAGTTTTATAGATAATGTCTCTCTGGGGCTGCGATTGCCCCCTTCCGGCTCTGGCTGCCTGTCACCAGAGGGGGAAGGTCTGCAGCCGGCTATCTCTGATCAATTCTTTGTTCCGTGCGCGGGCCTGGCGGTGTCTTAGGTTGGGGCTGGCTTTTCACGTTGTAGATATCCCACAGTCTGGTTTGCTCGCCCAAATTATTTTGCTCAGATAGTGCTCAGGGTTTTCAGGCCAGATTCTTACTCTAAGCGATGCAGCCCGTGCTGCACCTCCCTGTCCAGCCCCGCTTGTTAATGGCGCGTGCAGGCGTCTACCGTGCTTCTCCGCTGGGGGAGTTACCGTAGGACTCGCAATCTTCGAGTTTTAATTGTTTATTTATTTTTTCTTCCTGTTATGTTGCCCTCTGAGCTTCCAAAGCTCGGCACAGATTCGGCAGTGAGAAGGTTTCCTGGTGTTTGGAAACTTCTCTCTTTTTAAGACTCCCTTCCCGGGACGGAACTCCGTCCCTCCCTCTTTTGTCTCTTTTTTTGTCTTTTATATTTTTTCCTACCTCCTTTCGAAGAGTTGGATTGCTTTTCTGGGTGCCTGATGTCCTCTGCCGGCATTCAGAAATTGTTTTGTGGAATTTACTCGACGTTTAAATGCTCTTTTAATGAATTTGTGGGGGAGAAAGTGTTCTCCCCGTCCTACTCCTCCGCCATATTGGCTCCTCCTCCTCTGGCTTTTTTGATAACCCAATGGGTGTTGGTAATTTGATCTCAGGTTCTTCTGACCTTTCTAAATCCAGCTTGAACATCTGGAAGCTCATGGTTCACATTCTATTGAAGCCTGGCTTTGGGAATTTTGAGCAGTACTTTGCGAATGTATGAGATGAGTGAAGTTAAGTAGTAGTTTGCACACTCGATGGATTGCCTTTTATTGCGGTTGGAATGAAAACTGAACTTTTCCAGTGGTCTGGCCACAGCTGTGTCTTCCAAATCTGCTGGCATATAGAGGGCAGCACACTCACAACATCATCTTTTAGAATTTGAAAGAGCTCAACTGAATTCCACCACCTCCACGAGCTTTGTTTGTAGTTATGCTTCTAAAGTCCGACTTGACTTTGCATTCCAGGACGTCTGGCTCTAGGTGAGTGATCACACCATTGTGCTTAACTGGATCATGCAGATCTTTTGTGCATATTTCATCTGTGTATTCTTTCCTCCTCTTCTTAATAGCTTCTGCTTCTGTTACATCCGTACCATTTCTGTCCTTTATTGTGCCCCTCTTTGCATGAAATTTGCCCTTGGTATCTCTGATTTTCTCGAAGAGATCTGTAGGATTTCCCATTCTATTTATTTCCTCTATGAACTGGTATTGATAACTGAGGAAGGTTTAATCTCTCCTTGCTATTCTTTGGGACTCTGCATTCAAATGGGTATTGTTTTCATTTTCTCGTTTTTGTTTAGCGTCTTTGGTCTTTTCAGATCTTTGTAAGGCCTTATCACTTTGTTATTTTGCATTTCTTTTATATGGGAATGGTCTTTATCCCTGATTACTGTACAATGTCACACCTCCACCCATAGGTCTTCAGGCACTCTGTCTATCAGATAGAATCCCCTGAATCTATTTATCACTTCCACTGTATAATCATAAGCGTTTTGATTTTGCACCTGTAAAATATGCTAATCCCCTATTTCATGCAGAGAAATCGTCACCCAGACTTTTTTCAAAGAAATACAGAGAACTCTTTCTGTTATTCAGGAAATACATGAAATATAGCTGTACCTATTTGATGTTTTAGCTCAGATATCAATTTCTGATTCATTGAAAATTCCCTATTTCATGTGTACAGCTCAGTTCAGTTTAGTTCAGTCACTCAGTCATGTCTGACTCTTTGCGACCCCATGAATTGCAGTATGCCAGGCTTCCCTATCCATCACCATCTCCCGGAGTTCATTCTAACTCACTTCCATCGAGTCAGTGATGCCGTCCAACCGTCTCATACTCTGTCATCCCCTTTTCCTTCTGTCCCCAATCTCTCCCATCATCAGAGTCTTTTCCAATGAGTCAACTCTTCCCATGAGGTGGCCAAAGTACTAGAGTTTCAGCTGTAGCATCAGTCCTTCCAAAGAAATCCCAGGGCTGATCTCCTTCCAAATGCACTGGTTGGATCCCCTTGCAGTCCAAGGGACTCTCAAGAGTCTTCTCCAACACCACAGATCAAAAGCATCAATTCTTCAGTGCTCAGCAATCTTCACAGTCCAACTCTCACATCCATATATGAAGACTGAAAAAACCATAGCCTTGACTAGACGAACCTTTCTTGGCAAAGTAATGTCTCTGCTTTTGAATATGCTATCTAGCTTGGTCATAACTTTTCTTCCAAGGAGTAAACGTCTTTTAATTTCATGGCTGCAGTCATCATCTGCAGTGATTTTGCAGCCCCCAAAAATAAAGTCTGACACTGTTTCCACTGTTTCACCATCTATTTCCCATGAAGTGATGGAACCAGATGCGATGATCTTCGTTGTCTTAATGTTGAGCTTTAAGCCAACTTTTTCACTCTCCTCTTTCACTTTCTTCTAGAGGCTTTTTAGTTCCTCTTCTCTGCCATAAGGGTGGTGTCATCTGTATATCTGAGGTTATTGATATTTCTCCCAGAAATCTTGATTCCAGCTTGCACTTCTTCCAGCCCACTGTTTCACATGATGCACTCTGCATGTAATTTAAATAAGCAGGGTGACAATATATAGGCTTGCGATCCTCCTTTTCCTAATTGGAACCAGTCTGTTGTTCCATGTCCAGTTCTAACTGTTTTTTCCTAACCTGCATATAGGTTTCATGTGTACAAATCTTGAAAAAGTTTCATATGTGAATAGTCGAGATTTCATATTTCATATGAGAACATTTCTCCCCAGATTGTTAAATGTGAAATACACAGAATTCCAAGTCTCATATCAGAAGACCTTCATTCAAGCTTTCTTGATGGAAATATACAGAATTTCAGAGCTCAAGCATGAAAATCTGTGGGAAAATTCTACATTTCTTGTAGGAGAATGAATGCACTTTTTTCAAATGTGAAGTAGACAGTATTCAATATTTCATGAAGGAAAGACAGCACAAAGATTTTCAAATGAGAAATATGAAAAAATTCCATATCTCATGTGAGAAATCCTGTGACCATATTTTGATATGTGAAATAGACATTTTCATATTTCCTGTCAAAGAATCTGCATCCTGATTTTCATATCTCTAATGTGAAAAATTCCACATTTTAATAAGAAAATATTGTATGTATACTTTCATGTGAGATGTACAGAGAATTCCACATTTCAAGTTGGAAAAATTGTCCCCAGATTTGTATATGTGACTAATAGAGAATTTTATATTTCACATTCTGGAAGATACATCTAGATTTTCAAATGTGAAACTGAGAATTTCATCTTTTATGAAGGACTATGTCATTTCAGATGTCTGTACTTGAAACAGATAATACCTTCATCAAGAGGCGCCTTAATTCCTATTATTCTTCTGTCATTTGGGTGTTGTCATCTGGATAACTAAGTTATCATATCGCCCACATAAATTTTGTGTCTAGCTTGAGATTCATCTAGGATTTTATTTTTTCATGAGGTCCTCTGCACAGAAGTCAAATAACCAGGGCAACACTAGATAGCTTTGACTTATTCCTTTCCCGATTTTGAATCACTTCATTGTCCCGTGTCCAGGTCTAACTGTTGCAAATTTAATAGCGTACACATTTCCCAGGAGACAGGTAAGGAATTCTGATGTTCTTTTCTCTAAGAATTTTCCAAAATTACTTTTCTTTTTCAATGGTTTGTGTGTGATTCACAGTGTCCAAGTCATTAGCAGAAACAATTAAGCAGATATAGATGATTGTATAGTCTATACATCAATTTATGTGTACCTGTTATGACTGAATCACTAACTACACATTTCTGTGTTTTTTTGTTTGTTTATTTTTTGGTCATTGTTGTTATTGTTGTTTTCTCTCTTTATCAAGTAGTCAAGTACCAAGTAGTCAAGTCAAGTATGAACTTGCCAACTTATTCTACAGGAATTAAATTATGCCCATGGCAGTCTCTGACCCTTGAGACTCGCTGAATGGAATTAAGCTTTGAGATTTGAAATCAGACATCGGTACTCTGGGAAAATGTCAGGAACATTCAAAATATAGCTAGATATATTCAAGTGCTGACTTTTTGAGCCCAGTTATGCTATTATATTTTATGTGGAATGTTCTGCATTTCTTCATGCTGATGACAATTTATCATTAAGAGAAATTTTCTAGGGGGAAAACAACAACAACAACAAATGTGCTTGATTGCATGTTGGAAGTCAAAGTAATACCAGTTACGTGTGTACGTAAGCAACGTCCCATCAAACAGAGTAATTCATGTCCACTAATGTTTCATGTTTTGCTGTCAAGGAAAAAGAATAATAGAGCTTTCCAGGAAACACTGAGAAGTTCAAAGAAGGCAGAAATGTAGAAGGATATGAAATGCACCTCTCTCAATGTATAGATCAGAAGTAACACTTCTACATGGTCAATAGTTTTCCCAGAGCATCAGATAAATACTAGCAGAAGACCCTAGTCCCCAGAGTGTTCCATGTGGGTTTCAGACATACCTGGGTGGGAAGGAATTAAGATGGGAAAAGAAGTATAAGAGGAAGCAAAACAAAACCTGAGCCTTGTGGTGGGAGATGGAGAAGCAGGGAAGAGATTTCCAGAATGAGGCAAGCCCCTTCAGTAAAGGGTAAATTGCTTTGGACTGAAAGGAAGCAAGGTAAGACAGCTGATGAAATATTATTTATATAGAGCAAAAGTTACACAGATAATGTGTGTCGTGGCTCTATATGGCCCAAACTGCAATGCAGCTCAACCAGTGTGCATGGGGTCTGGAAGCTGGACACAGGATTTAGAGTGCCATCCTGGGAGAGGACTGTTGTTGGCTATGTGGAGATGGCCTGAAGGAGAAAGGGTGACAGAGAATGAGATGGCTGGATTGCATCACCAATGCAATGGACACGAACTTGGGCAAACTTCAGGAAATGGTGAGGGACAGGGAGGTCTGGCACACTGTGGTCCATGGAGTTGCAGATACAACTGGGCAAATGAACAACAACAATTTCTTGAGATAAAGCTGTTCCAGGGGGAGTAGAAGAGGAAAACTTTTGTGAGAACAATGGAAGCGCCAAGTTCTCCCCTAGAGACGGAGGAAGTGGGAAGAGTCTGGCCACCTGGATTAGTGCTCTCCTGAAAGGTGTGCCTTCTGGCCACCTTGTAGAGTCCACTTCTCACACAGCCCTGATCTGTAGTCAGCAGGCACCAGCATGTGTCCTGAGGGCCTGACCTCCTACTGGGTACCAGGTTCTCAGTTGGTGTGAGATGCCCAGCCCTGTTGGTGGATGCTCAGGCTGACCACATGTCACTCCACAGCCACAAGCCCAAGGGAGCTTCCTCCTTGACCACAGCAATGGACCTGAACTGGACTCAGCCTTGGGGTTGTCTATGGAAGGAAAGGTGGGAAAGGTCATGTCTGTCTTTTGTTTGTTTGTTTGTTTGTTTTCTATTGTTGGCCAGCCAGTGCAGCTTGCAGGATCTTAGTTCCCCAACTATGTATAGAATCCCTGCCCTCAGCAGTGAAAGTGCAGAGTCCTAACCACTCCAGGACTACCAGAGAGTTCCTAGTAGGTCATTTCTTGAGCCTGGCAGATGGCCCAGAAGTCTGACGTTGGCTGCTGAGAGGCAGCCTTCTATGGGTGAGGCTTGGGTGAAGTCACAAAACATCCCTCTCTCCCTGATCTCTGGGAGCCCTGTGACCATGGCCCATATCATAGAAACTTCTGGAGGTAGAGAGAACTGAAGGACGACATACCCCCTCCCCACTCATATTCCTTTCCTGGCTACAGACCCAAAGGCCTTCCAATAAATTCATCTGCTCTCAACCCATCTACAGAAAGCATGCTGTCCTCCTTCCTGGAAACCTTCCCTGAAGAAAAGGTTGAAATCATGTCCTCTGCTTCTTCCTAACATAACATGTGAAGGCTTTTCTGTACATCCAGTGTTAAGCTTATGCTAGACAGCTATGGGTTTTCTTCCTTTTTTTTTTTTTATTTTTTGTTAAAACACATACTCCCCTTCACAACCAGGATGGTTTAAGCACAGGCCTTGCTCTGTTCTCAAGGCTCTGTCCCTCACAGTCTAGGAGAGAAGTAAAGAAAGTTGGGGCCAGAACGAGAGTTGGGTGGGGACTTTTAGCAGCAGTGGTCTGCAAGAAGGGGTCCACAGGAGCAGGCTGTGTCCTGGAAAATCTGGGTGGGTGGGCATTTGTTGATGTTTAGAAGTCACCTGGGAGCTGAGTCATCACCTGCATACTCCCCACCTGTCCTTGAGGTGAGCCCTCTCCAGGGACTCCTGATCTAAAGAACGCATTAATGTACTAAGGTAGCCACAAGGTATACAAGAGACCTAAACAACAGGAAATTGTTTTCTCCCAGTTCTGGAGGCTAGAAGTCCAGGATCAAGGTGTTGACAGTGTGGTTTCTCGGGAGATCTCTTTCCCTGATGCACAAACAGCTGCATTCTTGTGTCCTCCTGTCCCTTTATGTCCATGCATCCTTGATGTCTTGTGTGTCCTAATTTCCTTTTTTTTTTTTTTTTTCTGGCCATGCTGCTTCACTTCTGGGTCTTAGTTTCCAGTCCAGGGATTGAAATGGGGCCCTTGGCCGTGAAAATTCTGAGCCCTAACCACTGGCCTTGCAGGGAATTCTGCTCTCTCTTTTTATGTAGAGAACCATCAGATTGGACTAGGGCTTACCCTAGTGCCTTCGTTGAGTTTAACTACCTTGTTAAGAATATCATCTACAAATATAGTCACATTCCAAAGTGTAGGGGGATAGGACTTCTACAGATAATTTTTTAAATGAATTAATTTATTTGATGGCACCAATTGTTAGTTGTGGCATGTGGGGTCTTTGGACTTCCTGGCAGCACGTGGGATCTAGTTCCCTGACCAGGGACTGAAGTCCAGCCCCCTGCACTGGGAGTGGAGAGCTTTAGCCACTGGATCATTGGGAAAGTCCCCTCAACATATGGATTTTGTAGGACACAATGAAGCCCAAAACAGGGTTGATGGTAGGGTGATGTGCCTGGCTACACATTGTGGTGTAGCTTCACGTTGCACCCTACCTGCTCCTTACAAATATCTGAGACGCTTAGTAACGTTGACTCCCTGGTCCCATTCCTGGAGATACTTATTCTGTGGGTATGGAGTAAGATCGGCAAAATCAACCAGAACTTTTCAAAATCAATCAGTACTTTTCAAAACTCTCTAGTACTCACTGTTTAATATGGACACCTTAAGCAGCCTGGGCAACACCTGGAGTTTGTGAGAAACGCAAGACTCTCAGGCCCCACTCACAACTGTTGGACGAGAATATGTTTTTACACAAGACACGTAGGGAAATCCTTAGATTCACTGAGGGTTACAAAGCACAGCCCAGGAGATTTGCAAGTGTGGCCCAAACTGAGAAGTTTGGATCCAGATCTCTGAGCTTTGCTTATACCCTAACTTCCTTTAGTACGAAGGACATCCAGAAGCCCCAGGACAGAGTGTGGAGGTCCTAGAATCTCTGAAGAGTGGTGGGGAGGATGAAGCTCCCAGCTCAAGGTACAACATCTGATTGGTTTATTGAATTACCAATAACACGCTTCTCCCAAGGCAGGTGCTCAGTGTGTCACATGAAGAAAAAATTAATTCCTGACCCTCAACCCTCAGGGTCTCCTGAAGGAGTAGATTCTTGGATATTTTAAGCATGTTTTTACTGTTGTTTGGGTTCCCCTTGTGCCTCAGCTGGTAAAGAATCTGCCTGCAATGTGGGAGACCTGAGTTTGATCCCTGGGTTGGGAAAATCCCCTGGAGACAGGAAAGGCTACCCAGTCCAGTATTCTAGCCTGGACGATTCCATGGACTGTATATAGTCCATGGGGTCAGGAAGGGTCAGACACGACTGAGGAACTTTCACTTTCACTGTTGTGGTTTAGTTGCTAAGTTGTGTCTGAGTCTTTTGTGACCCCATAGACTGTAGCCTGCCAGGCCCCTCTGTCCATGGTATTTCCCAGGCAAGAATACTGGACTGGGTTGCCATTTCTTCCTCCAGGAGATCTTTCCAACCCTTTCATTGAAACCAGGTCTTCTGCATTAACAGGTGGATTCTTAACTGCTGAACCACCAGAGATCAATCTTTCCCAAAGTATTGGATGATTTTACACCCTGGGACTCACGTCACATCAGAATCAAGTGAGGCAAACATTGAACTTTCAGATGCCCAGGCCCCCTCCTCAGGCAATTTTAGTTTCTTAGGTATGATATGCAGCCCTGGAATCTCTATGTTTAATAATGTCCCAGGTGATTCTGAGATTTGAACAATCTTTAGAAGCATATGAAAATGAAAGTGTTAGTCATCCAGTTGTGTTTGACTCTTTGCAAACCCATGGATAGTAGTTCCCCAGGCTCCTCTATCCATGGAATTCTCGAGGCAAGCATACTGAAGTGGATAGCCATTCCCTTCTCCAGGAGATCTTCCTGAACCAGGGATCAAACTCCGGTCTCCTCTACTGCAGGCAGACTTTTTACTGTCTGAGCCATTAGGGAAGCCTAGAAGCATAAATATGTAGTCAACATTTTCCTTCCTTTCCCCTAAGTTTTTGCAAACATTTTAAAATTGACATCCAAAATGTTTTTATTGTAAGTGTAAACACAGCAAAGGATGTACCTTTGGGCATACAATAAAAATAAACCCTTTAAGTAATCAAACTAGGAATTCCCTGGCAAGCCAGCGTTTACTGCTCAATGCTATCACTCTGGTGATCTGGGTTCAGTCCCCGGTCAGGAAACTAAGATCCTGCAGGAAGTCTCATGGTGTATCCATAAATAAATAAAACTGTTAATATCATGCTTACAAATACATCCAGAAGAATGTAAAGAGCATAGAGTTCAAAAATATATATATTTTTATTCATTTATTTGGCTGCCTCGAGTCTTAGTCATGGCATGCAGGATCCTTTGTCCTTTCTACTGCCCTCTGGTATATGGGATCTTAACCACCATGTATTAAACGCACATTCCCTACATTGGAAGGCAGATTCTCAACCCATGGACCACGAGGGAAGTCCCTAGCCTTGGGTTTTGATACTCACCAACATTGCAGAAGGCCATGGCAAGGCAATCCAGCATTTTTGCCTGGAGAAGTCCATGGATAGAGGAGCCTGGCTGGCTACAGTCTATGGGGTCGCAAGAAGTCAGACACAACTGAGCAACTAGGCACAGCACTCACCATCAACCGTCTTAAAAGAGTCTAAAACGAGCTCTTTCTAATGGTCGGTTCTGTATTTTTTTCCCCTGCTTCATT
This sequence comes from Bos taurus, assembly GCF_002263795.3. Lineage (NCBI taxonomy): Eukaryota > Metazoa > Chordata > Mammalia > Artiodactyla > Bovidae > Bos > Bos taurus. Next base: position 34,336,051 of record NC_082638.1, read on the forward strand.
GAGATGTAATGGACACATATTGTGTAAATTTAAGGTGAACACATGTTGATTTGATAAGAACAGTGTTTTTGATGTTATATCTGGTTACAACACTTGAGATCACGTTCATCAGTGAAGTTCATTTTTGTTCTAATTCAGTGACTCTGTTACCTTATAAGGAATGGAAATACACATATTTCTACTCTGAAACCCTCCCTCCCTCTATGTATCTGTGTGCACAGGGTTGTAAAGGCAGTGGGAAGGAAAGCTTGAGATATAATCTTGGTGGTGCAAAGGGGAAGGAGAGAGAAGACGGGGAGTGAGTGAGGAAGGCAGAAGGATGGGGACCAGGGTGTGACCTGACACCCCTGACCTGGTTTAAGAAAGCATGAGCCCCTGCCTAGAAAAAGCTCCTGGGGTTCAGCATGAAGATCCACAGTGAGGACCCCTGAAATCCAGCAGGTGCTGAGTCTTCAAGTGCAGATCATTTGGGAGTAAGCTTGCTTTCTGCTCTCCTCACCATGCCCACACGCCCCCAACCCACCACCCTTGCTCCCAGAAGAGGACAGGGGTTTGCTGTTTGCAGCTGGAGAATTTTCTGGTATTGGAGGTGAACCCCTGATTTTTCCATTCCTGATACCAGCCCGAGCTCTGTTGGAATAGCTATGTGGACCACCTTCCCCTGCCCTTAAGCTATTGAATCCCAAATAACTAAAGATGCAGATAAACTGGAGATAAGATGGTGGGCTTCTGGATGCCAGAGAGGGAAGTGGGGACTCTCACCACCCTGAGACCTGGAAAACAGCCCCTGGGTGGGGCCCTGCAGCCGCACCCACATTCTTTCCTCTCTTTAACAATTTGGTAGAAAGGTTTCTAGTTGAAAGATCCCATGGGGAAAAACTGGCTCAGAAACCTGATTGGAGCACCATTTGGATACTATGGATTGGATTAGAATGGGCTTTCAAAGGCTTGGAATCTCCTGATCCAGCCTCACTGAGAAAAGGCTTTTGGAGAGCCAGGTAGGAGTTTCATGGACACTGGACACAGGAAGCAGTGCTGATATTTCCAGAGAAATCTTTCTGGGGCGTGGAGACAGAGATACTCCAGCTTCATCCTCCAGTGGGACTCAGAATAAGAAGTGTTTAGCTGCACTGAGTCAACTGGACTTCAGGAGCTGGTGAGCCATGGGGTTTGGAATGCTTCATTTTGTTCTCTACAGCCATGAGTGTGCAAAATTGCTCTGTAAAGGCCTAGAGAGTAAACGGGCATTAAGCGCCAATGCAGTCTCTGCCATTAGCAGAGTGAAATAGCCTCGGGTACCCACTCCAGTGTTCTTGCCGGGAGAATCCCAGGGACAGGGGAACCTGGTGGGCTGCTGTCTATGGGGCCACACAGAGTCGGACACGACTGAAGTGACTTAGCAGCAGCAGCAGCAGCAAATGATCACGGCTGTGTTCCAATAAAACTTTATTTGTGACACTGAAATTTAGATATCCTATAATTTTCACATATCGCAAAATATTCCTTTGTTTGCCCCCAAATTAAAAAAATGTAAAAATATTAAATATATTTTTAAAAGTTAAAAAAAAAAAAAAAACTAAAACCTAAAAATCATTCTTAGCTTGCTCGTTGGGAGAAAAAGCAAACAGGAAGCAAGCCAATTTGTAAATTCCTGTTTAAACCATTTGCCTATATAATGCAGCTAGCATCCCATTAGTGACTTGTGACATGAATTTAGTAGGCTGGATTGTGCTTATGAAAAACAGAAATTTCCATTAAATCTAAGATGACATCAGCTGTAAAATGCAGCATTATTCCTTTTCTTTTTTTTTTTTTCTGCCACACCCAGTGGCATGTGGGATCATAGGTCTCTGACAGGGATTGAAGCCATGACCCTGGCCTGGAAGTGAGGAGTCTTAAATACTGGATCACCAGGGAAGTCCCACAGAATTATTTTTCATACCACTATAAAATATACACATATATACATATGTATGTGTGTGTGTTCAGTTGCTTCAGTAATGTTTGACTCCTTGCAACACTATGGACTTGGAGAAGGCAATGGCACCCCACTCCAGTACTCTTGCCTGGAAAATCTCATGGACGGAGGACCCTGGTGGGCTGCAGTCCATGGGGTCGCTGGGAGTCGGGCACGACTGAGCGACTTCACTTTGACTTTTCACTTTCATGCATTGGAGAAGGAAATGGCAACCCACTCGTGTTCTTGCCTGGAGAATCCCAGGGACAGTGGAGCCTGGTGGGCTGCTGTCTCTGGGGTCACACAGAGTCGGACACGACTGAAGCCACTTAGTAGCAGCAGCAGCAGCAGCAACGCTATGGACTGTAGCCCACCCGGCTCCTCTGTCCATAGGATTCTTCAGGCAGGAATACTGCAGTGGGTTGCCATGCCCTCCTCCAGGGGGTCGTCCTGACCCAGAGATGGAACCTGCATCTCTTACATCTTTTGCATTGTCAGGAGAGACCTTTACCGCTAGGGCTATCATTTATACACAACCAAACAAACTATAATATGCTGCTGATGAAATGTGATCTGGTATCAGAAATGGTCAAATGTAAACTGTAGAATGTCCCTTAATGTCAATGAAACGTGTTAACAGCATGGAAGCTATCAACAAATGTATTATATGGAGAGAAATTGTGTTACAAACCTTTTATTTCAATGACCACTACTGCCCCTGTCAGCATCCAACTACATACTGGCTGACTTTCTCCCTTGCATGATACTTTTAATTCATTAAGATTTGGAATTCATTAAATGCTTGGAGAAATTGCTTGTCAGCTTCTTTGCTAAGATCAAGTGTAAGAACCTGGGGAGCCAGGAATTAGTGGGTCAAGCCTGTGGTACAGATAAAAGATTGTATTCATAACAGCTACTGTTTATTTATGCAGCAGACATGTAGCACTGACAGACACCAGAACTTGTTCTAGAAACAACAATACAGCAACCCAATAGCTCTGGAGTTGAATATGGCATGTGAGTTGGGGGAGGCTGTGATTTCTGACATCAGGGTCAGGGAAGCCTGGCAGAGAAACTGTGGACTGAAGCAGGTCAGGAGTTGGGTGACAGTACTTGAGACAGTGTCCAAGGCAGGGGGAGTAGCAGAAGTCCTGAGAAGGCCCTGTCCTCTCTCCTTGGTACCCTTGGGAGATTGGGTCTGGGAACCCTGCACCCACAGATACCAAAATCCATGGATGCTCAAGTTCCTTATATAAAATGGTATAGTCTTTGCACGTAACTTAAGGGGATGCTCCCACATACTTTAAATCATCTCCACATTCCTTGTAATACCTAATACAATGCCAATGCTGTGTAAATAGTTTCAAGTACAATGTACATGCTATATATATACACATATATGTATATGCATATACATGTATGTGTATATATGCATATGTATGTATTTTGGTATTTTGTATGTATGTATGTGTGTGTGTGTATGTATGTGTATATATAGTTGCCAGCATGAGGCAGGTTCAAGTTTTGCTATGAGAACTTTCTGGAATTTTTTTTTTTTTTATATATTTTTGATCCATGTATAGAATCTGGTGCCTTCTGGACTCAGAGAATGGAGGGAGTGAGGGGCACCCCCAAGGGACAGCTGGGGGCTCTTTTGGACATTTTATGTTGGTCAGCATTTCTGAGTGAGATTGGAGATCTATAAGCAAAGTGGTGCCTACCAGCTCTCCTGTAGAGTTTAACAGGAGCACTGGGGCCACTATGGGGAGACAAGGCAAAAGTAGGGTCTGGAGAAGGAAGTTTAAAATGATCATGTCACTTAACTGAGTTTGAGATGTTTCCTTATGTCTAAGGGTGATAATAGTTATCTCAATGTTTCAGCTGATGATTAAACCAGGTACTAATTTTGTCTTTTGGAAGAAATATAATCATCACCACTTATCTGCAGAGAATAAGTTCCAAGACCCCCAGTGGACATCTGTAACCACACATAGTATCAAACCCTATATACACAATGGTTTTTCTATACAAACATACCTGTGATGCAGTTTATTTTATAAAAGAACAGTAAGAGATTGGCAACTTCCTAATAATAACAGGAAAGTGAAAGTGAAGTTGCTCAGTCGTGTCCAACTCTTTGCAACCTGATGGACTGCAGCTTACTATGCTCCTCTGTGATGGGATTTCCCAGGCAAGAATTCTGGATTGGGTTGCCATTTCCTTCTCCAGGGATGGAACCCAGGTCTCCTGAATAGTAGCAGACACTTTACCATCTGAGCCACCAGGGAAGGTGTAATAATAACATAGAACAATTATAACAACATATTTTTATAACAGTTTTGTGAATGTAGTCTCTATGTAAAATATATTACTGAACTAATTTTGTGATTTTTTTTTCACCCTAACTATGCACTATGCTCTGTGGCCATACCTTTTGCAGTTTGCAGTTTGACAGCAAAACTAACCCAGATTTCTTTTCTCTGCTTCACATTCACCACAGATATTAGCAACCTCAGCATACTTTTTTTTCTTTTTATATCAAATTGAGAACTTTGATCTTTTCACTTAAAGGTAGCACTTAAAGGATTCTCTCTGGCATGTCTAAATAACCAACATCACTCCACTTACGGTTTGGGGCCATTATTGAGTAAAATAAGGGTGACTTGGTCACAAGCTCTGTGACATCTCAACAGTCATTGTGGTAACCGAGTGACAAATGGGTGAGATGTGCAGGACTAAGTTCGATTCACATTTCTGGGCAGGAGGAAACAGGATGGTGTGAGATTCCAATCCTACTCCTCAGAATGACATGCAATTTAAAACTTATGAGTTATGTATTTCTGGAGTTTTCCATTTAATATTTTCAGTGAACAACTGAGGGTTAACTGAAACCACAGAAAGTGACACCTGAGATCAGAGGGGATGACCTTGTTCTGTGGTTGCCTTTAGGTGGAAAAAACACTGGAAGGGGCCACTTGAAGCCAAAAGTGATTGTAAAATGGCCCATCTCTTCCTATGTGAGGAAGCACAAGCATGACCACAACCCGAGACAAAGACCGCAGGGTCCAAACCCAGAGATGAGGATAAGGATGATGCTGAGGTCATCTTTGTTGGAGTGCAGCATGTCAATGAGGATGCTGAAACTCTCTTTGTCAGAGTGATTTCAAGTTCAAAACCAGTCATTTCTAACATTTTGAACAGAGTGACCAGGGATGCATCTTCAAGAAGAAAGAAGGGCCACGTGAGTCCAGATCCCTCCTGCACATTGCAACCTGCAAATCTCAGGACCCCAGCATCAGAACCAGTGGCTGTATCATTAGCTTCTCAGTCTGAATGGGGAAGAAAAAACAGTCCTGTTATTTTTGAGCCTTCATCTAAACCTGATTATAAAACGAGCTCTCTGGAAGCTGTGCTTCACAATTAAGAATTGCTCTCTCTGCGGCCTCATTGTCTATCTGGAGCTAGTCTCTCAATAGCAGGCAAGGATGAAAGTCCTCTTAATTCAAAGCAATGTCCCACTTCAGATGTAAAATGTAACAGTGGGAATCCCAAAAGACCCAAACTCAGCAATGGAATCCCAGGGGGACCTGCCTCCACCATGGCCCCTGTAGGTATTTCTCCTACAAAGGACACGATTATGACCTTGGAAGGTCTCCTGACCTCACCGAGCCATGTTCACCGTGGGGCATCATTTTCACAGACTCACGCAAATGACCAGGCATGCTTCAGTCTTATGGATCCAGACAGAACATGTAGTTGGAGGGGCTGGAGAAAACGGACTTTTTGACTCTTGCAAGTCAGAGCAAGACTGTTGATCCCATGAAAGGAAATCTGATCATGTTACTTGATGACTTTTACTATGGACAGCATACAAGAGATGGGCAGTCAGAACAGAAGACTCACACAGTCTTTAAATGCCTCAGTTGCTTGAGAGTTCTAAAAAATGTCAAGTTTATGACCCATGTGAGGAACCATCTGGACCTGGAGAGGCAGAAGGGTGACAGCTGGGAAATCCACACTACCTGCCAGCACTGCCACCACCAGTTTCCCACCCTGTTCCAGTTGCAGTGTCACATTGAAAGTGTCCATGCTTCCCGGGAGCCCTCCACGGTCTGTTATATCTGTGAATTGTCCTTCAAAACAGATCAGGTTCTCTTATAGCACATGAAGGACAGTCACAAACCTGGCAAAATGCCCTATGTGTGCCGTGTTTGCAATTACAGACTGTCAGCCTTGGCCAATGTAGAGGTACGTTTTAGAATATGGCATGGAAACATGAACAATTTGCTTTGTCTGTTTTGCTTCGAAATTTTCAAACTGGTGACATCCTTCATAAATCACACTTGGAGGCACTGAAATAAGAGGGTCTTTCCATATTCCAAGTGCTGGCTACAGTGTTTGAAAATGAAGGAAAAGACAGAGCACCAAACAAAGAATCATCAGTCTTTCAAAAAGCCAGAGCAATTGTGAGGGTTGCCTCCTGAAACAGAGGTCATGATCCAAACTTCAGTTCAGCTGGGACTGAGAGAGACAGCATCCATCATTGTGAGGAACACTGACTCCCAAGTGTCACCCAGAAAAACTACAAAGAAGATTGACTACAAACACAAAATATTCCAGACGTGTTGCAGCAAGGGATCTGGCTAAAAATTAAGTTCTACCCACCTCCAGAAATTCAAAAAAGCCCTATTGAGGTTCAGCCAGCTGTACATAGAGACCCTGCCTGGCTTTTGTTGTTCAGTTTCTCAGTCGTGTCTGACTCCCTGTGACCCTATGAACTTCAGTATGCCAGGCTTTCCTGTCCATCACCATTTCCCGAAGCTTGCTCAAACTCGTTCCGTTGGGTTGCTGATGCCATCCAACCATCGTGTCCTCTGTCACACCTTCTGCTCCTGCCTTCAATAGTTCCCAGTATCAGGTTTGTTTGTTTGTTTGTTTGTTTTTTTCCCAATGAGTTGACTCTTCCCATCAGGAGGCCAAAGTATTGGACATTCAGCATCAGTTCTTCCACTGAATATTCAGGGTTGATTTCCCTTAGGATTGACTGGTTGGATCTCCTTCCAGTCCAAGGGACTCTCAAGAGTCTTGTCCAACATCACAGTTCAAAAGTGTCCAGTCTTTGGTGCTCAGGCTTCTTTATGGTCCAACTCTCACATCCATACATGACTAGTGGAAGAACCATAGCCTTGACTCCACTGACCTTTGTTGGCAAAGTAATGTCTCTGCTTTTTAATATGCCATCTAGGTTTGTCACAGCTTTTATTCCAAGGAGCAAGCATCTTTTAAATTCGTGGCTGCAGTCACCATCTGCAGTGATTTTGGAGCTCAAGAAAATAAAGTCTGTCACTGATTCTTTGTTTCCTTGTCTATTTGCCATGAAGTGATGAGACCTTTGACTGTGTGGACCACAACAAACTCTGGAAAATTCTTAAAGAGATGGGAATACCAGACCATCTGACATGCCTTTTGAGAAATCTGTATGCAGGTCAAGAAGCAACAGTTAGAACTGGACATGGAACAAGAGACTGGTTCTGAATAGGGAAAGGAGTATGTCAAGATTGTGTACTGTTGCCCTACTTATTTAACTTATATGCAGAGTACATCATTAAAAATGCTGGGCTGGATGAAGCACAATCTGGAATCAAGATTTCTGGGAGAAATAGCGACAACCTCAGACATGCAGATGCTGCCACACTAATAACAGAAAATGAAGATCCTCTTGATGACAGGGAAAGAGGAGAGTGAAAAGGCAGGCTTAAAACTCAATATTCAAAAAATGAACATTGTGACATCTGGTCCCATCACTTCATGGCAAACAAATGGAGAAAAAGTGAAAATAACAGCAGATCTTATTTTCTTGAACTCCAAAATCACTGTGGATGGTGAATGTAACCACAAAATTAAAAGTAGCTAGCTCCTTGGAAGAAAAGCTATGACAAACATAGATAGCATCAAAAAAAAGCAAATGCATCACTCTGCTGACCAAAGTTGTTATAGTCAAAGCTACAGTGGCTCAGACAGTAAGGAATTCACTTGTAATGTGGGAGACCTGGGTTTGACCATGGGAAGGACATCTCTGTAGTCCAGTAGTAAGACTCAGTGCTCCCCCATTAGGGAGTCCAAATTCATTCCCTGGTCAGGGCATTAGATCCCACATACTGCTGCTAGAAATACTGCATGTGACAGTTAAAAATCCTGCCTCCCACATGCTACAGTGAAGACTGAAGAGTCCTTGTGCTGGAACTAAAACCAAGCACAGCCAAGTAAATGAATAAATATTTGAAAGAAAGAAAGAAAAAGATATGAGAATTCCCTGGTGGTTCAGTGGTTAGGACTTGATGCTTTCACTGCCAATGGCCAGGGTTCAACACCCTGGTTATGGAACTAAGATCCCACAGGTTCCGTGGCATGGCCAAACAAAAACCTAGAAAGATAAATACGGAGGAAATAACTCCCAAAGTTTGAAAATGAAGCAATATAACTTCACCCAGTCTGAGGATAGATTAAGGATTGCCAGGAACCCAAAGTGTGAAAGTGGCACCTCTGTAATTCACTACTGCTTCTAAGTCACTTCAGTCGTGTTTGACTCTGTGCAACCCCATAGGTCGCACAGCCCACCAGGTTCCCCCATCCCTGGGAACACTGGAGTGGGTTGCCATTTCCTTCTCCAATGCATGAAAGAGAAAAGTGAAAGTGAAGTCGCTCAGTCATGTCAGATTCTTAGGGATCCCATGGACTGCAGCCTACTAGGCTCCTCTGAGCATGGGGTTTTCCAGGCAAGAGTACTGGAGTGGGGTGCCATTACCTTCTCCATCTGTAACTCACAAGCTTCTTTAATATTGTGGTTTAGGCTCCTCCTACTCCTGCTTCTGAACCTGAATAACTTACTGGTCCTGAGAGAAATTGTTATGGGAAAAATAAAATACTTAAGCTGAATGATATTGAAAACAGAAAATTTTTGAGATGGAGATAAAGCAGTTTCATGTGTTAATGTGCATTACATTTGAAAAGAAGAAAGGTTGGCAAAACAATGATCTAAGTCAGTGCTATTCCCAGAAGTTTCTGCAGCAATAGAAAACTTTTAAATAATTGTTACATGTATGCCCTAATAAGGACAACAAGCTTTTCACATATATAAATGCCTATGTTTCTCTTCTCTGAGGTTACCTGTTTATATCCTTTATCTGAATTTTCAGATGGAGTGTTCATCTGGTAGGATTTTTTTTTTTTGGCTTTGCTGTGAGGATTAAGGGATTTAGATCTTCAACCAGGGATGGAATCTCTGCTCCCTGCAGTGGAAGCACAAAGCCCTAACAACCAGATCACTAGGGAATTCTCAATGAATATGTTTTCTATGTCCTTGTCTAATATGCCACTTTGGAGATGTTAAAATGTAGCTAGTGTGACTGAGGTATTAAATCTTTGTGTGTGTTCAGCAGCTTCAGTCCTGTCTGACTCTTTGTGACCTCATCAGTGTAGCCTGCCAGGCTCCTCTCTCCATGGGATTACCCAGGCAATAATATGGGCAGGGGTCGCCATTTCCCTTTCCAGGGGATCTTCCTGAACCTGGGTGTCTTTTACATCTCCTGCATTGGGAGGCAAGTTCTTTACCACTAGCACCACCTGGGAAACCTCTTAAATCTTTACTTTAATTTAATTAAATTAATTTAAAATGAAAAGATATGGCTAGAAGAACAAGATCTTCCTTATAAATGAGTTTCAATTAATTTGTATACTCAGTAACTTGTGTTTCTCTTAGATATTTTCCTCAAGATGAGAGTCCATGCCCCTCCCCAAGTGTAGGCTGGGTTTAGTGACTTGTTTCTAAAGAACAGAATATGTCAGAGGGAAGGAGATAACTTTATAGCAGAGGAACTAGTGGTAAGTCATATTGATAGTATGAATCCTTGATGGGAAGTGATAAGAAAGATATTTTGCCTTGGAGGTATAGTTCTAAAAATATATAAACCCCAGTGCAACCAGGAGAAACATATCAAACCCATATTGAGAGTCATTGTGCAAAATGCCTGTCCCTGAAGGACTCCTGAAAATTGTCAAAAGTCATGTAAAGCAAGGAAAGTTTAGGAAACTGCTATAGACCAGAGTAAACTAAGGGAGGTATCTGTAGCTTTTGGCTATATATCCTCATGCAGTTCAGTATCCTGTATGGGAATATGAAACTGGAAAAGAACATTTTTGGAAAAGCTGGTAAAATTTGCATAAAACCTGGAACTTAGTTAAAGGTACCCTACTGAAAGATGCTGGAATAATTGTGAGGCTTAATGGAGGTCATTTCACAGATATATATTTTAGACATTGCAAGTATTTTGTCTACATCACACCCTCTTCATTTTGACTTCACTGGAATGGAAATCTAAAGTATGGTACACTTAACTGAATTGAAATCTTCAAATACAAAGGATCAATAATATTTATATTGTGTGATCTGACCATATGCAATCATGAGAAATTGACAAAGAAACATCTTTTAAAATGCCATTCATTTGGAAAATATCACTAACTACATTAATCCATAATATATATCTCCATGGAATTTTCAGGCAAGACTACTGGAGCAGATTGCCATTATTTTCTCCAGGGGAATCTTCCTGACCCAGGATCGAACCCAGGCCTCTTGTGTCTCCTGCATTGGCTGGAAAGTTCTTTCCCAGTTGAGGTACCAGGGAAGCCCATACAATATATAATCTTTGTCTTAAGAAGAGAATATTAGGATATACTTGAAGTGAATGATAATGAACAAACTATGCAGCAAAAATTGTGAGACACAGTTAAAGTTGTATGGAGAAACGATGGAAACAGTGACAGACTTTATTTTCCTGGGGTCCAAAATGATTGTGGGTGGTGACTGCAGCCACAGAATTAAAAGATATTTGCTCCTTGGAAGAAAAGCTATGACAAACCTGGACAGCATATTAAAACACAGAGACATTACTTTGCTGACAAAGTCCATCTGGTCACAGCTATGGTTTTTCCAGCAGTCATGTATGGATGTGACAGTTGGATCATAAAGAAGGCTGAGTGCCAAAGAATTGATGCTCTTGATCTGTGGTGTTGGCGAAGACTCTTGAGAGTCCCTTGGACAGCAAGATTCAGCAGTCAATCGTAAAGGAAATCAACTCTGAATATTCACTGGAAGGACTGATGCTGAAGCTGAAGATCCAATAGTTTGGCCACCTGATGTGAAAAGCCAACTCATTGGAAAAGACCTTGATGCTGGGAAAGACTGAGGGCAGGAAGAAGTGGGCAGCAAAGGATGAGATGGTTGGATAGTATCACCAACTAAATGGACATGAGTCTGAGCAAACTCCAGGAGATAGTGAAGGACAGCGAAGCCTGGTGTGCTGCGTGCAGTGCATGGGGTTGCAAAGAGTCCTACATGATTGACAGACTGAACAACAACAACAACAAATTAAAGTAAACTTATAGCATTACATATAAGAGAAATAAGAGTTACAAATAACTATCTCAAAAAGTTGTAAAGATGCGCAACAGAACAAACTTATAGCGATAAGAAGGAATGCAATTAATAAAGAATGAAAAATGAATATAATAGAGAAGAAAATATTGTAACAAAACCAAGACTTTATTCCCCCATATGACTACTAGGAGACTTCCAGCAGAACAGAGCATTTTAAAAAGACTCTGTAAAGGGCCCAAAAAGAACTATTTTAGGCTTTGCGAATATGATCTTTGACGATTGATCAAGTTTTCAGTCATAGACAATAACCAAAGGAACTGGCAAGTCCCTGTTTCAACTTTAAGGACACCAAAAATTGAACTTCACACAATTTTCACGTCAGAAAATAATATGCTTTTCGGTTTTCCTCAGCCATTAAAAACTGTAGGCTCTAAAATTAAAAAAAAAGAAAAAGAAAAAGAAGTAAAGCTCATTCTCAGCTCACTAGGCTGCTGCTAAGTCGCTTCAGTCCCGTCTGACTCTGTGCGACCCCATAGACAGCAGCCCACTAGGCTCCTCTGTCCCTGGCATTCTCCAGGCAGGAATACTGGAGTGGGTTGCCCTTCCCTTCTCCAATGCATGAAAGTGAAAAGTGAAAGTGAAATCGCTCAGTCGTGCCCGACTCTTAGCGACCGCATGCGCTGCAGCCTACCAGGCTCCTCCGTCCATGGGATTTTCCAGGCAAGAGTACTGGAGTGGGTTGCCGTTGTCTTCTCGGCTCAGCTCACTCTAGCTGTGCAAAATCGGGGGCAGGCTGCCCTGCATTGAGCAAAATGGAATTCCAAGAGAAGGGGCTTCAAGATCCAGGTGTACGGTCAAGTTTCTTAAGCAAGGGGCAGGTCACCCCTGAGGGCTGTGAGTGCTAGACACCATCATTGAAGTCCCCTGGTAGACTCGGAGGTCGTGCTCAGCCCTGTGCCCTGGCGACTGTGCAATCTATTTTCTTTTTTCCCCTTTGGTGAGCTGCGCAATCTTGACAGACCCAAGACACTTCAGATTCAGGTTCAGCCTGACTACGCCCCCAGCAGTTGCCTCCAGAGGGGGCCACCGCGCGCGCATGCGCGGAACTCGGCCTAGCGGCCAATCCGATTGCAGGCGTCAACACCTGGCAACCAATCGTCCTTGGCAGCGGACACGCCGGCAGTTGAAGCGGCGTCCCAGGCCTGAGGAGGCATTGTTCCCTCGGGCCTGCCTCCTCAGACTTAACCCAGGGACTGTTTTGGTGCAGGTGAGCTGCCGGCAGTTCTGGCATCGCCGCCCACGGGGACCGGTAAGGACTGGGGCCTGGTGCGGCCAAAGCGGTGCCAGAGTGCCCAGGGAAGGGTTTCTCAGATCCCCAATCTGGCGGGGCCTTGCTCGGCGAGACGGCCTCTGAGGGCCAAGGGAGCTTGAGGCCGGGCCTACAGGCCCCAGGCCCCTTTCGCCCTCTCCCCTCTCTAGTCTGGGTGGGAGCAGCTCTCCAGCAGCCTTCCTGTCCTAGGGGTGGGACAAGCCAGCTCGCGGAAAGGGCCTGTCATGCCCCCAGCCCCCCGCCCCTCCCAGGTCTCCTGTGGAACTTAATATATTTAAACACACACACATATACAAATCTTCACGCGGGTTTATGACTCGGGCCCAACCCGGTTCTGCAACCAGACACAGTCAGGCGGGCACAGCAAAAAAAAAAAAAAAAAAAATCAATCTAGTGGCCTCTCCACTGCCGCGGCGCTTTGGTCGTTTTCCTGTTTGCTCTGCCTCTCCTCGGACTCCAGGGCTGCCCCTGTCCCTGGGGGCCCCGAGATTCAGGCCTTTGGTTCGGAAAGGTGGCAGATGAGGTATTTGTTTGTTTGTTTGTTTGTTTGTTTGTTTGTTACTGAGAGAAGGGAGGTGGGAGGAAGAAGCTCAGGGAAGAGGAGTTCAATCACTTGCTCTGGTTGAGTGTGAGACACCTGGTCAGCATCTGTAGGGTAGGACCAGGTAGGGCCTGGGGGATAGAATGTTTCAGGAAGAGGTGACTCACCCTGACCTTTCCCTCTGCCCGACCCCAGGATGTGACCTTCTCCTGCCTGGGAAGGGCACTCAGGTTTTCAATGTGCCCCTGAGGTAAGGTGACAGACATTTTTACAATAAGGAACAAAGTTGTGTCTTTCTTGCCTTCCGTTTTTCTCCTTTCATTCATGGGCTGACATGTTGCTGTGGAGAGAGAGTTCTCCTGGGGATTAGCTGACCCTGATTGCGGGTGGTGACTTCAGGGCAATCATGGTTTCAGGTCACTCTGAAGCTCTCTGAGTTGAAACATTAAAAGCAGGCAGGGAGGCTACTGGCTTGCTTTCTCCTGCATTCTTGAAAGAAAAAAAAAGTAAGAGCACCATGGGTTTTAAGCTGTGTAGAGCTGACTCCTACCACTTGGTGAGGCTAAAATGGGGCAATGCACATATCCTAAGGTTTTAGCTACAAAAGTAAAGTAATGAAGGTATGGGAATTCCCTTGTGGCCTGGAGATTAGGATTCTTGGCTTTCACTGCAGTGGTCTGGATTTAACTTCTGGTCAGGGAACTGGGACCCCACAAGCCAAGCAGCACGGCCAAATGAATAAAGTGGTTCATTCAAAGAAAATGTGTTGTGATTTAACATGTTTACATGGGATTACTTGCTCATTTTTGCACCTGTAAGAGCTTCATTTCATTAAGTAATTGAACTCCACTGGATGGGGGTGGGGGAGCATCTGAGTTCATTTCATGCCAGTAAACAAGATGATAGGTAGCTTTATGCCCAGCAACTTGTGCCTACAGCTCTGTTGCATAGTTATCTATTGCTGGTACAGCTTTGAACTTGACAGCATGTTTGGTTTTGGTCACAACATGTGGCTTCATAGGATATTAGTTCCCCAACCAGGGATCGAACACAGGATCCTGGCAGTGAGAGGGCTGAGTCCTAATCAAACCACTGGACTGCCAGGCAACTCCTGTTTTTAGGTGTTTTGGTTTGTTTTGTGTTTTTTAAGTTTTACCATATTTATAGGAGAACTCTTCTGTGTGTAAGTATGATGTGAATGATATTATACCTCGAACTGTTTGTGTTGTACATATTATCTCAAAATTGAATAGTTTGAAAAAACTTACACTTGATATCTATTGGTCTAGAATCCAGTTGGGTAGTTTAGCCTCAGGGTCCCTCCTGAGGTGGTAGTCAAGCTTTTATCTGGTTTGGCAACCTCTGAAAACTTGGCTTATTGAATGTAAGTTCTCTCACTTGGCTGTACTCATGAGGCCTCAGTTCCTCCTTCTGTGGGCCTCTCCAAGGGGCTGCTCGTGTGGAGGCTGCTGTCTTTTCCCAGAATGAGTGATTCAGGAAAGAACTTGCACCCATGATAAAGTGCAGTCTTTTTTCAGACGTTACACATCTTCACTTCTGTATTTGCTTAGTCTCACAGGTCAACCCTGTGATAGTTTGAGAGAGAACTACATAGGGGTGGGAATATCAGGACATGTGATTCACAGGGTCATCTTGAAGGCTGGTGACCATACCCAGTAATCCACCATGACAGCCTTTCTGCATATGATCTCAGTCTTGTTACTGTGAGCAAATTATTTGGCTTGTGTTCACTTCTTGTGTGCTGCTGCTTCTGCTGCTAAGTCACTTCAGTCATGTCTGACTCTGTGCAATCCCATAGACAGCAGCCCACCAGGGTCCCCCAGCCCTGGGATTCTCCAGGCAAGAACACTGGAGTGGGTTGGCATTTCCTTCTCCAATTCCTGAGAGTGAAAAGTGAAAGTGAAGTCTCTTAGCCCTGTCTGACTCTTCGAAAACCCCAGGACTGTGGCCTACCAGGCTCCTCCGTCCATGGGATTTTCCAGGCAAGAGTACTGGTGTGGGTTGCCATTTTCTACTCAATTCTTGTTTATTCAGTGATATTCTAGCAAGTCTCTTCTTTGTCCTGGATTAAGTTTTCTGTTTCTCTGGACGGTTCCCATCAGCAAACAGACTGACTATAATGTCACCTCTCATTAAAAATTTGTCTTTTGTGACACATCCTGCTTCTGCTTTTTTTTATTTTATGTTTTCTTATTATGGACTTCTGCAGAGTTGTTTGTAGAATTTTTTATCTCCATTTCTCTCATTTTCCTTTAAATCCACTCTTGTCAAGGTCACCAGTGAATTCCAAATGTTTAACTCAGTGGTCAATTTTTATTTTTTTTTATTTTTAAAAATTTTTATTATTATTATTATTATTTTAAATTTACAATATTGTATTGGTTTTGCCATATCAACATGAACCCATCATGGGTGTACACGTATTCCCCATCCTGAACCCTCCTCCCACCTCCCACCCCATACCATTCCTCTGGGTCATCCCAGTGCAGCAGCCCCAAGCCTCCTGTATCCTGCATTCAACCTGGACTGGTGATTCATTTCGAATATGATATTATACATGTTTTAATGCCATTCTCCCAAATCATTCTCCCCTCCCTCTCCCACACAGTCCAAAACACTATACATCTGTGTCTCTTTTGCTGTCTTGCATACAGTGTTGTTGTTACATCATTCTAAATTCCATATATATGTGTTAGTATACTGTATTGGTGTTTTTCTTTCTGGCTTACTTCAGTCTTTATAATAGGCTCCAGTTTAATTCACCTCATTAGAACTGATTCAAATGTATTCTTTTAAATGGCTGAGTAATACTCCATTGTTTATACGTACCATGGCTTTCTGATTCATTCATCTGCTGATGGTCATCTAGGCTGCTTCCATGTCCTGGCTATTAGAAACAGTGCTGCGATGAACATTGGGGTACACATGTCTCTTTCAATTCTGGTTTCCTCAGTGTGTGTGCCCAGCAGTGGGATCACTGGGTTGTATGGCAGTTCTATTTCCAGGTTTTTTTTTTTCTTATTTTTTTTAAGGAATCTCCACACTGTTCTCCATAGTGGCTGTATTAATTTGCATTCCCATCAATAGTGTAGGAGGGTTCCCTTTTCTCCACACCCTCTCCAGCATGTATTGCTTGTAGACTTTTGAATTGCAGTCATTCTGACTGGCATAACATGGTACCTCATTGTGGATTTTGATTTGCATTTCTCTGATAATGAGTGATTGTTGAGCATTTTTTCATGTGTTTGTTAGCCATCTGTATGTCTTCTTTGGAGAAATGTATATTTAGTTCTTTGGCCCATTTTTTGATTGGGATGTTTATTTTTCTGGAATTGAGCTGCAGGAGTTGCTTGTATATTTTTGAGATTAGCTGTTTGTCAGTTTCTTCATGTGCTATTATTTTCTCCCATTCTGAGGGCTGCCTTTTCACCTTGCTTATAGTTTCCTTTGTTGTGCTGAAGCTTTTAAGTTTAATTAGGTCCCATTTGTTTATTTTTGCTTTGACTTCCAATATTCTGGGATGTGGGTCATAGAGAATCCTGCTGTGATGTATGTCAGCGAGTGTTTTGCCTATGTTCTCCTCTAGGAGTTTTATAATTTCTGGTCTTATGTTTAGATCTTTAATCCATTTTGAGTTTATTTTTGTGTATGGTGTTAAAAAGTGTTCTGCTACTGCTGCTAAGTCACTTCAGTCGTGTCCGACTCTGTGCGACCCCATAGACGACAGCCCACCAAGCTCCACAGGCCCTGGGATTCTCGAGGCAAGAACACTGGAGTTGGTTGCCATTTTCTTCTCCAGTGCATGAAAGTGAAAAGTGAAAGTGAAATCACTCAGTCATGGCTGACCCTTAGCGACCCCATGAACTGCAGCCTTCCAGGCTCCTCTGTCCATGGTATTTTCCAGGCAAGAGTACTGGAGTCAGGTGCCATTGCCTTCTCCAAAAAGTGTTCTGCTTTCATTCTTTTACAAGTGATTGACAAGTTTTCCAGCACCACTTGTTAAAGAGATTGTCTTTTCTCCATTGTATATTCTTGCCTCCTTTGTCAAAGATAAGGTGTCCATAGGTGTGTGGGTTTACCTCTGGGCTTTCTGGTTTTTTTTCCATTGATCTATATTTCTGTCTCTGTGCCAGTACCATATTGTCTTGATGATTGTGGCTTTGTAGTAGAGCCTGAGGTTGTTATTTTATTTAATTTATTGGCAGCCTTTATTAGAGCAGTTCATTTCCTCCTCCCTGGGAAAAAAAAAATGTTTCATTTGGATTATAGAATGCTTGTCTTTCCTGCTTCTCTTCTATGTACAGTTCTTCCAGATACAATGTGTGACCTTTGTGTCTGGCTTTATTCAGATGCCATGTTTTCTTTTCAAATATTTATTTATCTAGCTATGTGGCATGTGGGATCTTAGTTCCTAGCCCAGGGATGGAACCTGTGCAGAGTCTTAAACACTGGATCTCCAGGAAAGTCCCCTAGTTTGTGTATTTTCAAGATTCATCCATTTCTTGGCTGTATAGCAGCACATTTTTTTTTATGGCTGAATATGGTATAACAATATGGTATGTGGCTTACCTGTAGTCCATTGTGAGCATATACCACCATTTATTTATCCATTCATCAACTAATGGATAATATTTGGATGGTGTATTCTTTGTGGCTATTGTGAATAATGTTGCTGTGAACACTGTTTTTGCATGGACTCAACATTTTCATTTTTTATGGATATATACAAAAGAGTGAAATTTCTGGATCATATGGCTACTCTATATTAATTTTTGAGGTACTGACAAAACACTTTTCCAAAGTGATTGTACTATTTTACAGCAATTACATCAACAATATATGAAGATTCCTTTTCTCCACATCCTCTGCAGCACTTGTTATTATTCCTCTTTTTGATTACAGCCAACCTAATGGTAGGAGAAGGCAATGGCACCCCACTCCAGTACTCTTGCCTGGAAAATCCCATGGATGGAGTAGCCTGGTGGGCTACAGTCCATGGGGTCACTAAGAGTCAGACATGGCTGAGCGACTTCACTTTCACTTTTCACTTTCATGCATTGGAGAAGGAAATGACAACCCACTCAAGTGTTCTTACCTGGAGAATCCCAGGGACAGGGGAGCCTGGTGGGCTGCCGTCTATGGGGTCGCACAGAGTCAGACAGGACTGAAGCGACTTAGCAGCAGCAGCAACCTAATAGGTGTGAAGTAGTATCTCACTGAGACTGATTTACATTTTGTTACGGGCTTCCTTGGTGGCTCAGAAGGTAAGATGTCTGCCTGCAATGCAGGAGACCTGGGTTCGATTCCTGGGTTGGGAAGATCCTCTGGAGAAGGAAATGACAATCCACTCCAGCATTCTTGCCTGGAAAATCCCATGGATGGAGGAGCGTTATAGGCTACCATCCATGGGGTCGCAAAGAGTCAGACATGACTGAGTGACTTCACTTTCTTTCACTTTCAATCATGTTAAGCAGTATTTTTTGTGATTGTTGGCCATTTGCATATCATATTTGGTGAAAAGTCCATTCAAATTATTTTCCTGGTTGTTAGATTTTTTTTTTAATTGTTGTTAAAAAACCAAACATCTAACTTAAATTTTTACCATTTTAACCATTTTTACATGCTAAGTATATCACACAATTTCATCAGCCTTTTTGGAGAAAGAAATGGCAGCCCACTCCAGTATTCTTGCCTGGAGAATCCCATCGACAAAGGAGCCTGGTGGGCTACAGTCCATGGGGACACAATGAGTCATACACGACTGAGCAACTCACACAAGTACACACACACACACACACACACACACACACACACACACACACAGAGTCACAGTGTTGTTTTGTTGTTGTTGTTGTCATTTTTTTAGCTGTTCTATGCAGCTTAAATGACAGTTTCCTGGTTGAGAATCATACCCAGGCCCCTGATAGGAAAGTTTGGAGTCCTAACCTCTGAAATATCATGGAATTCCTTATCACATTGCTATGAAATAGATCTCTACACCTTTTCATCTTGCAAAATTGAAACTCTGTACCCATCACCTGTCCCATTAAACAACAACTCCTCTTTTCTTCCCTGTTTCCATGGACCCTGGACTCCATCATTCCACTTTGTTCCTTTCTATTGCTTGACTATATTAGATATTTCATATAAGTGGAAACATACACTTTTGTCTTTTTTATGACTGGCTTATTTCCTTTGGCTTGATGTCTTAAGTGATCATGAAGTTGTAGCTTGGGGCAGAATTTCCTTTATATGGCTTAATAATGTTCCATTATATGTATGTATCACATTTGATAGATGTTTAGATGCTTCCACCTCTTAGTTGTTGTGATTAGTGCTGCTTTGAGCATGGCTATGCAAATATCTCAAGACCCCATGTTAACTTCTTTTGAATTTATATTCAGAAGTGGAATTGATGAATCATGTGGTAGTTCTATTTTTAATTTTTTGAGGAGGCTTTAGACTGTTTTCTGTAGCAGTTGCACCATTTTAAAATCTATCCATAACACACAAGGTCCAGTTTCTGTACATACTTGCCAAGAGTTTTCCTTTCCTTTCCTTCCTTTTACCTTTCCTTTCCTTCATATGTAAACACACACACATGCACGAACAATTTTTTTCATATCCTTTCCCATTACTGTTTATCACAAATTATGAATATAGTTCCTTGTGCTACACAGTAGGATCTTTTTTTATCTATTCTATATATTAACATTATAGTTTGCATCTGCTAGTCACCAGCTCCCAGTCTATGCCTCTCCCACCCTTCCTCTCTTGGTAATCACATAGTCTGCTCACTATGTCTGTGAGTCTGTTTCTGTTTCACAGATAAGTTCATTTGTGTTATAGTTTATAGTCCACATGTAAGTGATACCATATGATATTTGTCTTTCTCTTTCTGACATCCTAAGTATTATTTTTAATGCTAATGTAGAGTCAAGTGTTTACTTGACTTCATTTTCAGAACATTTGTTGCTACTGTATAGAAATGTGATTGACTTTTAAAATATTTATCTTATATTCTTCAAGCTTTTTATTAATTCTAATACCTGTGGTTTCTTTGGGATTTTCTATATATAAAAGTATGGTATCTCCAATATACTTTGACTTTTTCCTTTCCATTCTGAAGGCTGTTTTTTTTGTTTGTTTGTTTGTTTTAAGCAACAACAACAATTCCTTTTTCTTACCTGATTGCTCTGGTTATAGAACTGCCAGTATAATATTGAACCAAAGTGTGGAATAGACTTCCTTATGTTGTTCCCAATCTTATAGGGAAAGCTTTCAGTGTTTCATTATTAAGTATGATTTAGCTGTGGGTCGTTTATAGGTACCCTTTGAGAAAGTTCTCTTCTGTTCTTAGTTATTAAGTGGTTTACTTTAACCCCTATTATGAAAAGGTGCTAGATTCAGGGAAATGCTTTTTCTGCAGGCAGATGTGTTTTTTGTCCTTTATTGTGTTAAAATGGCATAATGTCGATTGACTTTCATATAATGAACCAACTTTGCATACCTCCATAAATCCCACGTGATCATGGTATATAATCTTTTTTATATGTTGTTAGGTTTTGTTTGCAAGTATTTTGTTGAGGACTCTTGCATCTGTATTCATACAGAATATCCGTTGTGTGTGTGTGTGTGTGTGTGTGTGTTTGATGTCTCTGTCTGATATTGGTATTAGAGAAATACTGTCATGACTTTGCCTGATATGTGGGGAAGAGAAATGTGGAATGAAGGATGAAGCATTGTTGGATTTAAGTTTAGTCAGGATTAGAGGGAGAAATTTAGGATGTATAAGTGTGGCTTTGGGGGTGAGATTATCAAGAGAGTTCATTCTCAATTTTCTAGGCCTGTGTTAAGTGCTTGACATTGAATTATGCTGTTTGTTAACTGTGTATAGATACTTTATATTTGAATTTGCTACCCATTTTCTGTATTAACATTTATGAAATTAGTATGTGTGAATCAGTTGTAATGTGCATTTAAGATAACTTTTTTTCCAATTTTACTACAAAACAAGATGCCATTAAATAGCTGACGCTTTTTAAAAAGAGCTTAACCTTAAGTCTAAGAAATAAGCATGTTTGTCTTTAAGGTGCGGAAACACATTTAAAAGTTATAAATTTGCCCAAAAAGATGCAGCTGGTGTGTGATTAACTTAGAATTCCAGCTTAATCTTCTTTGACTCCAAAGTCCATGTTTCTAAACACTGTACAATAGTGCAGTTGTAAAAATACTCGTGCTTTACATGTGATTTCTCCTAATGATCAGTGGTGGTATTCTGTTTTTTCTTTTTCTTTCTTTTTTTTTTTTTTAATTAGAAGAGATTAAAATCAACATGGAACAAAGCTATTATTCTTGAGTCATGTAGACTTGTAGTCATAGGTTATTCATCTTTCATTTAGTCTCTTTGATGCTCAGTATCTTTATTTGTAAGATAAGGGTGTTTATAACTACCATAGAGTTTTGGAGATAACCAAATAGCACATTTTTCTGTACTTAACTAATATGTAGTATATTTATACCTAGGTGGCAGTTTATTTAAAGGAAGCACTGGGACTTGTGGTCACACCCTCCAAGAACAAAAAAGTATTTAAAATATGGAACCACCATGGATGTCATGTGAAGAAGAACAAGAGCCAGAACCACAGAAAAGCGAGGGAGAAACCAAACTAGTAAATGATGAAGATGCTGAACTCATCTTGGTTGGAGTGGAACATGTACATGAGGATGATGATGTGATCTTTGTTGGGATGACCTCAAATTCAAAACCAGTCATTTCAAACATACTGAACAGAGTTACCCCAGGTTCTTGTTCAAGGAGAAATAGGTATGGTCACTTCAGGAAAGATAATGCTCAGAAATTACAGCCTGTTAGTCATGTGACTCCTACATCAGAAGCAAAGACTGTCTTGCCACTTTCTGTCTCTGAATCAAGATCAACAGATAGTCCTATTATTATTGAGCCTTTGTCCAAAGCAGATTCTAAAAATATTTCACCACAAATAATGCCTAATAGCTTTTCAGAGTTATGTTCTCCTTTGATTACCTTCACAAGTTCATTGCAGCATCCAGTAGAAACAGCAGTTTCTGCAGGAGATATGGATAAAAGTCCTCGTGTATCAAAGCGACTTTCCACTTCTGAAACAAATAGCACAAGTCCCAAAAGGTCTACACTCAGTGATGGAGTTATAGGAGAACATTCTTTAGCTTTGTCCCTTTCAGGTACTTTTCATACAGTGACTACTCAGCAAAGCACACCAGACAGTGTTCATAACTCATTAAGCCATGTTCAGAGTGGAGAACCTTGTCCAACAGCTTTTCCAAAGGACAATGTTCATTGCAAGCCTGTAAGTCCTGTAGGGGGAAATGTATTGACAAAAACTGACTTTCCAAGTGTATCAAGTCAAAATAAGTTTGCTGATCCCACAGAAGGCAATCTGATTGTGTTACTTCGTGACTTCTACTATGGACAGCATATAGGAGATGGGCAGCCAGAACCAAAAACTCACACAGCCTTTAAATGCCACAGCTGCTTGAAGGTTCTAAAAAATGTTGAGTTTATGAATCACATGAAGCACCATTTGGAACTTGAGAGGCTGAGAGGTGACAGCTGGAAATACCACACCACCTGCCAGCACTGCCACCGCCAGTTTCCTACGCCCTTCCAGCTGCAGTGTCATATTGAAAGTGTCCACACTTCCCAGGAGCCCTGCACAGTCTGTAAAATCTGTGAATTGTCCTTTGAGGCAGATCAGATTCTCTTACAGCACATGAAAGATAATCATAAGCCTGGGGAAATGCCCTATGTATGCCAGGTTTGCAGTTACAGATCATCATTCTTTGCAGATGTGGATGCACATTTCAGAGCATACCATGGTAACACTAAGAACTTACTTTGCCCCTTTTGTCTCCAAATTTTTAAAACTGAAGCACTATACATATGTCATTATAGACAGCACTGGGCAAAGCGTTTTCACCAGTGTTCCAAATGTCGGCTACAATTTTTAACTTGTAAAGAGAAAAGGGAGCACAAGACCCAGTGTCATCAAATGTTTAAGAAGCCTAAGCAGCTAGAAGGATTACCTCCTAAAACAAAAGTTGTTATTCAGGTATCACTGGAACCCCTTCAACCAGGATTGGTGGAAGTAGCATCCATTACTGTGAACGCATCTGATTATGAACCATCACCCCCCAAATCTAAAAGTAGGAGGTCAAAAAAACCCGGTTAAGTCTACTTTAAGTAAGTCTGAAGCAAGTATTTCAAAGTTATAAACTCCATTAAAAACAAAAAATTCAACTATAGCATTATTCAATAATAAATACAGAGAAACCAATGTGTAATTTATGTGTTTTTGTTTTAAATACATGAAGTATAGTTTTGTTTGAATATTGAGATGTTATTTAAAAATATGTTACCTCTTTTTCATACAGTTGTCTTAGCACTAAAAAGTATGTGTGCGTGTGTGCGTGAGAGAGAGAGAGAGAACGAGAGAGGTGGCGAAAGGAAAAGTAACAGCCTATTTTGGTATTTCATGTTATTTGTAAGTTTGAAAGCTCTGCTATACGTATAATCTGTAGAGTGTTTTAGCAACGTAATTTTCAACTGTTTTCATGCCTTGACTATCTCAATATTAACTATATAGCCAGATTGGAATGGCTTTGTTATTGTATGTTCCCTTGTGCTGCTGAACTCTCCGAAGTGCCTCTGTTGTGCTGATCTACGATAACCTGGCTCCAAAAGCCTGGTGTGGAGAAGTTGATGGAGAAGCTATGATGTGAGTTGGGACCAGACATGGGATTTAGTCAGTCGAGAGCTGTGGCTTCTTGTCCCATTGGAGGAAGAGGTATGCATTCCCTCCAGGCATGGAGCCAAGGCAGAAGGAACACTGTCTCAGAGTGTCTTTACCTAGCCCAGGGACATCTCAAGGAAGCCAACCATTTAAATGCCTGTGTTTGGTGAGAGGCCCCTGCAAGCATCAAGCAGCCCCTGTGTTATCATTGACTGCAGTTGGGGAAGCAGAGATAGTTAATAGAATGAGGCATGGTTCCTGTGGACCTCCTGTTGAGTGATCAAAAGGGGAATTTGATTCATTCCATCCCCTTTCCCATTTGGCTAGCCTTTAGTCACAGTGAAGTAGCCATATCTGTCTCAGTCACAAAAGTAAAGCAAGTTAAGATTCCCAAGTAAAAAAGCCTTGACATCCAGTTTGATTTGTACTGGACCCATAGTTTTAACTGAAAAGGATCAAACACAGGGAATCTGTTCAGTTTCTGAATTGGGCTAAATTTAGTTCTCTTACCCTTAAGCTACAATGGAGTTGTGTGAGAATAGTAAATGTAGTGGATACAGAGGGTCCAGGGTGATTAAACCCTCTATAGAACTTTTCCTTACCTTTTCCAGTTACATGTATCTTACCCTAGTTGAACATGTGAAGATTTCAGTTTTGTATCTTATCTTGCCTTGAACACGAATGTATTGCAGTTAACAGCTAATTCTTTGTGTGGGTAATTTCCCATTTTATCAAACTAATACTGATTTTCAGTCTTTCTTGACACCGTCTGATGTGCAGGAATTGTCTCATTTATTTGTGTAATTATCACGTCATAGAATTATTATCCTTCCTCTACTCTATCCAGCTATCTAGTCTGTGATTATACTTGTGGAAACCTTTTTTCTTGCGGTCTCCAAGAGCTCTTTCACAGACCTGCAGGGTGCCCTCTAAATATTGGTTCCTGAACATCAGCACACTTGGCTTCCTCTGTGTGTTCCTGGAGTTGAGTCTCCTCCTGGAGTTGAATGCCATACTTTCTCCACTTCTGGCACAGTTACCTAGCAATCTCTGTGCACCATTCAAGGAAACTGGGATCCTGGCTGTATACCTATGCCAGGAGAAATCTCTCCATTTCCTCTTCCTTTCTCCTCCTCTTTGTCTCTCCCCACTATTTTTCCCCCTCCACAATTTATTTAAATGCTCTAAGCTTTCACAGAACCCTGGAAAGTGGTAATCACCAAGGTATTAGCATCCATCTCAGAACGGAAGAGGAAGGACTACAGATGACTAAACTAGAGTAAGCCTATTGTCTCCATTTTAGGTAATTTCTTGAGTGTAAATTCAAATACAAGTAGATTGTATTTATTTATTCAATGCTTGATTGATTGGTTTGCACTTTGAATATATTACTAGGCCTTTCCAGTTAATTTTCTTGGGCCCACGCACTTTGCAAAGTGTCAGCTTAAACCACTTTTAGGTGTATAAAGTGTGTGTGTGTGTGTGTGTGTGTGTG
The DNA here is from genome assembly GCF_002263795.3 of Bos taurus. Classification (NCBI taxonomy): domain Eukaryota; kingdom Metazoa; phylum Chordata; class Mammalia; order Artiodactyla; family Bovidae; genus Bos; species Bos taurus. Next base: position 34,361,624 of record NC_082638.1, read on the forward strand.
TGTGTGTGTGTGTGTGTGTGTGTTCTGATCTTATGTGAGAACTCTATGTATAAATAAATGTACAGACTATTGCATTCTTATCTCCTTTATTCTATTTCTATAGTAAAAATATGAAATGTTTTCTTTATATGTTTTTATTGTTGCTTAGTATTTTGAACACAGTTACTGTTGTTTGCTCTGAAGTATGCTCCTAAGGAGTACAAGTTGTATTTATTGCCAAATAAAAAGGTCCCAGTGATATGGTCCCTGACTACTTCCTCTCTTCCATTCTCTGTCGTTCTACTCTACTATTTTCCCCACTGGTGCCCTGTTTTTGACAACACTGGCCTTGCTTTTCCTTAAGCAAATACATTTCTTCCCAACCCAAAAACTTTGCAACTGCTGTTCTTCTGGAAATGCTCTTCCCCTAGGCCTGCATGGCTTGCTACCTCCCTTGTTTGAGCTACACCAGTGGTGTTCAAATCACACAATGAAATCCTCAACCCCCTCCATTTCCTCCTCCTCCTTAAAGGCACTTTAAGTCTCTACTCTCTGCTTACCTCTCCAGCCTAAATTTCCTACTTTACACACACACACACACACACACACACACACACAAACTGAGAAGAGATAATAACATCAGGGCTTTGCTTCTTATAATTAGCTTGAGTCAGTTTCTGTGCCTGCAAATAAAATATAGTTAATAGTGAGTTGAGTTCTTTCAGGAGCTTCCTCTGTTTTTCTGTTGATACCTCTGTATTTTTTTCAGGCAATGACACTTTATTTTGTTTACAAATGTATTGAATATCTGTCAAGATCACTATTTTGTTATTGCCCTTTGTGAATTCCTTGTCTACTTTGCTTGTTCTTTCAGGTAAAATTTATTGTTTTATTAATGTTGCCAAAACATTCTAAGTAAAATTACTATTTATAGAAATAAAATGTTTTTTACAAAAATATTTCTGCTGTCCATATTTTTACAAATAACATGGCATATTTCTATTTTTTTTCATAATCTTATTGTGTTTGCCACAAATTCTAAACACTGATGTGTAAATGGGTTTTCTTGTTCTTAGTACCATCAAGGGCAATGAGGATATGGCTTAATGAATTTCTATTTCTGTTTTTAGATTTTAAAGAGAATTGTTTTATTGGGAAGTTTACATTATCTGTTGAGACATTTCCTTTTCTATCTTTCTCCCTTCCTTTCCTTTTCTTCCTTTCTTCCCCTGACTCTCTTCCTCTTTCTTTCCTTCCTTTTCATTCCCCAGGGTTTTGCTTGACTGGATCTTTCCTGAAACAAAAGTAATTCCACTCAGATTTGAACATTATCGTTTCAGAACCACATTCCATTTCTCATTTCTAGTACTGGAATTAACCTCCTCTTCCCCTTATTAGATTGCCACAGTTGTATCAGTGTTTCTGATTTTGTTTTTCCAAGAAGCAGCTCTTGTTTTCTTAAATACATTAAAAAAAAAAAAGTCGGATCTCAGGTTAGTGCAAATCACTCAGGAGGAGAAGGGCTTGCCTTCACGGCAAGGATAAGCTTCTTGTATGAGTGCTGGTGTCCAGACAGTGGCAAAGGGGAACAGCACCACTTAAAGAGACAGAGACTCATATACACCAGCCCTGGTACATACATAGAAGGATTGCCCAAAACAGTGCTATGCCAGAAGCAGAGATAAAGAGACACAGAGTGAGCTCTGTACCCTAAGGCTCTGGTGTCCCTGAACAATGGGGATCAACTGTTGCAAACCGTCGGGTTTTTCCCCACTCCGCTAGCATCTGGACAGCAACAGGTACTCTGTCCCATGGAGAAAAGTATCCAGCCACTTGGAGCCCCTGTCTATCATTTGGATACTCAGGGAGAGCTCTCGGTTATTGAAGGTCCTGTGGGACACAGGAGTGTGTTGTTCAGATTGCGGAGCAGGAATCCGTGGTTGAAATTTCCAAATGCAGGTCAATGACAGCACCTGGGGTAGCGGCAGATGCAAAATCTGCTATCTCCCTAAAGCAGAATCTGGCCACGTGGTGGAGCTGGAGCCCAGGAACCGCGGAAGATGTCCTCCGGTCTAGGGGCATGTCCATAAGGGTGCCGTCCAGTACCCTCTCAGCCATTGGTCTAGATTTGGGCCAGCAGCATGTGCGTGGCTCACAGCCTAGGGCAGTGCCTGTTTGGCTGATGTACCAGAGCCTGTTCACCCCGTCCTGGGCTGACCACCACCCCTTTCTTCAGCCTCAGTCCACCACAGACACACCAACCACTGCCTCCCGACCATGCCTCTCACTCCCCACCCCGAAAAAGCAAGTTGGCCCCACAGGTTTTTTGCAGCCTGGGCCGCCATTGCACACCACTTGCTTTGGTGCTCTTATGTCCCATCCTTTCATATCTGACCCAGCCTGGGGTCATGGTCAGGGCCAAGAAGAGCATGAGAGGTGGTCAGAGGAATGTCGGAGTGTCCTGGGACCCCAGACCTTCTTAATTGTGAGCCCGGGTGCTCATGGGGATGGGGCCCTGAAGCCTGCCCTTGTGATGCTGTGCATGGCTGCGACCTTGCAGCCACCAGTTGTCACACCAGGCGAAGATGCCACTCTCTTCAGTGTGGAGGCAGCAGGGGACCTGCTGGACAGGACCCCTGCCCTGGTGGACAGAGACATGGCGCAGATCAGGCGGATGTTCCAGCTGCTTGTGGAAGACATCATGGAGGAGGTGGAGGTTTTGGCTGATGAGAAGCAGCAACAGGGGTCCTCCCAAGACTTGGATGAGAAGATATTAGAGGAACAAGGCCAGCAACGGCCGGGAGGCCTGAATGAACTTCTGGCGCTAGATGCGCTTCGGGCTCTGGCCACCCTGCAAGTGGAACTGAGCTCTGACCATGAGAAAAACTGCAGGGCCTAAGTTTAGTTCATGTGCAAGAGCCATCAGAGGAGGAAGTGTGACTTGGCTCAGAGGAGTGCCATTATCCAGGGCATCCCTGGCTTCTGGGTCAAAGTGGTATCCTTTCTGCTGCTCCTTGGGGTCTGCTGCTCAGGAGGAGGAGGAGGTGCAGGGGCAGGAGCAGGAGGATGGGTGGGGGCGAGGGCGCAGGATGCGTGCTGGTGGACCCTGAAGGAAGTGTGGTACTGGGCAATTGGCAGGCTCCACAGGTACAGCTGAGTAGAGTTCAGGCAGGGCCTCACCTGTGAGTGTTGCAGTCATGACTTTGTGTGTCTACTTCAGGCCTGCATCTGAGGAGGAGCAGCTCCGAAGCCTCTAAGTCAGGAATGACCAGAGTCAGTACCCCAGAGCAGCCTCAGCAGACAGTTATTATAAATGTGGATGATCCCAAAAATAACTGACATGGGAGTCACACACACACACACATAAACATACACAAACACACACCAACTCCTTTGCTTTCGGACATGATTTGTTACAACGACTGCAAGTTGTTTGACCACGTAAGCAATGACATGCCACTACTCAGCATACACAAGTCTGGAGAAGAGTAGGGATCAGAAACAGCCCCTTCTTGGGGAATGCAGACCACCTCAGATACAGAACACCACAAGGAACCCAGAGCCATGAGCGTGCCTGATGGTATGGCAGGGCCTGAGGACAACCGTGGTGGCTGGGCAAGAAGAAGTGCCCAGAATCCTTGATGATGACTGTTCCAGTGTCCTTCCACCCCAGACTAGGGCTGATGTTCCTGGCTCTTCTTGGCCTAGTATGTGGCTAATATGGCTCCTTAACCTAAAGCAGATTATGAACCACCCTCAAGTTTCTGTCATCATCAGCGACCAAGATAAAGACTTTCTCAGCTACCTGATCAATTTGCAGGTCAGTGAGGGAGACTGAAGATGGGTGGGTATGGGACTTGGTGGGGAGTGGGAGGATCATGTTATCCATGTTCCTACACTGTGAGAGTTTGGAGAGGCTTCGTGGAAGCTGTTAATGGGAGGCAAGCTGAGGTCCCTAGAAGCTTGCACCTTTCTCTTCTCCCTATCCTAGCAGGTACAGGTGCGAGCCATCCCTGGTCCCACAGCAAGTTGATCTTTTCCTTTAGGTATAACCCCTACTTTTTGAACACAGTGATCATTAAGGAGTATTACCTTGACATCACTGATAAAACGTGGCTCCTGGGGTGATGAGTGTGGGTGTGCAAGGGTGTGCATGATTCACCTGCGGGATCCGCACCTGTCTCCCCTGTCTTTCTTCAGGGTAAAGGGCACATCATTCCACACCAGTCCATTGGTTCTGGGACTTTGAACAGGGAGGACCCAGCTGCAGGCTGGTCACCAGGAACCTTAATTTTCTCAACTGGTTGTCAGGCCACAACTGCCCAGAATCAAACAGGGTTGTTGAGGTGGACTAGTTTTGGTCCTGCATACAGTTGATGCTTGATGTTGGAGTTCTTGGCTGCTCATGGGAAGGTTCGGGTCCTGGTCAGCCCAGAGGTGACATTCCTTGTGTTGCCACCAGATAATCAGCTAAGACGAGTAGGGTGATCCCCTGAAGTACTACCCCAGCAGGGAAGATTCTGCCGTGAGTGGTAACTGACAGAGACACATGTGGTAAAGGGTCTGGAGGTGGGCCGTGAAGGGACAGCCATGTTGGAGTCGTGACACTGTCCTTCCCCAAATGGGGATGCTCAGGCTCATGCAAGCTGGCTGAGGAGCATGAATTTGGGCCATGCATATAGCAGGTCGCCTGCTGAGGCTAGGGCCTGAGCATTCAGTGTGTCTGTGAGTGAAACAAGTCTCCCTCAAATCAGTTGTGGTTGTAGCATAAGACTCCTAGGTGATACTACTATAGGCAGGGTGAAGTAAGTTTCTTTTTCAGAATCATCCTGTTGTGGGTCCTCCCATCTTCTGGCCTCCTGTTGCTCACTGAGTTTGACATTGCTTGGGCCCTTCATTCCTGTCCCTTAACCTGGGAAGGTCTATCATTGAAAGGGCATCCTGTCTGGGATCCCAGTGCACCTGTGTGCTGACGTTGGGTTCTTCTGTGAATTTCCACATGCACCGCTTGGTGGCTCACAAGCACCACACATGCTGCGCTGGAAGCGGCTTCAGGCTACCTTGGGAAAATATGAAAGAGCTCGTGGAGGAGGTGAACAGGAAAGAGCTCGTGGAGGACATGAACAGGGAGCCACAAGGGCAGGGCATGGTGCCCACCGACTACATCCCTGATATTGCAGAGACCACCCACCCTTAGACTGGGGACACCTCATGCCTCCACTTATGGTAACTAGGCTCCTCCTCTCCTGTCACCTTCATCTCTGTGTCTTCCCTGGGCTACACACACAAACACACACACTCACAAACACAGCCGACATAGGCACATGCGTGTATACACACACATGCTCGGCACGGAGACACAAACACAATCAGGGAACACGGGCTTCTGAAACACATGAGTTTCCTGTTTGCATTTGTGTTCCTGTGCCGAGCATTTGTGTGTATACATGTGTGTGCTTGTGTCGGCTGTGTTTATGTGTGTGTGTGTGTGTGTGTGTGTGTATGTGTGTGTGTGTCTGGCCCAGGGCAGACACAGAGATGAAGGAGACAGGAGAGGAGGTGCCAAGCAACCAAAAGAGGAGGCACGAGGCGTCCCCAGTCTAAGGGTGGTCGGTCGCCGTATCTCTGCAGTACCCTGTACAGGATGGGAACGGGGAAAGGATGGCCAGTGATAACTCCAGACCGTGGCTCCAGAAATCTGCAATTAGACCAAATATAAAACAAGCTCACCATTTCTACTGTGTTGTTGTGTGTGTTTGGACCGGGAAGAGGGGATGCATGGCCTGAGGATTCACCCAGGACAAATCAGGTGGGGTAGGGCTTTGGACCACTGGCTTTGGAGCCCTCAGCCTGTGGTCACATGGGCCGGCCTTTGGAAATGGTGGATGTGGCTATGGCAGGACTGGGATGGTGAGGAGGCTAAGGTCCTGCAGAAAAGGGCAGAGACCTGAAGGAGAAAGAGCCACAGATTGTCTGCTGCACTGGAGACTTGTTCCACACACGTAAGGAGAACTGGAAAGGTCCTGGGCTGTACTGCCCAGGATCAGCCCAAAAGCCAGCATGCTATGTCCATGAGAGTGGCACACACTGACACAATGTGACACAAAATGGAAGATAAGGTAAGGCAGGCTGTCTGTGCAAAATGACAGGCCTCCTAGGAGAGACAGGATGTGAGCGTGGCATGCCTCCAGGCACTTCCAGCCTCCCTGGCAGTGCAGGTAGGCAAAGAAAGTGCAGGGCCTAGTGTACGTGTGTGGCCCTCCGCTGGGTTGTGCCTGTGAGGGAGGGAACAGGGAGGAAGCAAGGGTGGTGGGCTTATTGCATGTCCCAAGGGAACTCAGGGGAGGGGAGATGGGGAAGCCCCTGGGGGTAATTTGAAGCCTGCTGGTTTTCAGGGTCCAGGGTCTAGGCAATAGCGGTCCTGCCAAAGATACCCCATGGTGTGTGCTGAAAGTCCTGACGTGAATTCCTTCTTTCCTCTAGGGTCATGCCCCTGGCTCTGGGGTCTAGAGGGGTAAAGGTGTGCATCTGCATCTGAGAGAGGATTGTGGCTCTCTCTCTGGAGCAGATTCTCTGATTTTGTCATAGGGGATTTGCACCAGGTGACACTCAGTGGGACCCTGCCTTCCAGGTGACTGTCTTGGATGTCTTTGGGCCCAACCAGGGACAGGCTTCTTTGGCACTTTGGCTGTTAGGAAAGCAGATATACCTGATTGTATGAAGACCTACCTGGGCCTAATGAGAGCAACTGAAAGGGAGTCTTGGCATTTAGTCAATCAGTGATGTCTGGGTGGTTCTAACACAGTTGGTGCTAAGTTACAGAGTCAGAAGTGCAACCTGAGATGAGCAAGTGAAAGAAAATAACCAGGACAAAGAAAGTTGGGTGCTTACCAAAGTTCATGTTCCTGGAGAAGAAAGCGTGTACTTCTGCATATGTGCAAATTTCCTCTCAGGGATGTTACTGTGTACATGCACATGCACACAAAGAACCACCTGCCAGTACGTTTATGAGTATGAGCTGTCGGAAGTGACCTAACCAGGTAATGGGAGTTGAATAGCAAAGCATGAACGTCATAGGGAAAGACTCCACCTAGACTCCAGCCAGCAAAAGCACTGAAGTCAGGGTACCAATCTCTGTTATCCCACCGAGCAAGCAAGTTCTAAGTGGAATCAGAATGGTGCACCAAGGATGCCTGGCAGAAAGGAGAGGCAGGAGGAAAGTGCCTGTGGGCGACCAGTGAGAGTTCAAAGATTCCAAGACACAGAACAGACAGCAACCTCAGACAAAGAAGCCAAAGTGGGTGACCACACAACCCCTTGACCACCCGGCTACAAGGGCCGTTCTGTCCTTCTGAAGTGCCAGGCATACTTTCCCTGACATTGCCATGAGCATGATTAAGGTTTGCCTTTTTTGTGTGCTTTCAGTGATGGACCAGAAGTGCAGCATAAGGACCTGCTACCTGCAGAGTCTTCCAGTTTGAAACATCACTAATTGAACTCTTTGCAGAACACATATATTGGTATCAGGACTACAGGATGGATGGCTTAGCTTGATCCTCTTACTGCTCCTGGCCCCACAGGCTTGGGCAACTAGGCAGGCTTGGGTGTGTTCTCACATGGAGAACAGAACCACATTTGCTGTGAACCACCTCAGGAGATCCCATGCATGCAAAGGTCATGCAGAGAAGACCTGACAGGCAAAGGTGGATCAGGACTCGAGGGATTACCTGGACCTGCTCAAGCATCTGCCCGAAACCAAAATCTGTCTCTACTGTTTACTATATTATGCCTTTCACCAATTATTTTGACATTAACAGGGGGCTCTCCCCGACCACCTTTCTCTGAAGAAAATCAACGTAAGGCTCTAGTTAATAAGTCTCCTGGGCTTGAAAGGAACATTTTAATTCTAACCCCTCTGTTACTATTTTGGCTTCCTTGGCAGGTTTATCTACACTCTTGTAACTAATGCACATGATTGTTCACAACACCCCAAGCATAATATTTTAGTAAAAAAAAAACTTTATTAGAATAATACTGCATTGTTGAGCCAATGTTTCCTCCCGAATTTCCTTGTCCTTTACCCAATTTGCGCCTGGGAGGATATTAGCTAATATAGTTGGTATGCAAGAAAAACAAGCAGTAGCCTTGGTATTAGCAACATAAGACCCTTGAGTTAATAAGTACTTTCTTTGTTGTAACCCACTGCACCTTTGCTTCATAAGAATGTAACTCTGTTTCCTGAGGGGGACTACAGACTGGAAAGATAAAGGGAAAGTAGGTTTTCAGGTTGACCAACATTTATCAAGAAAGAGTCACAAAATGTTAACAGGCCATGGGGCCAGAAGATAATGTACATAACATAAGACCCTTGTTTGTGAAAGCTTTGCAAAAAATGTCCTGGTTTCGATAAAGGTAAAACTGATGGAATGTTGAGCTGATTCTGCATGACTTTGTATCTTTCACTTCTGGAAATATGTAACTCAGAGTATAAAAGCCCCTTTTGAAAATAAAGCTGCAAGACCCGTTTCACCTAAGCTGGGTCTCCCCTGTGTCATTCTGTCTCTCTTCTCTCTCTCTCTCTTTCTCTCTCTCTCTTTTTCTCAGCCAGATTCCCTAGAGCACAGAGGCTCTCTGAGTTCACTTTTTTGCCCAGGCTTCTAACACCCAATCGAGAAGGTGCTCTGCAACTTCGCTCCATCGAGAGGGTGCCTGTGACCTCCATGAACACAGCAAGTGCTGTGTCAAGGGCTTTATTGCCTTTCTGTGTAAACCAAGGAATATCAGCCTCTTTTTCTCTCCTTTACGTTCTCTCTTTTTGCCCGGGCTTCTAACACCCAATCGAGAAGGTGCTCTGCAACTTTGCTCCATCGAGAGGGTGCCTGTGACCTCCATGAACACAGCAAGTGCTGTGTCAGGGGCTTTATTGCCTTTCTGTGTAAACCAAGGAGTATCAGCCTCTTTTTCTCTCCTTTACTTTCTCTCTTGCTGAGGGTATCCCTGAATCCTGCTGGGGCTGGACCCCAGCAAGTGGCGCCCAGAACAGGAACCTGAAGTTAAGTCTCCCCATTGTCCAGTTTTGGGGCGGCTAGGACTCCACTTAGGGTGCTGCAAACCACTTTGCATAAGATAGGTAGGGTGAGGAAGAGTGGGTAGTGTTGAATCTTTCCTTGAAGACAGAAATCACTGACACGGGTAACAACAAATCAAAAGAACAACAACCCTTTATAGGAGTAATCTTGCAATTGTTAAATAAAAGAGGAATTAAAGTTAAGAAGGCTAGTATTCAATCCTTTTTTACATTTGTACAAGAGCAATGTCTTTGATTTCCAGAAGAGGGCACTGATAACCTAGATACCTGGGAAAATGTAGGGAAACAGGTAAAAATTTATTACACTTTGCATTGCCCAGAAAAGGTAACCACTGACACCCTTTCTCTTTTTAATATGATTAAGGATGCTTTAGATCATGCTCATAAATCTGAAGAGTAAATAATTTGAGACCATAATGTGGGGCGGTTAGGATTGTACCTGCCTAACTGCCAGCAGGGTGAAGAGGGTACAGAATGAATAAGAATATTATCTAGAAAAATAGGTTTCTCTGCATCTAAGAATAGACAAATGTTTATTGAAGTATTACTTCACATGTTGGCCAATAGAGGCATTAAAAAAACCACAGGAAGACTGTCTAAATTTCTATGTTTGTTTTATACTTTGCATAGGCCAGAAAATATTCCTTTAGATGCGTTTGCTCTGTGAAACATGATTAGAAATGTCCTGGACCCTTGTCATGAGGCTGTTAGACAGCCTATATGGGAGGCTATAGCGGTCGGTGGTGGGTCTCCACTTTTGCGCAGATCATATTTTCTGCCATTGATGAACAGGAGGGGGCTTACAGGACCCTACGGTCAGGCGCCCTGGTAAGCCCCCTCCCCCTCTGCACAAACCTTTAAAGACTTATCTACCACTTTCTGATTTAAGGTGATCGCCGCCACCTTCCGTTTGCGCCTCCCAAAGCCTGCAAAGGTCTTGTCTAAAGCTGAAGAAGATAAAAAGTGTTTTGCACAACAGAACTATTAAAGCATACGCATACACAATATGCAGAGCATACTCCTTGGAGAAAACCCCTCAGGGGGGCCTCACCCAGGCTAGGAGAGAAGCGGAATGGTAAGGGGTTTTAACAACAATATTAACCCCGGACATGCTGGTTACTCCAATTTCAACGGGAGTGGCTGGCCCCCTACCTGAGGGTATTGTACGATTTGTGCTTGGGCGTAGCTCGCTGTCTTTTCAAGGAATTTCACTGGTGCCTGTTGTAGTAGGTTCTGATTATATTGGGGAAATTAAAGTTTTGATCTTGCCACTTACCAAAACTGTGCAAATTAATAAAGGTCAAAGAATAACACAGCTTTTGCTTTTAAGTTATTATCAGAAAGGTAAAAAACTTGACTTCTCAAGCTAGAGGCCACAGAGTATTTGGATCTAGTGATCTAGCTTTTTGGGTTCAGGAAATTATAGCTTCTAGGCCTTCAAAAGACCTTTTAATTCAAGGAAATGAAATAGGGTTGTTAGATACTGGAGCAGACGTCTCTACCATTGCTGGACTTTAACCTTTAGAAGGGACAATTTTAGTTTTCACAGATGATTCCTCTAACGTTAAAGCAGACACAATTATTGATAAAATATCCCATGTTCAGGTAACTGAAGAGACATCTGTCCAGAGAGCTGAGTTATGAACAGTTATTTGGGCTCTTCAACATTTAAGAGACCACACCTTCAATTTTTTGACTGACTGCCAATATATTGTAGGGTTGTTTCCTCATATAGGGACTGTTAATATTCCAAAAAAAAAAAAAAAAAAACTACTATATTCTCCTTGTTATCTGATTTACAGAAATAGATTAAACACAGAGATAACAAATATTTTGTGGGACATATTAGAGCCCATTCTGGCTTGTCTGGCCCTTTACATGAAGGAAATGCTTTGGCAGATGCATTGACTAAATTAATTGCTTTAAACTTACAGAAAAAGATGGACAAAGCCAAAAATTCTCACAAAATTCACCATCAAAATGCAGCTGGTTTAAGGTATGAATTTCATATCCCTAAAAGAAACAGCTAGACAAAGAGTTAAGTTATGTTCAAATTGCCCACTATTTAATCCATATCCACCGTTAGGAGTAAATCTCCCAGGCCTTAAGCCTAATGCTCTCTGGCAAATTGATGTAACCCTATCCCGACCAAAAAATGAGTCTACTTATTTTATTTTAGCTTGCCTACCCTCTCCCTATGTTTTTCTCTTCACTAATGACTCCAAAGGACTTAATATACAAATAAATTATTCAGGTGGACCTAACATAGTATCTTGTGAACAATGTATGCTCTCATCTTGTTTGAACCCTCAATATAATGTTTGCTCCTCTGCAGTGTTGCAAAGTCCACCCTATCTTATAGTGCCGGTGACTGTAATCACTTATTGGTATGATAACTGCAGTCTTGCTGTGTTGCAACGATTACAAGATTTGATGTGATTGTGAAGGTTTGTGAGCTTGCTTTTCTTGAGAATATCAGCTTTAATAACTGCAATTACCTCTGTCACTGTGGCGTCAATATCATTGACTCAAAAAGTGCATACTGCTCAATATTTTAATATTATGTCTAAAATTGCCTGGAAAAATCCCATGGACAGAGGAGCCTGGTAGGCTACAGTCCATGGCATCACAAAGAGTCGGACACGACTGAGCGACTTCACGTTCACATTCACATTCATGTCTAAAAATGGCTCTTTAGCTTTGTCAGGAAGTTATAGATAGGAAACTAGAAATGGAGGTAGATGCCCTGAAGTTGTAATGCATATTGGGACTGAATTACAGGCATTAAAGAAAAATTGTCATTGTCCTATCATGCCAACTACCTGTGGATTTTTGTAACACCCCTGAAAGTAAACGAGACAGATTATAACTGGGAGAAAATTAGAAATCATATTTCGGGGGTATGGAATAGCTCCAGCATTAGTGTAGATTTAGGAAAACTTCACACTAAGATAAAGACCATGGGACATTCCCGATTGGATTTTACTGCCACAGGAGCAGCAAATGACCATTTTTCATACATTTTCAAACCTTATTTCAGGAAAACAACATTCTGTCTACGATTTTTAGCTATGCCACTGTGGCCACTCTAATTCTGCTTCTCATAATTATTCTTCCTTGTATTGTCAGAACTCTTTGTCAGAGTACTCAGAAGCTCGCGACTGAGTTACATCTGGCTGTTTTAAAAAATACAAAAAGGAGAGATGTCAGGAGCCACAACGGGAGATCCCACCCATGACAAAGGTCATGCGGAGAAGATCTGACAGGCAAAGGCAGATCAGGACTCGAGGGATTGCCTGGACCTGCTAAACCATCTGTCCCGAAACCAAAATCTGTCTGTCTACTGTTTATTATATCATGCCTTTCACCAATTCTTTTGACATTAACAGGGGGCTCTCCCCGACCACCTTTCTCTGAAGAAAATCAATTTAAGGCTCTAGTTAATAGTTCTCCTGGGCTTGAAAGGAACATTTTAATTCTAACCCCTCTGTTACTATTTAAGCTTGCTTGGCAGTTTTATCCAGACTCTTGTAACTAACGTACATGATTGTTCACAACACCCCAAGCCTAACCTTCGAGTTATTTAAAAAAAAAAGCTTTATTAGAATAATACTGCATTGTTGAGCCAATGTTTGTTGCCAAGTTTCCTTGTCCTTTACCCAGTGTGCAGCCGGAAGTGCATTAGCTAGTATAGTTGGTATGCAAGAAAAACAAGCAGTAGCCTTGGTATTAGCAACATAAAACCCTTGAGTTAATAAGTACTTTCTTTGTTGTAACCCACTGCACCTTTGCTTCATGAGAATGTAACTCTGTTTCCTGAGGGGGACTGCAAACTGGAAAGATAAAGGGAAATCAGGTTTTCTGGTTGACCAAACTTTATCAAGAAAGAGTCACAAAATGTTAACAGGCCACAGGGCCAGAAGATAATGTACATAACATAAGACCCTTTTTTGGGGAAAGTTATGCAGAAAATGTCCTGGTTTCGTTAAAGGTAAAACTGATGGAATGTTGAGCTGATTCTGCATGACTTTGTATCTTTCACTCCTGGAAATGTGTAACTCGGGGTATAAAAGCCCCTTTTGAAAATAAAGCTGCAGACCCATTTCACCTAAGCTGAGTCTCCCTGAGACATTCTTTCTTTCTCTTTCTCTCTTTTTCTCAGGCAGATTCCCGTGAGCACAGAGGCTCTCTGAGTTCACTTTTTTGCCTGGGCATCTAAAACCCAATAGAGAAGGCGCTCTGCATCTTCGCTCCATTTAGAGGGCGCCTGTGGCCTCTGTGAACACAGCAAGTCCTGTGTAAGGGGTTTATTGGCTTTCTGTGTAAACCAGGGAATATCAGCCTCTTTTTCTCTCCTTTACTTTTCTCTCTTGCTGACACCATTTTTCCTGAGGGTATCCCTGAATGGTGCTGGAGCTGGACACCGGCACAAGTTGAAAGGGCCTCGATAGTGTAAATGGGTAGCCATGCATGTCTCTGGCACCGGTGGGTCGTGGAACTTAAAGGGGAGCTGTCCTTACCGTCTGCCTGGCAGGTTTTCAAGTGATGTTCATGGAGTTCCCTTATGCCAGGAGAGCATGCCCCATTTCTCAATCTGTGCCAAGAGTGGCCAAGCCACCTCAGGCCTGTGCAGCATTCACATCTGTCCAGCAAAGGAAGGAAGGTCCAAGCCCCTTCTGCAGTTCAGCATTGACCACCGACTGTTGGCTTTCAAGTTTGAGAAAGAACTATCTGAACGCGTGGACTAAAAAAATTGGATCTCCCATTGGTGCAACTCACTAAGAAGGAGAAGAGCTTGCCTTCACGCCATGGATTAGCTTCTCATATGAGCGCTGGTGTCCAGAGAGTGCCAGACAGCAACAGCACAACATGGAGAGACGGAGACACACAGACACCAGCCCTTGGTACATACATAGAAAGATTGCCCAAAACAGTGCTGTACCAGAAGCAGAGATAAAGAGACACAGATTGAGCTCTGTACCCTAAGACTCTGGTGTCCCTGAACAGTGAAAATCAACTGTAGCAAACAGTGGGGTTTTTCCCTACTTCTCTAGCATCCGGACAGCAACAGGTTCTCTATCCCATGGAGAAAAGTATCCAGGCACGTGGCGCCCCTGCTTAACCTTTGGATACTCAGGGAGAGTTCCCAGTTATTAACAGGCCCGAGGGACACGGGAGTGTGTTGTTTGGACTGTGGAGCAGGAACCTGTGGTTGGAATTTCCAGAGCCTGATCAATGACTGCGCCTGGGCTAGTGGCAGATGCAAAACCCACTACCCCCCTGGAGCAGAATATTTCACATCGGTGGGCTGGAGCCCAGGGACCGTCGAAGATGCCGTCTGGTCTAGGAACATGTCCATAAGGGTGCCGCCCACCACACTCTCAGCCTTTGCACTAATTTGGGCCAGCAGCCAGAGAATGGCTCATAGCCTTGTGCCCCGCCTATTTGGCTGATCTCCCCAGGGCCCTTTCACTATGTCCTGTGCTGTCTGCCAACCCATTCTTCAGCCTCAGTCCACCCTACACACACCAGCCCCACCTCCCTACCATCCCCCTCACTCTGTGCGCCCAAAGAGCTAGTGGGTCCCACAGGATTACTGCAGCCTGATCCGCATTTGTGCACCACTTGTTGTGCTATTATGACCCATCCCTTTGTATCTGCCCCAGCCTGGGTTCGCGACCAGGGCCAAGAGGAGCGTCAGAGGCGTTCAGAGGAATGCAGGAGTGTCCTGGGGCCCCAGGCCATCTTAGTTGTAAGCCCTGGTGTTCAGGGTGCTGGGGCCCATGGCCTGCCTTCCTGATGCTTTTCGTGGCTGGGACCTTGGAGCTACCAGTTGTAATGCCAGGAAAAGAGGCCACCCTCTTCAGGTTGGAGGCGGTGGAAGACACTGAGCCCCTGGTGGATGGAGATGCAGCGGGTATTGGGCAGGGGGTCCAGCTGCCTGCAGAATACATAACGGAGGAGGTGGAAATTCTGGCAGATGAAGAGCAGCAATAGGGGTCCTCCCAGGAGCTGAAGAGAAGATGGTGGAGGAACAGGGCCAGGAAAGGCCTGGGAGATCGACTGAGCTTCCGGGGCAAGATGCATTGCAGGCACTGGCCACCCTGAAGGTGGAACTGAGGTCTGAGCATGAGAAAAACTGTGGGGCCTACTTTCGGTGCATGAGCAAGAACCATCAGAGGAGGAAGCCTGACTTGGCTCGGAGGAGCGCCATTTTGCAGGGCATCCCTTGCTTCTGGGCCATAGCTGTATCCTTTCTGCTGCTCCTTGGAGTCCACTGCTCAGGAGGAGGAGGAGGAGGAGCAGGAAACTTTTCCCTCCTCCCTACCCTGGCAGGTGCAGTTGCAGAGCCATCCATGGTCCCACTGCAAGGTGATCTTCTCCTTTCAGGACCACCCCTACTTCTTGAGCACGGTGATCACTACGTATGGTTACCTTGACATTGTTTGTAAAACATGGCTCCCGGGGTGAAGAGTGTGGGTGTGCAAGGGTGTGGATGATCCACCTGTGGGATCCGCACCCATCTCTCCTGTCTTCTGCAGGGTATAGGGCAGGTCATTCAACTCCTGTCGACTGATTCTGGGGCTTCAAACGGGGAGAACCCTGCCACAGGCTGGACACTAGGAGCCTTAACTTTCTCAGCTGATTGTCAGGCCAAAACTGCCCAGAATCGAACAGGATTGTTGAGGAGTGGTGGTTTGAGACCTGCACAGTTAATGATTGATTATGGAATTCTTGGTTGCTGGTTCACCTTACTCTTTGTGCCAGCAGATCATCAGCAAAGATGTGTGGAATGATCCCCTGAAATAGTACCCTGGGGAGGAAGGTTCTTCCATGAGCGTAACTGACGGAAACATATGTGGAGAGGAGGTGTGGAGGTGGGCCCTGAAGGGAGAGTCGTGTAGTATCTAGGACACTGTCCTTTCCCATGGGGATGCTCAGACTCATGCAAGCTGGCTGTGGAGCCTGAATTTGGGTCGGACATGTGCAGGTGACCTCCTGAGACTGTGGATTTGGGGATTCGGTGTGTCCATGAGTGAAGCAAGTGTACCTCAAATTAGCTGTGGTTGCAGTGCCAAAGTCCAGGTGATACAATTAGAGGGAGGGTGAATTAAGTATCTTTTTTCAGAATCATTGTTCCATGGGTCCTGCCATCCCCTGGCTCCTTTTACTCACTGAGTTTGAGATTGCTTGGGCACTTCACTCCTTCCCCTTACCCTGGGAAGGCATATCATTGAAAGGGTGTCCACTCCAGGCTCCCAGTGCACCTCTGTGCTGACTTTGGGATCTTCTGTGAATTTCCACATTCACCACTCGGCATCTCACCACCACCATACACGCTGCACTGGAAGCAGCTTCAAGCTGCCTTGGGAAAATATGGAAGAGTTCGTATAGCCAGATTAGAATGGCTTTGTTATGGTATGGTCCCTTGTGGTGCTGAACTCTCTGAAGTGTCTCTGTTTTGCTGATCTAGGGCCCTGGCTCCAAAAGCCTGGTGTGGAGAAGTTGATGGAGAAGCTATGATGTGAGTTGGGACCAGACATGGGATTTAGTCAATGCAGAGCTGTGGCTCCTTGTCCCTTTGGAGGAAGAGGTATGCATTCACTCCAGGCATGGAGCCAAGGCAGAAGGAACACTGTCTCAGAGTGTCTTTACCTAGCCCAGGGACATCTCAAGGAAGCCAACCATTTAAATGCCTGTGTTTGGTGAGAGGCCCCTGCAAGCATCAAGCAGGCCCTGTGTTATCATTGACTGCAGTTGGAGAAGCAGAGATAGTTAAGAGAATGGGACCTGGTGCCTGTGGACCTCCTGTTGAGTGATCAAAAGGGGAATTGGATTCATTCCATCCCCTTTCCCATTTGGCTAGCCTTTAGTCACAGTGAGGTAGCCATATCTGTCTCAGTCACTGTAATAAAGCCAGTTAAGATTCCCAAGTAAAAAAGCCTTGACATCCAGTTTGATTTGCACTGGACCCATAGTTTTAACTGAAAAGGATCAAACACAGGGAATCTGTTCAGTTTATGAATTGGGCTAAATTTAGTTCTCTTATCCTTAGGCTACAATGGAGTTGTCTGAGAATAGTAAATGTAGTGGATACAAAGGGTCAAGGGTGATTAAACCCTCTATAGAACCTTTCCTTACCTTTCCCAGTTACATGTATCTTACCCTAGTTGAACATGTGAAGATTTCAGTTTTGTATCTTATCTTGCCTTGAACACGAATGTATTGCAGTTAACAGCTAATTCTTTGTGTGTGTAATTTACCATTTTATCAAACTAATACTGATTTTCAGTCTTACTTGACACAGTCTGATGTGCAGGAATTTTCTCGTTTATTTCAGTAATTATCAGGTGATAGAGTTATTATCCTTCCTCTACTCTATCCAACTATCTAGTCTGTGATTATACTTGTGGAAACCTTTTTTCTGGGGGTCTCCAAGAGCTCTTTCACAGACCTGTGGTGTACCCTCTAAGTACTGGTTCCTGAACATCAGCACACTTGTCTTCCTCTGTGGGTTCCTGGAGTTGAGTCTCCTCCTCGAGTTGAATACCATACCTTCTCCACTTTTGGCACAGGTACCTAGCAATCTCTGTGCACCATTCAAGGAACCTGGGATCCTGGCTGTATATCTATGCCAGGAGAAATCTCTCCGTTTCCTCTTCCTTTCTCCTCCTCTTTGTCTCTCCCCACTCTTTTGTTTTCCCCCTCCGCAATTTATTTAAATGCTCTAAGCTTTCACAAAATGCTGGAAAGTGGTAATCACCAAGGTGTTAGCATCCGTCTCAGACATGAAGTGGATGGACTACAGATGACTAAGCTGTAGTAAGTCTATTGTCTCCATTTTAGGTAATTTCCTGAGTGTAAATTCAAATACAAGTAGATTGTATTTATTTATTCAATGCTTCATTGATTGATTTGCACTTTGAATATATTACTAAGCCTTTCCAGTTAATTTGCTTGGGCCCACGCACTTTGCTAAATGTCAGCTTAAACCACTTTTAGGTGTATAAAGTGTGTGTGTGTGTGTGTGTGTGTGTGTGTGTGTGTGTGTTTGTGTCCTGGTCTCAGGTGAAAACTCTATGTATAAATAAATGTACAGACTATTGCATTCTTATCTCCTTTATTCTATTTCTATAGTAAAAATATGAAATGTTTTCTTTATATGTTTTTATTGTTGCTTAGTATTTTGAATACAGTTACTGTTGTTTGCTCTGAAGTATGCTCCTAAGGAGTACAAGTTGTATTTATTGCCAAAAAGGTCCCAGTGATATGGTCCCTGACTACTTCCTCTCTTCCATTCTCTGTCGTTCTACTCTACTATTTTCCCCACTGGTGCCCTGTTTTTGACAACACTGGCCTTGCTTTTCCTTAAGCAAATACATTTCTTCCCAATCCAAAAACTTTGCAACTGCTGTTCTTCTGGAAATGCTCTTCCCCTAGGCCTGCATGGCTTGCTACCTCCCTTGTTTGAGCTTCACCAGTGCTGTTCAAATCACACAATGAAATCCTCAACCCTCTTCATTTCCTCCTCCTCCTTAAAGGCACTTTAAGTCTCTACCCTCTTCTTACCTCTCCAGCCTAAATTTCCTACTTTACACACACACACACACACACACACACACACACACACACACACACACACATACACACACAGAAACTGAGAAGAGATAATAACATCAGGGCTTTGCTTCTTAGAATTAACTTGAGTCAGTTTCTGTGCCTGCAAATAAAATATGGTTAATAGCGAGTTGAGTTCTTTCAGGAGCTTCCTCTGTTTTTCTGTTGATATCTCTGTATTTTTTTCAGGCAATGACACTTTGTTTTGTTTACAAATGTTTGAATATCTGTCAAGATCACTATTTTGTAATTGCTTTTGGGAATTTCCATGGTCTACTTTGCTTGTTCTTTCAGGTAAAATTTATTGTTTTATTAATGTTGCCAAAACATTCTAAGTAAAATTACTATTTATAGAAATAAAATGTTTTTTACAAAAATATTTCTGCTGTCCATATTTTTACAAATAACATGGCATATTTCTATTTCTATTTTTTTAAATAATCATATTGTGTTTGCCAGAAATTCTAAACAGTGATGTGTAAATGGGTTTTTTTCTTCTTAGTACCATCAAGTGCAATAAGGCTACGGCTTAATGAATTTCTATTTCTGTTTTTAGATTTTAAAGAGAATTGTTTTATTGGAGAGTTTACAACATCTGTTGAGACATTTCCTTTTCTTTCTTTTCCCTTCCTTTCCTTTTCTTCCTTTCTTCCCCTGACTCTCTTCCTCTTTCTTTCTTTCCCTTTCTTTCCCCAGGTTTTTACTTTACTGGATCTTTCCTGAAACAAAAGTAATTCCATTCAGACTTGAACATTATCCTTTGAACATTATCCTTTCAGAACCACATTCCGTTTCTCATTTCTAGTATTGGAATTAACCTCCTCTTCCCCTTATTAGATTGCCACAGTTGTATCAGTGTTTCTGATTTTGTTTTTCCAAGAAGCAGCTCTTGTTTTATTATCCCAACAAGATTTATTTTTGTTGTTTTCTATTTTTGTTTCAATTCATATATACCTTCTACTTTCTTTAGATTTTTTCCTTATAACCTTGTATTTTAAAAGCTTTCTTTACAAATTTTCATGGAAATATATTTGATTTACAATGTTGTGTTTCAGATGTATATCACAGTGATTTAATTATACAGATACATATCTATTCTTTTTTAGGTTCTTTTCCAATGTAGGTTATTACATGATGCAGAGTCTTTCTTTCTTTTTTTTTAAATAGATGGTTTAGGGCTTGACCTAACTTTATTTAAATAGCAAATTTTATCTAAATCCCAAATATTTTTATGTATACATTTTTTAAACTAATATTTCATTCTCTACGATTTTTTGGCAAGTTAATTCCAAAGATTTCACTCTTTGCAGGCTGAATGTTTTAATTTATAGTTTACTGAGAATTAAGTTTTCCTTGGAGCTCTGAGGGTATATGTGTATATACACTGACATGTCTATATACACATCCTTTTCAGATTACTAAATTTTTTTTAGAATATATAAATGTATTTTAAAAGCTATTTTCTGTTTGTATGGTAAAAACATGAAATGCTTTAATTCTAAAAATTTGTTTCCCAAATGAATATAGTATAAAAAGTAAAGGTATAAAAGTGTTCCTTTGAGAATAATCCGTACTAACAGAACTTGGAAATGTTAAAAAATTATTCATAACACTTACTAAAAGTGGTAAGAAAAACTTTATTCAAAGTAAGAGTACTACAGCTGGGTCTTATAATACGGGAGAGACATTGAGCTTAAGTCTGACTCCAGTAGGGACACAACTAGGATTTATAGCTACGGAACAGGGTGGGTCCATGGGATTGCAAACAGAGACTGGGAGACTGCAATGAACAACAACAACAGAGTGGGTGTCAGTGAATGGAAACTTATTAAGAGGGCCATAAGGGTGAGGGTGGATTCTGGTTCAACTGAGAAGATCATTGCTGAGGCTAGGCAAGGCTGATAAGATATTGAGGTGAGTGATAAGGAATTTGATCTGATACTGAGGGTGGTCAGATCAAGGGTGAGGTATGTTTTCTAAACTGAACTAGCAGATTCTGACGTAGATTGGACTAAATGGGCAGGCACCCCGGGATAAATACACGGCCCAAGGTTGGCAGTGCATTAATGAACTACTGCTACATAACAAATTACCCCAAACTAACAGCTTAAAACAATATTATCTCATACTGCTGCTGAAAGGAATCCAGGAGTAATTCAGTTGAGTGTTCTGGCTCAGGGTTTCATGAGATTGTCATTATCTGAAGCCTTGACATGGGCTGGTGGATTTCCTTCCAAGATGGCTTCCTCATATAGCTGTTGAAACCAGTTTCCATGCTGGCTATTGGGAGAAAGCCTCAGTTCTTTCACATGGGCCTCTCTACTGGGTTACATGAGTGTTGTCAAGATACTACTAAACTGGCTTCTAGAGTGATCCAAGAGGATGAGCAAGGAGGCTGCAGTGTCTTTTATGACCTAGTCTCAGACACTTCATTTTCATTTCTACAATATTCTAACACTGGAAGTGAGCCACTAAGTCCAGCCCACATGTGAAGGGGAGTATAAAGATCCACCCTTGAAAGAAAGGACTTGTGGACATCCTTTAAAACCACGTGGTACCCACATGGCCACAAAATTGTTTACATACTTGTATGTCCAAAATGCTTTTTCTTGCCAATGCTTTCAAATAATTTATGCACTGTAACATTAAGTTGTAGTTCAGGACCTTGTCATCTAAGTCAGTTTCACATATGGATCAGGGTCTACTTGTGCAATATCTCACGTGTTCAGTCGCTCAGTTGTGTTCTACTCTTTGTGACCCGATAGACTGCAGCACGCTAGGCTTCTTTGTCCACCATCAACTCCAGGAGCTTGCTCAAACTCAAGTCCATTGAGTAGGTGATGCCATCCAACCATTTCATCCTCTGCTGTCCCCTTCTCCTGCCTTCAATATTTCCCCCATTAGGCTCTTTTCCAATGGGTCAGTTCTTCACATCAGGTAGCCAAAGTATTGGAACTGCAGCTTCAGCATCAGTCCTTCCAATGAATATGCAGGACTGATTTACTTTAGGATTGCCTGGTTTGATCTCCTTGTAGTCCACTAGACTCTCAAGTCTTCTCAAACACACCAGATCAAATTATACAAGTGTAATTCCTCTAGATCTGATGATCTGTGAACAAAAGAGTTGAGTTAATCTGCTCACTTTCACAACCAACATACAGTGCTGGGTCAGGCATAGATAACCTTTATAGACACTCCAGTTCCAGAAAGGGCAGGGGAGTGGGAGTCAATAGTAGCAGTTCTGAAATCCCACGGGTTCTTATTGGCAGTCCTTTGATTAGGATTTAAGGCCTGGAAACTTCCTAGGCTTCAGTCTCTGAATTTTTAATTCTGCCCTCTGATATGATTCCATTGCATGAAAGGTGGCTAGTATATGGTTACAGTGAAACAGTCTCCCTAGCCTGCTTCCTGCTTGTCGAAGGTAGAAGTCCAGAGCTCTCTTATTTTGTACTATTTCTAGTCCTTTCAGTCCAAGCTGAACATATATATATGTTATCTTAAAATCTTGGTGTGCCTCCTGATAATCTTACTGGTGTTCATGGCAAAGCACCCACTCTAAAGCCACAATCACACGTTTTCATAAAAAGTCCTCCTCTGTCTTGGTTTTCTACTGAGATAGCTGAGAGATAACACCCTGAAACTTGGTAGAAGTCTTATTGTATGACTGAAATGATCTCTGAGTGACACCCCTAAACTCTTTGGAGGGCATTGGCCTGCCTAAATAATGTCATGAAGCATCCCCTTCCAGCTTTCTGAGGCTTAACAAAGAATTTTACTGTCACACTCATCTTTAGACAACCTTTATTTTAAAAAAATAATAAGAATGACCTATAGGTGATGTAAAATGTTATATTTAGACCATCTTATCTCAGTGCCCTGGAAATGACCTTGCTTGAGAGCCATTTATTTTAGCATCTTCTGTCATCTTAAAAGACTGGAATATTTCCAAATCAGCAAGTTCTCTCTTATTTTTTAAATAGTCCTTCTCTTATTTATTTATTTTTTTAATTTCCCTTCATATTTTACTATAGGCAGCAAGAAGAAACCAGGAAGCACTTTTGGCTGTTTGGCTGGAATTCTCCTTGGCTAGATATCTCAATAAATAAGATACAGTTTCTCCTTCCAGGTCATTAGGTACATTTTCTACTTTTCATAAACTGCAGGTGTAGTGGCCTTTCCTCGGCCCACTCTCTAGGCTCTTTCCCCCTGCCTCTCCTTTCTGCCAGGCATCCAGGGTGCACCACTGTGATTCCATTTAGAGTGTGTTTGCTCAGTGAGATAATGGGAATCGATTCCCTGGCTTCAGTCCTTCTGCTGGCCAGAGTCTATGTACCTTTCCCTAAGACCTTCATGTTTTCATTATCCAACTTCCATCACCTGGCCATGTCATTTCTGACAGCTCATACTCACAAGCGTACTGGCAGGGACCTCTATGTGCACACATGCGTGTGTACACAGTAACATCCCTGAGAGGAAACTTGCACATATGCAGAAATACAAGCTTTCTTCTCCAGGAACATGAATTTTGGTAAGCACCCAACTTTCTTTGTCCTGGTTGTTTTCTTTCACTTGCTCATTAATCATGTCACGTTGCACTTCCAACTCTGTGCTGCTACTGCTGCTAAGTCACTTCAGTCATGTCCAACTCTGTGTGACCCCATAGATGGCAGCCCACCAGGCTCCTCAGTTCCTGGAATTCTCCAGGCAAGAACACTGGAGTGGGTTGCCATTTCCTTCTCCAATGCATGTCTTATGTTGCTAATACCAAGGCTACTGCTTGTTTTTCTTACATACCAACTATATTAGCTAATGCACTTCCAGGTGCAAATTGGGTAAAGGACAAGGAAACTCGGAAGGAAACATTGGCTCAACAATGCAGTATTATTCTAATAACACTGTTTTATCACTCGAAGGTTATGCTTGGGGTGTTGTGAACAATCATGTGCATTAGATAAAAGAGTGTGGATAAAACTGCCAAGAAAGCTAAAACAGGAACAGAGGGGTTAGAATTAAAATGCTCCTTTCAAGCCCAGGAGACTTATTAACTAGAGCTTTAAGTTGATTTTCTTCAGAGAATGATGGTCTCGGAGAGCACCCTGTTAATGTCAGAAGAACTGATGAAAGGCATAATATAGTAAACAGCAGACACACAGATTTTGGTTTCGGGTGGATGCTTGAGCAGGTCCAGGGAATCCCTCGAGTCCTGATCCGCCTTTGCCTGTCAGGTATTCTTTGCATGACCTTTGTCATGCATGGGGTCTCCCGTATTGGCTCCTGGCAAATGTGATTCTGTTCTCCATGTGCGAACACACCAAAGCCTGCCTTGTCGCCCAAGCCTGTGGGGCCGGAAGCAGTAAAAGGATCAAGCTAAGCCAACCATCCTATAATCCTGATACCAATATATGTGTTCTGCAAAGAGTACAATTAGTAATGTTTCAAACTGGAAGACTCTGCAGGTAGCAGGTCCTGATGCTGCACTTCTGGTCCATCACTGAAAGCACAGGAAAAAGGAAAGCCTAGTATGCCTGGCACTTCAGAAGGACAGAACGGCCCTTGTAGCCGGGTGGTCAAGGGGTTGTGTGGTCACCCACTTTGGCTTCTTTGTCTGAGGTTGCTGTCTGTTCTGTGTCTTGGAATCTTTGAACTCTCACTGGTCGCCCACAGGCACTTTCCTCCTGCCTCTCCTTTCTGCCAGGCATCCTTGGTGCACCATTCTGATTCCACTTAGAACTTGCTGGCTCGGTGAGATAACAGAGATTGGTACACTGGCTTCAGTGCTTCTGCTGGCTGGAGTCTAGGTGGAGTCTTTCCCTATGAAGTTCATGCTTTGCTATTCAACTCCCATTACCTGGTTAGGTCACTTCCGACAGCTCATACTCATAAGCGTACTGGCAGGTGGTTCTTTGTGTGCATGTGCATGTACACAGTAACATCCCTGAGAGGAAATTTGCACATATGCAGAAGTACACGCTTTCTTCTCCAGGAACATGAACTTTGGTAAGCACCCAACTTTCTTTGTCCTGGTTATTTTCTTTCACTTGCTCATCTCAGGTTACACTTCTGACTCTGTACCTTAGCACCAAGAGTGTTAGAACCACCCAGACTTCACTGATTGACTAAATGCCAAGACTCCCTTTCAGTTGCTCTCATTAGGCCCAGGTAGGTCTTCATACAATCAGGTATACATGCTTGCCTACACAGCCGAAGTGCCAATGAAGCCTGTCCCTGGTTGGGCCCAAAGACATCCAAGACAGTCACCTGGAAGGCACGATCCCTCTGAGTGTCACCTGGTGCAAATCCCCTATGACAAAATCAGAGAATCTGCTCCAGGGAGAGAGCCAGAATCCTCCCTCAGAGGCAGACGCACACCTTTGCCCCTCTAAACCCCACAGTCAGGGGCATGACCCCAGAAGAAAGAAGGAATTCACGTCAGGACTTTCAGCACACACCATAGGGTATCTTTGGCAGGACCGCTATTGCCTAGACCCTGGACCTTGAAAACCAGCAGGCTTCAAATTGCCCCCAGGGTTTCCCCCTCTCCCACTCCCCCGAGTTCCCTTGGGACATGCAATAAGCCCACCACCCTTGCTTCCTCCCTGTTCCCTCCCTCACAGGCACATCCCGGCAGAGGGCCACACACGTACACTCACCCCTGCACTTTCTTTGCCTACCTGCACTGCCAGGGAGGCTGGAAGTGTCTGGAGGCATGCCACACTCACACCCTGTCTCTCCTAGGATGCCTGTCGTTTTGCACGGATAGCCTAGCTTAGCGTATCTTGCGTTTTGTGTCATATCGTGTCAGTGTGTGCCACCCTCATGGAGACAGCGTGCTGGCTTTTGGGCTGATCCTGGGCAGCACAGGCCCAGGACCTTTTCGGTTCTACTTACGTGTGTGGAACAAGTCTCCAGTGCAGCAGACAATCTGTGGCTCTTTCTCCTTCAGGTCTCTGCCCTTTTCTGCAGGACCTTAGCCTCCTCACCATCCCAGTCCTGCCGTAGCCACATCCACCATTTCCAAAGGCCTGCCCCATGTGACCGCGGACTGAGGGCTCTATAGCCAGTGGTTTCAAAGCCCTACCCCACCTGATTTGTCCTGGGTGAATCCTCAGACCATGCACCCACTCTTCCCGGTCCAAACACACACAGCAACATGGTAGAAATGATGAGCTTGTTTTTGTGTTTCATTTAATTGCAGATTTCTGGAGCCATGGTTTGGCGTTATCACTGGCGATCCTTTCCTCGTTCCCATCCTGTACAGGGTACTGCAGAGATACGGTGACCAACCACCCTTAGACTGGGGACGCCTCGTGCCTCCTCTTATGGTTGCTCAGCACCTCCTCTCCTGTCGCCTTCATCTCTGTGTCTGCCCTGGGCCAGACACACACACACACACACACACACACATAAACACAGCCGACACAAGCACATACATGTATACACACAGATGCTCGGCACAGGAACACAAATGCAATCAGGAAACACAGGTGTTTCAGAAGCCCGTGTTCCTGATTGTGTTTTTGTCTCCATGCCAAGCATGTGTGTGTATACACGCATGTGCTTATGTCGGCTGTGTTTGTGAGTGTGTGTATGTGTTTGTGTGTGTGGCCCAGGGAAGACACACAGATAAAGGTGACAGGAGAGGAGGTGCCAAGTTACCATACGTGGAGGAATGAGGCGTCCCCAGTCTAAGGGTGGGTGGTCTCTGCAATATCAGGGATGTAGTCGGTAGGCACCATGCCCTGCTCTTGTGGTTCCCTGTTCACCTCCTCCACGAGCTCTTTCATATTTTCCCAAGGTAGCTTGAAGCCTCTTCCAGCGCAGCATGTGTGGTGCTTGTGAGCCACCAAGTGGTGCATGTGGAAATTCACAGATCCCAAAGTCAGCACGCAGGTGCACTGGGATCCCAGAGAGAATACCCTTTCAATGATAGATCTTCCCAGGTTAAGGGGCGGGAATGAAGGGCCCAGGCAATGTCAAACTCAGTGAGCAACAGGAGGCTGGGTGATGGCAGGACCCACAGCAGGATGATTCTGAAAAAGATACTTACTTCACCCTGCCTCTAGTAGTATCACCTAGGAGTCTCATGCTGCAACCACAGCTGATTTGAGGGAGACTCGTTTCACTCACGGACACACTGAATGCCCAGGCCCCAGTCTCAGCAGGCCACCTCCTACATGCATGGCCCAAATCCATGCTCCTCAGTCAGCTTGCATGAGCCTGAGCATCCACATTTGGGGAAGGACAGTGTCACGGCTCCAACATGGCTGTCCCTTCACGGCCCACCTCCAGACCCTTTACCACATGTGTCTCTGTCAGTTAGCACTCATGGAACAATCTTCCCTGCTGGGGTAGTACTTCAGGGGATCGTCCCACTCGTCTTAGCTGATGATCTGGTGGCAACACGAGGAATGTCACCTCTGGGCTGACCAGGACCCGAACCTTCCCATGAGCAGCCAAGAACTCCAACATCAATCATCAACTGTATGCAGGACCAAAACTAGTCCACCTCAACAATCCTGTTTGATTCTGGGCATTTGTGGCCTGACAACCAGTTGAGAAAATTAAGGCTCCTGGTGACCAGCCTGTGGCTGAGTCCTCCCTGTTCAAAGTCCCAGAACCAATGGACTGGTGTGGAATGATGTGCCCTTTACCCTGAAGAAAGACAGGGGAGACGGGTGTGGTGGACCCCCACAGGTGAATCATGCACACCCTTGCACACCCACACTCATCACCCCAGGAGCCACGTTTTACCAGTGATGTCAAGGTAATACTTCTTAATGATCACTGTGTTCAAGAAGTAGGGTTGGTACCGAAAGGAAAAGATCAGATTGCTGTGGGACCGGGGATGGCTCGCACCTGTACATGCTAGGATAGGCAGAAGAGAAAGGTGCAAGCTTCTAGGGACCTCAGCTTGCCTCCCATTAACAGCTTCCACGAAGCCTCTGCAAACATTCACATTGTAGGAACATGGATAACATGATCCTCTCACTCCACACCAAGTCCCATACCCACCCACCTTCAGTCTCCCTCACTGAACTTCAAGTCGATCATGTAGCTGAGAAAGTCTTTATCTTAGTCGCTGATCATGACAGAAACTTAAGGGTGGTTCATAATCTGCTTTAGGTCAAGGAGCCATATCGGCCACATGCTAAGCCAAGGAGAGCCAGGAACATCAGCCCTAGTCTGGGGTGGAAGGACACTGGAACAGGCATCATCAAGGATTCTGGGCACTTCTGCTTGCCCAGCCACCACGGTTGTCCTCAGGCCCTGCCATACCATCAGGCACGCTCATGGCTCTGGGTTCCTTGTGGTGTTCTGTATCTGAGGTGGTCTGCATTCCCCAAGAAGGGGCTGTTTCTGATCCCTACTCTTCTTCAGACCTGTGTATGCTGAGTAGTGGCATGTCATTGCTTACATGGTCAGACTTGCAGTCATTGAAACAAATCGTGTCCAAAAGCAAAGGAGTTAGTGTGTGTTTGTGTATGTGTATGTGTGTCTGTGTGTACGTGTGTGTGACTCTCAAATCTCAGTTATTTTCGGGATCATCCACATTTACAATAACTGTCTGCCAAGGCTGCTCTGGTGTACTGTCTCTGGTCATTCCTGACTTAGAGGCCTTGGAGCTGCTCCTCCTCAATTGCAGGCCTGAAGTAGACACACAAATTCATGGCAGCGACACTCAGGGGTGTGGCCCTGCCTGGACTCTACTCAGCTGTGCCTTTGGAGCCTGCCAATTGCCCAGTACCACACTTCCTACAGGGTCCATCAGCACCCATCCTGCGCCCTCGTCCCCACCATCCTCCTGCTCCTGCTTCTGCACCTCCTCCTCCTCCTGAGCAGCAGACCCCAAGAAGCAGCAGAAAGGATACCACTTTGGCCCAGAAACCAGAGATGCCCTGGATAATGGCACTCCTCTGAGCCAAGTCACACTTCCTCCTCTGATGGCTCTTGCACATGAACGAAACATAGCCCCTGCAGTTTTTCTCATGGTCAGAGCTCAGTTCCACTTGCAGGGTAGCCAGCGCCTGAAGCGCATCTAGTGCCAGAAGTTCATTGGGGCTCCCGGCAATTCCTTGCCCTGATCCTCTAACACCTTCTCCTTCAGGTCTTGCGAGGACCCCCGTTGCTGCTCCTCATCAGCCAAAACCTCCACCTCCTCCATGATGTCTTCCACAAGCAGCTGGAACACCCGCCTGATCCCCGCCACGTCTCTGTCCACCAGGGCCCCGCCATCCCCTGCCACCTCCACGCTGACGTGGGTCGCATTGTCGCCTGCTGTTGCAACTGGTGGCTGCAGGGTCGCAGCCGTGCACAGCATCACAAGGGCAGGCTGCAGGGCCCCATCTCCCTGAGCATCTGGGCTCACAACTAAGTAGGTCCGGGGTCCCAAGACTCTCCCGCATTCCTCTGACCACCTCTCGTGCTATTCTTGGTCCTGGCCATGACCCCAGACTGGGTCAGATGTGAAAGGATGGGACATAAGAGCACCAAAGCAAGTGGTGTGCAATGGCGGCCCAGGCTGCAATAAACCTGTGGGACCCACTTGTTTTTTCGGGGTGGGGAGTGAGAGGTATGATCGGGAGGCAGTGGCTGGTGTGTCTGGGGTGGCCTGAGGCTGAAGAAAGGGGTGGTGGTGAGCCCAGGACCGGGTGAATAAGCTCTGGTACATCAGCCAAACAGGCAGGCCCTAGGCTGTGAGCAGCGCACATGCTGCTGGCCGAAATCTAGACCAATGGCTGAGAGGGTACAGGACGGCACACTTATGGACACACCCCTAGACCGGAGGACATCTTCCGCGGTTCCTGGGCTCCAGCTGCACCATATGGCCAGATTCTGCTCTAGGGAGCTAGCAGGTTTTGCATCTGCCACTACCCCAGGCGCTGTCATTGACCTGGATCTGGAAATTCCAACCACGGGTTCCTGCTCCACAATCTGAACAACACACTCCTGTGTCCCACAGGACCTTCAATAACTGGGAGCTCTCCATGAGTATCCAAATGATACACAGGGGCTCCAAGTGGCTAGATACTTTTCTCCATGGGATAGAGTACCTGATGCTGTCCAGATGCTAGGGGAGAAGGGAAAAACCCCACCGTTTGCAGCAGTTGATCTCTATTGTTCAGGGACACCAGAGCCTTAGGGTACAGAGCTCACTTTGTGTCTCTTTATCTCTGCTTCTGGCACAGCACTGTTTGGGGGCAATCCTTTTGTGTATGTACCAGGGCTGGTGTCTATGTGTCTCATGGCAATGTCAGGGAAAGAAATCCCAGAGTTTGATAAGGATAGAAAGGCCCTTGTTGCTGCATGTCCAAGGGGCTGTGGGATCACCCACCATGGCTTCTGTGTCTTGGGATTGCAGCCTGTTCTGTGTCTCAGATCCTCGGCACTCTCACTGGTCACCCCCAGGCACTTTCTTTCTGCCTCTCCTTTCTGCCAGGCATCCTGGGTGCACCACTGTAATTCCACTTAGAAATTGCTCACTCAGTGAGATAACAGGGATTGGTACCCTGGCTCCAGTGCTTCTGATGGCCAGAGTATGTACTTTCCCTATGACCTTCACGGTTTCGCTATCCAACTTCCATCACCTGGTTAGGTCAGTTTCTACACCTCATACCCACAAACATACCGTCAGGTGCTTTTCATGCACATATGCACACACATGCTTGTGTACACACCAACATCCCTGAGAGGAATTGCACATATGTAGAAGTACAAACTTTCTTGTCCAGAAGCATCAATTTTGGTAAGCACCCTATTTTTTTGTCCTGGTTATTTTCTTTCACTTTCTCATTGAACATGTGAGGTTGCACTTCCAGCTCTGTGACTTAGCCTCAAAGGTTACAAAATTTTGGCATTTGCTCCTGACAGGGACCGATCTGCAAAGCATCAGGCAGGGTTGGAAATGCTCGCCCTGGAGAGCTGAATGAGCTGTGCCTGCGTTCTGCATTCTCCCATCACCTTGGACAGCTTCACAGTACCAGTCACGCTGGCCTGATCCATTGCCTGTGCATTCTTTCAGGAGACCAGAAAACAAGGACGTCTGGGCTCAGCTGACTTGGAGAACTGCTTTCTCAGTGTGTTCCTATCTAGGTCATTCCTGGTCAATGTTGTGCTCCTATTGCTAGCCTACCACCCCCAACAGTCTGAGTGAGGCCCACTGTTCTTTCTACCTGTGTAGCTTTCTGTGTTCACCTGTCTAACTGTGCCTCCAAGAGCTACCTCCCTTTAGCAGGAAAAGGCCAAAGAGATGCCCGAGCCTCCAAGGGCCCCCAGAGGCTTTGACAGGCCTGGGTGTGATCCAATGTTGTGAAGAAGGTGCACATAGATAGATGGTCTCTTCTGATACAAGGCATGAAACCCGAGCCATAATGGTAAGGTGGCATTCCTACAGGTGGTCCCTTCTGTTTATTCCTACCCAGACCCATGGAGTCCCCAAACAGATGATGATCTGGGAATCCTGCCCTTTCTGGGCCCACAGCTCATCCCTCCCTTGGGCAGAAAGCAGCTTTTCTATCTCAAAAACACCAAGAGGGCTTGATTCCACCCAGGCCTCATTGATTTGCTAAATGCAAATACTCTCTTTCATTGGGTTCATTAAGCCCCGGTAGGACTCCCTACAGCCAGGCATCCCTGCTTACCTATAGAGCCCACGTGCCAAGGAAGCCAGTCCTTGGTTGGGCACACGGACATCCAAGACTGTCACCTGGAATGCAGCTTCCCTCTGAGTGTCACCTGGTGCAGATTGCCTACAACAAAATCAGAGATTGTGATCCAGAGAGACTGCCAAAATCGTCCCCCAGGTGCAGACACTCACCTTTGCCCCTTAGGCGCCCAAAGCCAAGGGAAAGACCCAGAAGAAAGAGGGAATTTATATCAGGGCTTTCTGCACGAGCCATGGGGTATCTTTGGCAGGACTGCTATTCCCTTTCCCCTGGACCCTGAAAACCAGCAGGCCCCGAACTGCCCCAGGGGCTTCCCTGTATCCCACTCTCTCGAGTTCCTATGAGACATGCAATAAGCCCACCATCCTTGCTTCCTCCCTTTTCCCTCCCTCATTGGCATACCCCGGCAGAGGGGCACACACGTACATCAACACCTGCACTTTCTTCGCCGTTCTGCACAGCCAGGGAGGCTAGAAGTGACTGAAGGCATGCCACGCTCTCGCCTTGTCTCTCCTAGGATGCCTGTGGTTTTGCACGGACAGCCTACCTTAGCATGTCTCGCATTTTGTGTTACATTGTGCCAGTGTGTGCCACCCTCATGGAGAGAGGGTGCTGGCTGATGGGCTGATCCTGGCAAGCACTCGCCCAGGACCTTCCTGGGTCTCCTTCTCACATGTGCGGAACAAGTCTCCAGTACATCAATCTGTGCCTCTTTCTCCTTCGAGTCTCTGTCCTTCTCAGCAAGACCTTAGCCTCCTCAACATCCCAGGTCCTCTGTATCCACATCCACCATTTCCACAGGACGGCCTATGTCCCCACAAACTGTGGGCTCCACAGGCGGTGGTTTTAAAGGCCCACCCCACCTGATATGCCCTGGGTGAATCCACAGACCATGCACCCACTCTTCCTGGTCCAAACACATACAAGAACACGGAGAAATAGTGAGCGTGTTTTTGCATTTTGTCTCATTGCGCACTTCTGGAGCCAAGGTCCTGAGTTATCTCTGACCATCCTTTCCTCATTCCCATCCTGGACAGGGTCCTGCGGAGATAGGGCGATCAATCACCCTCAGACTGGGGACGCCTTGTGCCTCCTCTTCTGATTGCTTGGCATTTCCTCTCCTGTCGCGTTTATCTCTGTTTTTTCCCTGGGCTGGAGACACACACACACACACACACACACACACACACACACACACACAGGCGACACAAGCACACATGTGTATACACACACAGGCTCGATATGGGGACACAAACACAAACAGGGAACATAGGTGTTTCAGGAGCTGAAGATGCCCATGTCCAGCAATGTCTGAGATGGCATCAGTAGGCACCACGTCCTGCACTTGGAGCTCTCTGTCCACCTCCTCCCCGAACACTTCCCTATTTTCTGAAGGCAGCCTGAAGCCTCTTCCAGTGCAGCAAGTGTGGTCACGGTGAGACACTGATTGGTGGATGTGCAAAATCACAGAAGATCCCAAAGTCAGCACTGGGACCCTGGAGAGGATGCCCTTGCAATGACAGGCCTTCCCAGGGTAAGGTGCAGGAGTGTAGGCCCAGGCAATCTTAAACTCGGTGAGCAACAGGAGGCTGGGGGATGGCAGCACCCACGGAAGGATGATTCTGACAAATATACTTAATTCACCCTGCCTCTTGTAGTATCACCTAGGCCTCTTGCACTGCAACCACAGTTAAATTGAAGGAGACTTGATTCACTCACGGACACACCGAGTCCCCAAGCCCCCAGTCTCAGCAGGTCATCTGCCACATGCATGGCCCAGAATCTGGCTCCACAGACAGCTTGCATGTGCCTGAGTCATCCCCATTTGGGAAAGGACAGTGTCCCGGCCACTACATGGCTGTCACTACAGGGCCCACCTCCAGACCCCTTCACCACATGTGTTTCTGCCAGTTACTCCTCATGGCAGAAACTTCCTTCCTAGGGTAATACTTCACAGGGTCGTCCACACGTCTTTGTCAATGATCTGCTGGAGGCACAAGCAAGATCAGTCCAGGGCTGACCAGGCCCGCAACCCACCCGTGAGCATCCAAGAACTCCAACATCAATCGTCACCTGTATGCAAGCCCAAAGCAACCGCACCTCAGCAATCCTGTTCGATTCTGGGCAGTAGTCGCCTGACAACCAGCTGAGAAATTTAAGGCTCCTGATTTCTAGCCTGTGGCTTGTGCTCCTCATTCACAGTCCCAGTACCAGTGGACTGGAGTGGAATATCGTGCCCTATAACCTCCAGAAAGCGAACACAAGGGTGGATTCTGCAGGTGGATCATTCACCTCCTTACACACCTACACTCACCACCCTGGAGCCACGTTTTACCAATGATGTCAAGGTAATACTCCTTAACGATCATCGTGTTCCAGAAGTACGATTTGTCCCCAAATGAAAAGATCAGCATGCAGCGGGATTTTGGATGGTTCTGCATCTGCACCTGCCAGGATAGGGACGAGGGTAAAGGTGCAAGCTGCTAGGTGCCTCAGCTTGTCACCCAGGTAGGCATTAACAGCTTCCACGATGCCTCTGCAAAGTCTCACAGTGCAGGAACATGGCTAACACGATCCTCCTACTCCCCGCCAGGTCCCATACCCACCCATCCTCAGTCCCCCTCACTGACCTTCAATCTTGTAGCTAAGAAAGTCTTTATCTTGGTTGCTGATCATGACAGAAACTTGAGGGTGGTTCATAATCTGCTTTAGGTCAAGGAGCCATTCAGGCCACATGCTGGGCCAGAAGATCCAATAGCAACAGTCCTAGTCTTGGGTAGAAGAAGCACACTGGAACAGGAGTTTCCAACGATGCTGGGTTCTTCCACTTGCCCAGCCAACACTGATGCCTCCGGCCCTGCCATACCATCAGACACATTCATTGCTCCGTGTCCCCTCTGGTGTTTTGCATCTGAGGTGGTCTGCATCCCCCAACCAGGGGCTGTTTCTCACACCTACTGTCCTCCTCCTGACTTGTGTGTGCTGGGTAGTGTCATGTCACTGCTTACCTGGTCAGGATTTGCAGTCCCTGTTGCACACTGTGTCCTCAAGCAAGGGGGTAATGTGCCTGTGTGTGTGTGTGTGTGTGTGCCTTCAACAAGAAAGCCCTGAGTGTTTGACCTGTGTCCTGTCTTCACAACGGATGGTAGGTGTGTGTCTGAATTGGTCTGGCACTCTCAGCAGATGAGAACAGCAGCCCCTTCCAGTTCCACCTTGTGCCTTTTCACTGCACTAGTGAGTGCAAACACAGGGATTCTGACTGACGGGCATGGGTAGTGGGACTCCCGCTCTCTCAGATATTTCCCGGGATCATCCACATTTACAACAATAACTGTCTGCCGAGGCTGCTCTGGTGTACTGTCTCTGGTCATTTCTGGACTCGGGTGCTGCTCCTCCTCAGATGCAGGCCTGAGGGACACACCCAAAGTCATGGCTGTGGCACTTACAGGTGTGGCCCTGCCGGACTCTTCTCAGCTGTGCCTTTGGAGCCTGCCTCTTCCCCAGACCACACTTCATTCAAGGGTCACCCATACCTTCCCTCTTCCCTTGCCCTGTGGCCACACCTGTTTTAGCAGGATCTTTAGCACAACCATCTTGAAGGTTAAATTCTTAATTTGGCTATAAAGCTCACAAATTTTAACAGCACAGTAACACAATTTTTCTAATTTGCACTGTTAGAGTTTGGTGAGGTCTTGGTGAGTTTCTTGGTTTCAGTTAGAAAGCCCTGCATTACACTTAGGGATGTAGAGTTTTCTGAAACTGAAGGAAAGACTACAAATATTCCGACTAATTTGATTATGATACATTTTTCTAAAGACTTAAACAGTTTCTGCTTCCCTGCTGCCCAAAAAATTACCCCTAACTCCTGAAGATCTTCATGATTCTATTGTGGGAATCTGGTAGAATTGAGATTCCTCAGTGCTTAGTAATTTCATCAGTAAGCTTTTCTGAGGTGAAAAACACATTGGAATCAGTTTTTAAATTAGTCCTAGACATAACAATCAGGGGAAAAGCAAATAAAAGGAATACAGATTGAACACAAACAAACTATTACTGTTAGAAGATGGCATGACCCTCCACACAGTGAACACTAAGGATGCCAGCAGAAAATTACTCGAGCTAATCAATGAATAGAGTTAGCTGAAGAATACAAAATATATACTCAGGAATCGCTTTCATTCTGATACACCAGCAATGAAAAAGGAGAAAGAGAACTTAAGGAAAAGTATCTCATTCACGATCCAATGAAG
Source organism: Bos taurus (assembly GCF_002263795.3). NCBI lineage: Eukaryota > Metazoa > Chordata > Mammalia > Artiodactyla > Bovidae > Bos > Bos taurus. The sequence goes on from NC_082638.1 coordinate 34,397,221, forward strand.
AGACTCAAATATTTAGGAATATATTCCTCCAAAGAAAGCAAGGACCTGGTACATAAAACTCTAAAACCATGTTGAAAGAAATCAAAGATAGCACAAGTAGATGAAGAAGTATACCATGTTCTTGTATTAGAAGAATCAATATAGTGACCATCAGTAAGTATACAACTCAATGCAATCTATTGGTACATTCATTCACCATTGATATTCTTGGATTCAACTATGGAATCCCTATAAAAACACCAATGGTGTTTTTCAATGAATTAGAACAAATAATTTCACAATTTGTGTGGAAACACAAAAGACCTCCAATGAGTTAATAACTCTTGAGAAACAATGGAAACGGAGGAATCAGACTTCCTGACTTCAGACTATACTACACATCTACAGTCATCAAAATAGTAAGATACTGGGCCAAAGACAGAAATACAGATCAACAGAACAAAACAGGAAGTCCAGAGATGAAGCCACACACCCACGGCCACCTTGTCTTTGACAGAGGGGCCATAAATATGCAATGGGAAAAAGACAACCTCGTGAACAAGCAGTTCTGGGAAAACAGGTCAACCACATTAAAAGAATGAAATGTTTTTCAATGGCACACACAAAAATAAATGCAAAATGGATTAAAAACCTAAGTGGAAGACCAGAAACTATAAAGTTCTTAGAGAAAAACATGGGCAGAAAACTCTCTGACAGAAATCACAGCAAGATCTTCTCCTCTATGTTCCACCTCCAAGAGTAATAGAAATAAAAACAGAAGGAAATAAAAGCGACTGACTGAAACTTCTAAGCTTCTGCAGAATGAAGGAAATTATAAGCAAGGTGAAAAGACAGGCTTCAGAAGTGGAGCATATTACAACAAATCAAACAACTGCCCAAGAGTTAATCTCCCACATATGCAAGCAGCTCATGCAACTCAATACCAGAAAAACAAACAACCCGATCAAAAAGTGGGCAGAAGAATTAAATAGACATTTCTCAAGAGAAGACATCACTTTGCCAACAAAGGTTCGTCTAGTCAAGGCTATGGTTTTTCCTGTGGTCATGCATGGATGTGAGATTTGGACTGTGAACAAGGCTGAGTGCCGAAGAATTGATGCTTTTGAACTGTGGTGTTGGAGAAGACTCTTGAGAGTCCCTTGGACTGCATGGAGATCCAACCAGTCCATTCTGAAGGAAATCAGCCCTGGGATTTCTTTGGAAGGAATGATGCTAAAGCTGAAACTCCAGTACTTTGGCCACCTCATGCGAAGAGTTGACTCATTGGAAAAGACTCTGATGCTGGTAGGGATTAGGGGCAGGAGGAGAAGGTGATGACAGAGGATGAGATGGCTGGATGGCACCACTTACTTGATGGATGTGAGTCTCAGTGAACTCCGGGAGTTGGTGATGGACAGGGGAGGCCTGGCGTGCTGTGATTCATGGCGTCGCAGAGAGTCAGACTCGACTGAGCGACTGATCTGATCTGATCTGAATGAACACAGGACAGATGGTCAACATCTCTCATTATCAGAGAGATGAAAGTCAATACCAGAAAGTCAAGACCATCTCACACTGGTCACAATGACCATCACCCAAACTTTCAAACAAGAAACACTGGAGAGGGAGTGGTAAACTGACCAGCTTGCACTGTTGGTAGGAATGAAAATTGGTATAGCCACAATAAACCGTATGATTTCTTAAAAACCTGGAAATAGAACCATCATATGACCCAGCAATCCCACTGCTTGCATACACCCCAAGGAAAGCAGAACTGAAAGAGATATGTGTACACCAATATTCATCCCACAACTATTTACAGTAGCTAAGACATGGAAGCAATCTAGATATCCACTGCAGATGAATGGATAAGAAAGTGGTGGTATATATACACGATGGACTATTACTCAGCTGTGAAAAAGAATGCATTTTAGTCCATTCTAGAGAGGTGAGTGAAACAGGAGCCTGTTCTACAGAATGAAGTAAAGTCAGAAAGAGAGATACAAATACTGTGTAGGAATGCACATGTATGCAATTTGGAGAGATCGTCACGATGATCCTACATGCAGGGCAGAAAAAGAGGCAGAGATGGAAAGAACAGACTTTTGGACTCTGTGGAGAGGGCAATGGTGGGATGATTTGAGAGAATAGCACTGAGACATGTACATGACCATACGTAAACAGATAACTGGTGCAAGTTCAGTGCATGATGCAGGGCACCCAAAGCCAGTGCTCTGGAACAACAAAGAACAATAGTCTGGGGAGTGAGGTGGGAGGAAGGTTCTGGATGTGGGAACACGTATGTACCGGTGACTGACTCTTGTTGATGTAAGGCAAAAACTAACCCAATATTGTAAATTGAGTATCTTCCCATTAAAATAATTTAAAAAAATGAAAGGGTTGCTTTCTGAAATTTCAGTGTTGGGAGTCCATGGTACAGCATATCTTCTGAACGTATGTAACAATGTCTGATTTGAATGAGGGCAGTGTCAAATTTTGATGCCAAGGGCCGTGTTCCAATATTCTAACATCCTACGAAACAGAACTGCTAAGTTTCCTTTAAAATATTACTTTGTACTCTCCTCCAGGGCATCTTACAGAATGTTTCAAGTGACTAGAGAGGAAACAAAAGACATCACTCACTTTTTAGCACCAATTAAAGTGGGGCAATCAATTCTGAATAAAGTTTCTAGGCCTGACAAAAATGTACCTATACCATTTCTACATGACATGCATCAAAATAATTGTTCCATGGAAAATTGCACATAAGCAACTCAAGATGAAACACTATGCCTCACAGGTACTAAACAGTGAGAATAAAATGTGTTGTCACCAGTGTGTCACTTCATTCAAGTTCTTACGTCAAAATACTACAAACTGGCTTCTCAACAATGGAAAGTTTCACTTCCAGTTGTGGTAAGTCTAGGATCAGTGTGCTGGTAGGGTTAGGGTTCTGGTGTAGATCCTCCTCTGATTTGCAAACTGCTGGGTTCTTGCTGCCTGTGTTCATGGCGAGCCCTCTGAGGTCTCCTTCATACACGGAGAGATTCCTTTCCCAACAGTTCCTCTATGGTGGCAAAAGGACATCCCAGAGGGCCTGCTTCCCAATACTATCATCTTCTGGGGTTAGGGCATCAGTATACAATTTTTAGGAAGATACAAACAACAACAACAAAACAAGTGTACAACAGTCAGACCATGACAACTAACGAACACAATTTAAGTGTAGATTAAATCTTTGGACAAACCTGTATGTGTTTGTCCACAGAGAAAGTTTTTCATGTTGTCATGTGTGCAGATTCTGAAATTTTTGGCAAAGGGTTGAAGAAAGATATGTCAAAAGATTAACTATCCAGGAAGTTTTGTTTATCCATGAAGTCAACTTCTCAAGATTTTTCTTCAGCATACTAAAACTAATCCTCCATCTCAAATACATTCAGCATATAAGGGTTGAGGACCTCCACAGATGAAACACCACAGACCACATCGGTGAAGTTTTTCTTGGATTTATTTATGTATACACTCAGCTTATAAACTTGGGAAAGAAAACTCTAGCAAAGTGAAATGAAACCCTCTGAGGGTTTACTCCCCTGTTTTTATTTTAGAGAAACCAGCTAAATGTGTATTCCGTATAAATTCTCAGAAGAAATGTGTTTCAGAAATTACTTGATGAATGGTCTCTCACTACAAACGAGTATAATTGTATTGACTTTAATGAACTAGCCCTGAACTTCATTTCGTCTTACTACAGAGGATATATTCAAAGCACATTGTTAAAAAGCAAGGGTAGTATCTAAATTTGCAGGAAAATACACACACACAAATATGCACCAGTGACAAAGAGTAAGGACAAAATACACTGCGTGCAACACTTTCTCGAATTTTTCAGTGGCTCTTCCTTCCTTTCCCTTATGTCAGCTAAGGGATACATTTATGAAGGTCTTAGTTTATAGAATTTAGTTATGAAATTAGATTTTCACTCAAACAACATAATTATATGATTTATCAAATTCAGCACTATTTGGTTACAACACATATAACTTTAGAGAATGAAATGACATAAAAACTATTTTATCTGTAAAGGATCATCGAGTTATTTTATCCTTAATGGTTGTTGTACTTGAGAAATATTTAAAATGCTAAGTAAAAACACTCTCAACAAACAGATCAAAACTTTCAATGTTAAGAAAACTGAGGATTACTTAGTATAGAAAGTCTGCAACTTCTAATCACATGAATTGAAAATTATGACTCCACTCTGTCTTCTGAAAGCTTCACTCTGGAAACGCCTTTCTTATGGTAGTGGCAACACAAAATGATGAAAAGAATAGATGTTAGCAAATGGTGTAAAACACTTGGGCAGTGTCTGTAAGAAAACAGCCCCTTTTATTAACCTCAAATGCATATTTCTGCTTTCCTTAAATTCTATCAAAAATCTCAAGAAAATATCTAAATAAGTGGAATATATAGAAAGACTCCCAAACAGACAAGTTCATACTCGTCTTATGATGGTGAGACAATTTATTCAAAACATCTGTTTACTGGAGGTAAAACAGGAGAGGAATCTTTTCACTTCTTTCTTTCTTCCCAGTGTATTCACAGCAGATATTTTGGTCTTTACACCTAAGTTCCATTTTATTGAAAGAACCAAGAGTTAACATTTTCCTCAAAATAATTCAGCCTCATTACTTTTTAAAAGAAATATGATACTTTAAAACAATGAAAATACACCATTGTTTAATTAAGGCACAGTGTGCTTTAAACTATATTCATACTGTAGTTTTTTACTCTTCTAAAAGGTGATGACCAAAATTCAAACTGTAGAACAATCTTCAGACAACTGAGTTCAATTCAGATGTGACAAGAACATCTGATCTACAGAAAAATTAATTCTTGTAATAATACATAAGGTATCTTCTTTACACTACTTAGAAAATCAATCCTTTTGAACTGAAGTTAAGGACACCAACCAGATAGTTTTCTCAATACTAAATACTAAAGTTCTAAATACTAAAACACTGAACTGTAGAAGAAACTGCTTTTAATCAATCTTTGGTTCAACAGTTTTATTCCAGAAAAATCTTCCTAACTACAAACATATCACAGGGAACAAACTCACAATGAAACCGCTAAAAGAAGTTCACTGCCAAGTAAGTATTTATCTGATTCCCAATTATCTTAGTATTTATTAAAAGGCCTATATGTCATCAGAATCTTCACTCTTACTCAAAAACTCAGGTATTAGTGTGTTAGTTGCACCGTTGTGCCCGACTCTTTGCAACCCCATGGACTGCAGCCCACCAGGCTCCTCTGCCAAGGGATTTTCCAGGTAAAGATACTGGTTGTAAGTATCTTTAGTGGGTTGTCATTTCCTTCTCCAGGGGATCTTCCCAACCTAGGGATCGAACCCAGGTCTCCTGCACTGCAGGCAGATTCTTTACCAACTGAGCTACAAGGGAAGCCCCACCCCCAAAACAAAACAAAAAACCTCATAACTTTATATAATAAAATACACTGTAAAAGAATTTTTAAAAATTGCTATCATGTTCAAAATGTGAGTTTAGTACACTTCCTCTTTGTTGTTAGTAGAAACTTATTTTAATTTTTCCAAGCTTACTAGAGGACGAATAAAATACTTTTGTCTCTAAGAAATAAAAGGGATTCAGAAACACTGTCCACAAAGCTCCATGAGAAAACTGAATACTCTTTTCCGAAACATCAATACCAGTATCATAAATGTTTTCCTTGATTAGCTGAAAACAGGTATCATCTCTTAAGAATTACTTTTAAGAGTGTAAAAGAGGCATTCCTTTAACAATTATTATGTACAAGTCTAGGACTTGTGAGCTTTTTAATTCCCCACCAAAGGAACATATATTAGGAAGAGAATCCATTACTATGTTGTTAATATTCTGAAGTATTTAATACCTACTTAAAGCAAATTTAAGCATCTATGAAAAAATACAGAAAAGAGAGAATTCTGAAACGACTGTTTCACCTAAATACTAAGTAGCAAACACTATGAGAAGACAGGGAAATGTAATAACTTTGATATTAACTACCATATTCCAGAAGCTCTCCATAAGCCTTCAGATTTCTAACTTCATCTGCTTTGTACTTTAAAATTACATCAGCTTTGTGGTCCTTGGAGAAAAACAAGGAAGGATCAAAACTGGTTAGGCAAAGAATCATCAGTTGTCTCATAAATTCCTTTCAAATTAAACACACTTAAGAAAATCCTCACTATTCTCTCACCTTCCTTGTGTCATCTGCACACACACACACACACACACACACACACACAATCCTCATGATGAAGTTTGCATGCATGACCAAAAAAAGTATAGACTAGGAAAGTTATGAATACAATGCACTGAATCAAAGAAAGAAAAGGAAACATGTGGGGTGGCAATGCGGTCTTGTTCACACTCTAACACTGTAGTTCAAACTGAAAGTGGTATTATTACCCAAGAGAAACCTTTCTATAACCCATAGTTGTTCGAGTATCTTACCGATTTGAATTCTCTGTGGTGCTTTAAAAAAAGATACCGTTATCTTCCTAAAACCTGAGAGGCCTGAAGTGAAGTCTTTGTGTGTTTATGATGTAAATATGCCTGAGAATTACTGCCTTTTAGGGGGTTCACTTTTCTCCATTTTAAAGAAGCTGAGTCACTGACAGAGGAAAACATTATGAATGCTTACAACTAACCTAGAAAAGGCCTAAAGAAGACAACTGAAAATATCAGTCATAAAACTGCAGTGGAATACAAACCAACACTTCTCAAACTATAATGTGCACCAAAAACACATACGTATTTTGTTAAAACTCTGAGTGTAACTCAGTAGTGAAGAGATAAGCTAATAACCTGCTTATACAATTCCATAGAGTAGTGATGCTGCTATTATCTTTAGATTATGATTTGAGTAGCAAGGGTTTGTAATTACCCACAACAGATTAAAAATCAGAAGAGCTATTTGTGGCTTAAGGGATTAATATAATTGTGGTTACACTGCCCATCAAACAGAGAATTTAACTGGGAATTAACTATTATTTGATCCATTTACAGGTTTCTATGTAGTTAATCCAAAATAAATGGACATGAAAATGATACAGTTTTATGGACAGATTCTATGTTTTTAGTCATCAAATACAAAAATAGAAAGGTTATCAATGGATGTTCCAGATAACAAAACATATAAATGACAAAAAAAAAAAAAATAAATGAGTAAAACATCAGGATATAAAATGGATATACTTAAATCTGTTGTAATATTAATGCATCCATATTACCCAAAGTAATGTACATATTCCATGGAATTCCTATAACAATTCAAGTAGCATTATTTTTCCCCAGACAAAGTTATATGGAACCTCAAACAATCCAAACCGCCAAAGCAATCTTGAGAGTTAACAAACATATGAAAAGATATGAACATCACTCATTATCAGAGAAATGCAAATCAAAACCACAATGAGGTGCCATTTCACTTCAGTCAGAATGGCTGTGATCCAAAAGTCTACAAGCAATAAATGCTGGAGAGGATGTGGAGAAAAAGGAACCCTCTTACACTGTTGGTGGGAATGCAAAGTAGTACAGCCACTACGGAGAACAGTGTGGAGATTCCTTCAAAAACTGGAAATAGAACTGCCTTATGACCCAGCAATCCCACTGCTGGGCATACACACTGAGGAAACCAGAATAGAAAGAGACAAGTGTACCCCAATGTTCATTGCAGCACTGTTTCTAATAGCCAGGACATGGAAGCAACCTAGAGGTCGATCAGCAGATGAATGGATAAGAAAGCTGTGGTACACATACACAATGCAGTATTACTCAGCCATTAAAAAGAATACATTTGAATCAGTTCTAAAGAGGCAGATGGAACTGGAGCCTATTATACAGAGTGAAATAAGCCAGAAAGAAAACCACCAATACAGTATACTAATGCATATATATAGAATTTAGAAAGATGGTAACAACAACCCTGTATGCAAGACAGCAAAAGAGACACATATGTATAGAACAATCTTTTGGATCCCGTGGGAGAGGGAGAGGGGATGATTTGGAATAATGGCATTAAAACATGTATAATATCCTATAAGAAACGAATCGTCAGTCCAGGTGATGCAGGATACAGGAAGCTTGGGGCTGGTGCACTGGGATGACCCAGAGGGATGGTATTGGGAGGCAGGTGGGAGGGGATTCAGGATGGGAAACATGTGTACACCCATAGCGGATGCATGTTGATGTATGGCAAAACCAATACAATATTGTAAAGTAAAATAAATAAATAATAATAATAACAATTATAATAAAATAAAGAAAGAAAGAAAGAATAAAGCTTGAGGACACATACTTCCTGCTTTTGAAACACAACTGTTCAAACAATATGGCACTGGGATTCCCACCAGTAATGCAGGTCCTGGAACAAAACAGAGCACTCAGAAATACAATTTTTCAAAACCACCCAACTAACACTTATGAAGGGAACCAAGATCACAGTGTAGAAAACACATCCTCTCCAATAGACAGGACTGGAAAAACAATACTTAACATAAAAGTAGACCCCCCTTTCTTACACTAGAATCTACCTAAAATTACCCTGAAATAGATCAGAGATTTAAACACAGAGCTGAAACTATAAAACTACTGCAAGAAAACACATTGTACAACTACTAAATGCCACTCTTGCTCTTTGATTTTGGTATAGGCCACCAAACCCATAAGCAACACAAGCAAAACCTAGTAAGTGAAACTATATCACACTAAATTGATTTTGCACAGAAAAGGACACTGTCAACAACAACAACAAAAAAGACAGTGTACCAGACTGGTGAAAATATTTGCAAGTGATATGACTAATAAGGGTTTAACAGCCAAGGTAGATAAATCCTGCCATTTGCAACAACATGGATGAACCTGGAGAGTAGTGTGCTAAGAGAAACACGTCACACAGAGAAAGCAAACACTGCAGGACCTCATTTATATGTGGAATCAGGACTGAATACAAACTCATCAAAGTTCAGGGATGCTCCTAATCTCTCAGCTTTGACTGACCTGGATTTTCTGCACAAGCCTGAAATGAAAAGAAGAACTATCAGTTGCCTGGCTGAGTATTAAAGGTACGCCCCACCTTGCACAGAGCCTAAAAACAGAGGTTGAGAGGGCTGCTGGTTTTTAATGAAACCTCAAACATAGGCTGTCTGCTAGGTTATAAACAAGCATTCAGTGGCCACACACAAGGAAAAAATACATACCATACAGAATCTGTTTCAGAAATCATCCAACAAATGACAACAAGTAAAAGCTCTGGGACAAGAAATCTGATGTCCCATTTCACCATGTTATATCTGCATTTTCTAGTTTTCAACAACAACAACAACAAAACATGAGACACACAAAGAAATAGGATGTGTCTGGTCACCTAAGGAAATAAGTAGGTAATACAAAGCATGGCTCAGAAAGCCCAGAGGCTGGACTTAACAGAGACTTTACATCAGGTAGTATAGATAAAAAGAATACAAGAAACAATATAATTGTCAAGAATATTTCACTAGAGAATCAGGATATACAGATTATTTAAAAGAAAACCAGTGGACATGAAAAGTGGAGTGGTTGACTTCAAACTGTCACGGTAAATCACTAATAGAACAACAACAACAACAACAAAAAATCAACAAAGAAACAAAAGACTGAAACTTTACAAATCAGAAAGTCTTAGGTATTTACAGAAAACATGACCTGATAACAGAATAGAGAGAAACAGCAATTATTTCACTCAAAATTTAATTAAGCACAAGTGATGGGTTTGACCCAGAAATCTAAAGGATTTCTATTTCACAAGTCATATTTCAAACATTAAGACCATATTGGGCCACTACCAAGTATTTCTGTAAATATTTATTTCAGATTTATAACTTACACTTAAAAAGACCTAGTCTATGTCTTAGCTTTGTCATATGAGCCAAAAAAAACCCACATTTTTTGGAGATAGAGGTTTTGCCTTATTTAATTGCATCATCTACAACAGTGGTTTCTCAAACTTGGATCTGAGATCTTTAAATTTAAAAATCATAACTGAGAACCCAATATAAACTTACTATTTTTTTTTCTTTTGATGAAAGAGAATACTAATGAAAATCACTGTCATATGCTACTGTTCTTATTTCAGCAAAGGTCTCATTTCAAAAAATATTTAAAAACAAAACTGTAGGGAGTCCTCTGGTGGTCCAAAGATTAGGACTCAGGGCTTTCACAGCAGTATTCTGGATTCAATCCCTGACTGGGGATCTAAGATCCCACAAGCTGCAGTAATATCAAAAATTAAATTAAAAAAATTGAATGGAAAATGAATACTCTAGCTCTGTGAAATATATTTCATAAAATACAAAGATATCTTCGTTTTACTACAGAAAACTGAAAAAGTCAGCCTGCAGCATAAACCCTGAAAACCTAGCACAGATCTTTAAATACACTTGGACTTTAAATGAAGACAGAGTGATGAGCTGTAGTATTTATCCAAAATTATAAGAGAATATGTATTGCATATTGTATTAAAATAAGATAAGAAACAACCAGTCTTCCCATAGAACACATATACCGTAAGTCAGCTAGAATCCTATCATCTTAAACATAAGTGGATCATAACAAATTTTGATGCCAGAAGGATGAGAATCATAACTGGCCAGGACAGGTCAAATGCATTTTATCACATCAGTGAAATAATGATATTAATGATTTTAAATTCAAGAACATTATAAATTTAAATGTAATTGTTACCTGATAGTCTCAAAGACCAATCAATATAATATCTGAAGTATTTATCCAAATCTATAAAATAAAACTCACAGTATATTACATTTAAAATACAAACAAACAATAGTGTTTGATGTTAAGCCATACTTAACGTGATACAAAAAATACAATTCACACAGCGTGTGAAAACTATCTGCTAAGGATTGGGGCAAAACTACAGACATGTGGTGTGTGTGTGTGTCTTGTGTGTATGTGCAGGTATATGTGTATGATGTGTGTGTGTGTTCATGCCCATGAGACAAAGTCTAGTTATAGATAGTTAGAGTATATTAAGCAAAACTAAAGTTAGGCAGTTCAGTTTGGGTCAAATTTTCTAATGTAGTCTATTAAAATATACAGTAATTTTACCTCAACTAAAGTCTTTTAAAATTACAAAAGCATAGTTCTTTGTCACATAAATTACTTGTATTCACAAATCACTCTGGGAATTTTTAGTTATTTTAAACAAATGAAAATAATTCATCCACACAAATATAGCCATCTAGTTACCAATCTACATCAATTCAGGACCCAAATCACTAACTGGAAAAGAATGATTCAAGAGAAAAAACTGTTTTTTTTAATCCAAAAAATTAGGGTTGAAAGAACTTTAAAACAATATGATCAATAAATGTGCCAAAGTTACTAAATAAGATAGTCTATCATGTTATGAGGTCGATAAAGGACAGCAATGGTATGGACCTAACAGAAGCACAAGATATTAAGAAGAGATGACAAGAATACAGAGAAGAACTGTACAAAAAAGATCTTCACGACTCAGATAACCACAGTGGTGTGATCACTGACCTAGAGCCAGACATCCTGGAATGTGAAGTCAAGTGGGCCTTAGAAAGCATCACTACGAATACAGCTAGTGGATGTGATGGAATTCCAGTTGAGCTATCCCAAATCCTGAAAGATGATGCTGTGAAAGTGCTGCACTCAATATGCCAGCACATTTGGAAAACTCAGCAGTGGCCAGGGGACTGGAAAAGGTCAGTTTTCATTCCAATCCCAAAGAAAGGTAATGCCAAAGAATGCTCAAACTACCGCACAAATGCATTCATCTCACACACTAGAAAGGTAATGCTCAAAATTCTCCAAGGCAGGCTTCAGCAATATGTGAACCATGACCTTCTTGATGTTCAAGCTGGTGTTCAAGAAGGCAGAGAAACCAGAGATCAAGTTGACAACATCTACAGGACCATTGAAAAAGCAAGCAAGTACCAGAAAAGCATCTATTTTTGCTTTATTGACTATGCCAAAGCCTTTGACTCTGTGGATCACAATAAACTGTGGAAAATTCTGAAAGACATGGGATTACCAGCCCTCTTGACCTGCCTCTTGAGAAATCTGTATGCAGGTCAGAAAGCAAGTTAGCACTGGAAATGGAACAGCAGACCGGTTCCAAATAGAAAAAGGAGTACCTCAAGGCTGTCTATTTTCACCCTGCTTATTTAACTTCTATGCAGAGTACATCATGAGAAATGCTGGGCTGGATGAAGCCCAAGATGGAATCAAGATTGCTGGAAGAAATGTCAATAACCTCAGGTATGCAGATGACATCACCCTTATGGCAGAAAGTGAAGAAGAACTAAAGATTCTCTTCATGAAAGTGAAAGAGGAGAGTGAAAGAGTTGGCTTAAAGCTCAACATTCAGAAAACTAAGATCATGGCATCTGGTCCCATAACTTCATGGGGAATACATGGGGAAACAGTGGCTGACATTTTATTTTATGGGTGGCTCCAAAATCACTGCTGATGGTGATTGCAGCAATGAAATTAAAGGACACTTACTTGGAATGAAAGTTATGACTTACCTAGACAGCATATTAAAAAACAGAGACATTACTTTGCCAACAAAGTTCCTTCTAGTAAAGGCTATGGTTTTTCCAGTAGTCATGTATGGATGTGAGAGTTGGACTCTAAAGAAAGCTGAGTGCCAACAAAGTGATGCTTTCTTACTTAGTGTTGGAGAAGAGCCTTGAGAGTCCCTTGAACTTCAAGGCCATCCAATCAGTTCATCCTAAAGGAGATCAGTCCTGGCCGTCCATTGGAAAGACTGATGTTGAAGCTGAAACTTCAATACATGGCCACCTGATGCCAAAAAAACTGACTCATTTGAAAAGACTCTGATGTTGAGAAAGATTTAGGGCAGCAGGAGGTGGGGACGATAGAGGGTGAGATGGACGAATGGCATCACCGACTTAATGAACAAGTGTTTGGGTAAACTCCAGGAGTTGGTGATGGACGGGGAGGCCTGGCATTCTGCAGTCCATGGAATCACAGAGTCGGACACAACTCAGTGACTGAACTGAACTGCTCTTTGGAAGAAAAGCTATGGCAACTCTATACAACATGTTAAAGGCAGCTACCACGTTGCTGACAAAGGTCTGTATAGTCAAATATCTAGTTCTTCCAGTAGTCACGTATGGATGTGACAGTTGGGAACATAAAGAAGGCTGGACACTGAAGAGTTGAAGCTTTTCACTGGAAGTTCTGGAGAAGACTCTTGAGAGTCCATTGGATGGCAAGGAGATCAAAGAAGTCAATCCTAAAGGAGATCAACCCTGAACATTCACTGCAATTTCTGCTGCCAAAGCTCCAATACTTTGGCCACCTGATGCAAAGAGACGACTGAAAGGAGAAGACCTTGATGCAGGGAAAGCAGGAGGGCAAGAGAAGAGGACAACAGAAGATGAGATGGTTGGATGGTATCACAGGATTCAAGGTATATGAGTCTGACCAAACTCAGGGAGACAGTGAAGAACAGGGAATCCTAGTGTACTGCAGTTCATGGGGTCCCACAGAGTCATAGATATGACTTATCAACTGAATAACAACTTGACCAAAGAGCTCCTAGTCTAATCTGTAATTATCCTGAAAAGTAATGGGATTCACATGCTAGAGAGTTCCTTGGATAAAAGGCCATGAACCCAGCTTAGTACTCAGGACTACTACACAAAAGAAAACAGCAAAGAAAAGAAGACAATAAGTTAAAAATTAGCCATGAAAACACACTTCTAATGTAAGGAAAAATATGAAGTTCAAGGACCAGATTATCTTTAGCCACACATCATGTTCCAAATAATAAATTATTTGTGCTTGTGTGTTAGTGTGTGTGTATGTGTGTGTGTGTTGTGTGTGGGTTTAATGGCTTTCAGTATGCAGGAATAACTGCAAGGCTTTGTTAAGAAGTGCTGTAAATTACTGAAACAAATGGACAAATGTGAATGGAGTTTATATACCAGCTCTACAATGAAGAATAGAATTTTCAATTAAGAGAAAAGCATACATGTGTATTGAACACTATTTAAATTTCCATTCATTTCAACATCCACATATGGCTAGTGGCTATACAAAAAAAACAAAAAAAACAAAAAAAACAAACAGGTTTCCCCAGTGGCTGGGCCATGAAGAATTCACCTGCAAATGCAAGAGACAAAGGAGACACGCATTTGACTTCCGGGCCAGGATGATCCCATGGAGAATAAAAGGACAACGCATTCCAGTATTATTCCTGCAAATCCCATGGAGACAGGAGCCAGGTGGGGCACAATCCATGATTTCAAAAAAGAATCAGACATGACTAAGCACAAGCAACATTTCTAGAAAAGTACTTCAGTGCAATTCTGTTCAGTCGCTCAGTCATGTCTGACTCTTTGCGACCCCATGCATAGCAGCACACCAGTCCTCCCTACCCATTGCCAACTCCCGGAGTTTACCCAATCTCATGTTCATCGAGTCGGTGAGGCCATCCAACCATCTCATCCTCTGTAATCCCCTTTTCCTTCTGCCCCCAATCCCTCCCAGCATCAGCGTCTTCTCCACTGAGTCAAATCTTCGCATAAGGTGGCCAACATATTGGAGTTTCAGCTTCAGCATCAGTCCTTTCAATGAATACCCAGGACTGATCTCCTTTAAGGTGAACTGGTTAGATCTCCTTGCAGCCCAAGTGACTCTCAAGAATCTTCTCCAACATCACAGTTCAAAAGCATCAATTCTTCAGCGCTCAGCTTTCTTCACAGTCCAACTCTCACTTCCGTACATGACCACTGGAAAAACCATAGCCTTGCCTAGACGAATCTTTGTTGGCAAAGTAATGTCTCTGCTTTTTAATATGCTATCTATGTTGGTCAAGAAGTGATAATACCAGACCACCTGACCTGCCTCTTGAGAAACCTATATGCAGGTCAGGAAGGAACAGTTAGAACTGAACATGGAACATGGACTTGTTCCAAATAGGAAAAGGAGTACACCAAGGCTGTATATTGTCACCCTGCTTATTTAACTTCTATGCGAGTACATCATGAGAAACACCCTGGGCTGGAAGAAGCACAAGCTGGAATCAAGATTGCCTGAAGAAATATCAATAACCTCATATATACATATGACACTATCCTTATGGCAGAAAGTGAAGAGGAACTAAAAAGCCTCTTGATGAAAGTGAAATAGGAGAGTGAAAAACTTGGCTTAAAGCTCAACATTCAGAGAACTAACACTATGGCATTTGGTCCCATCACTTCATGGGAAATACATGGGGAAATGGTGGAAACAGTGACAAACTTTATTTTGGGTGGCTCCAAAATCACTGCAGATGGTGACTGCATCCATGAAATGAAAAGACACTCCTTGGAAGGAATGTTATGACCAAACTAGATAGCATATTAAAAAGCAGAGACATTACTTTGCCAAGAAAGGTCTGTCTAGTCAAGGTTATGGTTTACTAGGTGACAAGAGAATTGTAAGATTAAATTTCTTATAACCATTCTCCTGGAATTATATAAAGAAAGGCTTCGCTCTTAGGAGATGAAATATTTAGGGCTAAAGTCTATAACTAAATATCTAGACCTGCCTATAACAAAGTTTAAAATGTTAGAAGGAAAATGTTCATGTACAGAAAAAAAGTACAAAAAGAAAACATTAAAGATTAGTGAGTCTAAGTGAAAAACATATGGGATTTGTGCTCACATTTCAACGTTTCTGTAGGCTTAAATTTTCATTAAAAGGAAAAATGTAGGTACTTCAGTCAATTAGTTTACTCTTAGTTTAGTCTGCACTTACTTAAATAAGAGTCAGTTATTCGGTTACTTTATTAAATATGATCATGCACTAGTGACATTGTAGCACTGATCGTCTGAGGTCTTGGCACGGATGTCTCATAGTCTATTGAAAAATATTACGATGGTAGGGAATTTTCAATGTTGGAAGACATCCTTACTCTGCTCTAAACCTTAAAATTCATTCTCAGTTATACCATCTTTTTCCATAGAATAAAAACAGAACACTTTGTTTACAGAAATGCCATTAAGCATCCATGAGAAACAGTGTAAAATGAATTATTTAATAAAGAAATTCTGGTAAAATGTATGACAATGAAAATGGGGAAAAGATGGAGCTATGTGGGGCTTTGGTGGTGGCTCAGTGGTAGGGAATCCACCTGCCAATACAGCAGACACCAGTTTGATCCCTGCTCCAGGATGAATCCACATGCCTCAGAACAACTGAGCCCCTGTGCCACAGCTACTGAGCCTGTGTTCTACAGCCTGGAAGCTGCAATTGTTGAGCTCACGTGCTGAAACTACTGAAGCCTGGTCTCCCTAGAGCCTATGCTCCACAAGCAGAGAGTGTACCCCAATGAGAATCCTGTGCACTGCAACTACAGAGAAGCCCCTGTTCCCCACAACTAGAGAAAAGTCCATCCACAATAATGAAAAGCCCATCCACAGTAATGAAAGCCCAGTACAGCAAAAAAAAAAAATATATATATATATAAATAATATATATAATATATTATATATATAAGCAAATATATATATATATTATATATATATATATTATATATATATATATATATAAGCAAATAACAGCATTTAGATTAAAAAAAAAAAAAGAGTGAGATTATGAGACAACTCCTCAGGACTTTCACTAAGGTATGTTTCAGATTAAACTCTGAAATTCACATTATTATAAAAGGTATAAATAGCTAAAGAATTCTTGTTTTGACCATCTTCTTTAAATACGAAGTATCTTTTTTTCACATTTGTTTCCCTTAACCTTGCACCTGTTTCTGCCTCCTTTACTTCAGTGATTAAAATGTGAATAAATATTGAGATCTAATTATCTGTATAATAGTTTACAAACTCATCAAACAAGCTAACATAAGCTGTTAAACTTTATATAAACAGGGAAACAAACAGATTATCATTTAAATAGCAGCAAAATATTAACAGACCTCAAAAGAGATTTACAATTTAACCTAATTTGTTACTGATTAGCCACGTACAAATTTGCTGATGGCTTTCTTCTAAATCCCTTAGCAGATAAATACATAATCAACCACATAACCCATTACCAGAGATAACCTGTAGCATTTTTTATTATCCATGTTTTCCAATTAAACCCGGGTTCTATACATTCCCTTCTACAATTCATTTGCAAATTAATAAACCAAAATAGTCCATATATTTATAAAGCAATGAAAACTGAAAAATCATATGTCAAAATGTCTTCAGTTTGGCCTGAGAGGAAGCAGCTGGTTTAAAATTCCCTCAGATGGAAGGGGGAGTTACCCACGGCTGCAATGAAACTGAGGAAGATAACATTAACAAAAATGTGTTGAACATCTACTAAGCACCAAGTTGTGGTAATTCTGCTTTCATAAAATAATTACTAGCCTCTTATAGAATACACAAGCCAACATGGGCACCTGAAACTTCTTTCCTAGAAACAGAGGAGGAAACAAGGAATATATGGAAATGTATACTCATTTGTAAGTTAAAAGTTAATTAAATTAGGGGAAAAAAAAGTGGAAGTGGTTTGTAATTTACCTAACACATTCTGAAAAAGACATTCTTAGAGTTTCCCTGAATAGTTAGCAGCAACACATTTGCTAGAGAAAGGCTGTACCAGTCGGTTTGGGGACTCTAGAGAGC
The DNA here is from genome assembly GCF_002263795.3 of Bos taurus. Classification (NCBI taxonomy): domain Eukaryota; kingdom Metazoa; phylum Chordata; class Mammalia; order Artiodactyla; family Bovidae; genus Bos; species Bos taurus. The sequence continues at coordinate 34,414,931 of NC_082638.1, forward strand.
ACTGAAGTCAAAGGCAAAGAAGTGTGACCGAATATGACAAAGGTTAAGTAAGCCTTGAAAGCTAAAATGAAGTGCAAGGAATGAATTATGAAGAGAGATTTGTTGTGGAATGTGAAATATGGTCCTATTCTGAAGGATGTATTCTCATTCCTTGCAGTTACAGTTTTCCAGGAGGCATTTCAAGGATATTAACCATGACCCAAGCAGAACTCAGGTCTGTAAAAAGGAGAATTCAAGGAATAACTGTCCCACTGCCCTCTTTCAATTAGCTTAGAAGTACCGTTTTGGAAGTTACAAGTAAAGTTATTGTCAAATCTGATTATTTGTGAACTGTCTGCCTCAGAATAAAGATAAGTAGAAACGCATAGTGCCAGCATCGATTTTACGAGAAAAGAAGGCTGAACACGTTGGGATATGTGTGCCTTCTAAAAAAAATGGTTAAGGTTTGTGACAGGTAGAGGAAAGTAAACCGGCAGACATGAACCTAAACATGCAACATGGATTTACCCTTTCCTGGGAGCTCAGATGGTAAAGCGTCTGCCTACAATGTGAGAGACCTGGGTTCCATCCCTTGGTCAGAAAGATTCCCTGGAGAAAGAAATGGCAACCCACACCAGTATTCTTGCCTGGAAACTCCCATGGACCGAGGAGCCTGGTAGGCTACAGTCCATGGGGTTGTAGAGTTGGACACGACTGAGCAACTTCACTTCACTTCACTTCACTTCACTTACAAAGAAGCAGTTATTTTCACCAGTAGTGAACTGTCCACAAAGTAAAGTATAGACAAATATTTAACAGTTGCAAAAGAAAAAATCAGGGTGTCATAAACAACAGCTAAGGGAGAGTTCTGGGAAGGGATGAAGGCCAGAGGGGCGAAGCCTCCACTGACCAAAAGTAGGCTCCTGCCAGTTTACTAACGCACCTGCAGTTAAACTGGCATGAATCCCAAACTAATAGTATTTTACCCGCGGTGTAAAATTGACAAAAAGGGAGAGAAAATTATACCGCTATGTGAACAGAGCGAGAGGAAGCACGAGCAGCTTCTCGCCCCTATGCGGACTGTGCAGTTCACTCAAAAACATCAGCCAACCAGAAGGAGGAGGAAATACCACTGATGGTGGCTGAGCAATCAGTGGTTCCTGGAAACTGAGTCATTACCTTTATTCTTGGGCAGAGCTGTAGCAGCAGGCTCACTGTTTCCAAGCAGCTTCCTGTGCTGCTTCCGCTGCCAGATAATCCTCCGAGGCTTCCAAGGTACTAAGTTACACTCTCTGAATTGAGAACTCGGGAGAGATTGGCACGCGGCCACTCTTAGCAGCAACAAAATGGCAACCCGGCTGGTGTTACGGTGTAAACGTCACTTTTCTCGCGCATGACGCTACCGGCCTATCCCCCAAGCACAGTCTCTTCTGCCCTACGGAGCACGTGTAGTCCAAACCAACTGACTTCCTGGTACTCAACACTGTGAGGGACGCTGTGTCCGATGCCAGTAAAGAATGATGTATTTTTGGAGAACACCGCGCTGAGCTTGAAACGAGATGTGTCAATGTAATGAAGACTGCGTGCATTTCCCTAATTAGAAACCGCTTGAGCTAACTCATACTACTGAACAGACTTCTGCTACCTGTTAATAAGTGCTCTTGCCTGACCATTTCTTCACTTAAATTGTATCCGTTGTCTTCCTTCTTGGAGAAACAAATTCCATCAGGATGCTTCTGTTAGAAATCTAGCGTAATACAAGTGGTGGAGGAATTAAAGAGAAAGGTTATATATCTATCAGAGGACCTGGACAAATGTTCTTATGTTTGGGAGACAGGAACCTCTTGTGGTTCATTAGAGATCCCTCTATTTGAAATATTTAGGTCCAGTAAGCTAGGGACTGGTGGTGGCGGTAGTAGAGCCCCTAGTCTGTGTATCCAATGTTGGAGTGATGGAATAAAGTTTAAAGTTACTGCAAACAAACAAACGAACAAAAATACCTTCTCTTCGGAAATAAAATGTTTAGTATTGTTTTTCATAGTGATGGAAGACCTTTTCACCTATTTAAGCATTAGTGAACATTCTAGCTAGATATAATTTTGCTTGAACTTTATGCTAGACACCCTATTTTTGACCTGTGAAACAAATATTGTACATCTGCTTTAACCATGGAGAATAGTCACTGGGTATTCACTTGAATGGGGAGGTAAAAATCTACTGTAGTTGTCTGTCATCAGTGTACCCTCTGGAAAATCAGGATACGAAAATGAGATTGTGCATTTCTGTGCTTTGGAGTTGTGTGTTCCTAGTCAGTTAAGATAATTAAGAAGTTTAATGATTCCAGATTCTTGCCTAGGAAAACACTAACATCACTGCTTGCCATGTTTGTATTTTGTGGTTAACAGGATCCTTTTTACCACGATATATGTTTCACTCATGTATTTTCCACTTTAAAGAAATTTCTGTGTATACTGGCTCTGCCCCTACAGCTTCAGAACACTCCTCTTAAAACTGTATGAAAGACCATTTACCAGGCTATGGCCCTTGAGTTTGTTTGAATATTTTTTCCAATTTTAGTATATAATTTGTTGGGAATTTTCATCAATATGGTATAATTTCCTTCAAAGGAAAAAAAATGTGTTTGACTTCAAGTATGAAACGTTGTACTGAAAGTTATCTCTTACTTAATCATGACATATGATCAGTGAGTCCACATAATAAGGAATGACAATTGGAACTTTTAAGCAGAAACTAGGCTTCCCTGGTAGGTCACCTGCTTAACAATCTGCTGCAATGCAGTTTGATTTCTGGTTTGGAAGGATTATCTGGACAAGCAACAGGTCACTCACTCCCATATTCTTTAGGCTTCCTTGGAGGTGCAGATAGTAAAAAATTCACCTGCTATAAGAGATCTGCTGGAAGAGTGGCCTGACAACCCACTCCAGTATTCTTGCCTGGAAAACCCCCATAGACAGAGGAGCTTGATGGGCTATAGTCCAGAGGTCACAAAAAGTCAGACATAACTGTGAGACTAAGCAGACCAGAAACCAAAATAGATTTTTTAAAAATGCTTGAAAAACTTGAAGTTTGGAGGTCTGCCTTAGAAAGAGTATTTTAACCCTGAAAAAAGTACATTAAGCAATGAACTTTACTACTCTCTTGTCCCTATAAAATCACAGGAGAAATGGAGTGTCATTTCCCTTTTTAGAGGATAGTTGTTGTAGTGAAGATATTAAATGATTAAATAAATGATTTAAATCTACTGAAATGCTGCTTGTAAAAATGAAAAAAAAATCTAATTCAAGATGAATATTAAAGCAAGAACATAATTGAAATCAGTTGCTGTTGTAAGACATGGCTTCAAAAGAGAGCTAAATAAATGTATATAATGACTGGCTAAATTCTCTGGCAATACATTATAAAAAATCACGGTCAATATTGAAAAGATTTTTACACACAATAAAAATAAATGCCTTTTAGTTATGCATAGTTTGAATAATCAAAAACACTGACTACTTTTCAGACATTCCAGGAAAAGGTCTTTTAAACAAATTATTTACTTTATCTCCCAAAACAATATGGTGGTGGTGGTCGTGATTAGTTGCTAAGTTATTTCCTTCTCTTTTTCATCTCCATGGACCATAGACTACCAGGCTTCTCTGCCCGTGGGATTACCCAGGCAAGAATACTGAGGTTGGTTTCCATTCTCTCTTCCAGAAGATCTATCTTTGCAACTCAGGGATTTCTCAACATTGGGTCATCCACATTGGGAGGTGGATTCTTTACCACTGAGCCACCAGGAGAATCCCCCAAAGCAACACAGTATCTACTCAAGATAGATAAGTAGAACTTAAGTAGATAAGTAGAACAAACTTCTAGCCTGCAGAGTCTGGGTTTGTTCAGAACTACCCTAGTGATCCATTGGTTAATAGTCAGCTTCCCAGTGATCCTTGTCTGGGAGGATCCCACATGCCGAAGTGTAACTAAACTCATGGGCCACAACTCATGAGCTCATGTGCCAAAACTAGAGCCAGTGTTCTGCAACAAAAGAAACCATCACAATGGGAAGGCTATGCACCATATCAAAGTGCACCATACCACTTGCCTCAGCTAGAAAAGGCCCTTGAACATCCATGAATACCTGGCCCCGCCAAAATAAATAAAATTTAAAAAATAATAAAATAAATAAGTTCCTTAAAAAAGTGAGTTTGTTTAACATAGAAGTGTAGTTACATATATGCAGCAACAAGCAAATGTACTTTGAATATTGAAAGCACAAAAATACTTATTTTTTAAAACATGATAGAACAATACTGATTAAAACAAATTTGCCACAAAATAAAAATATTCTATGCAATAGTTCACCAAGATGAGATGTAAGGGTATCCCAGCCGTCAGAGTTCAAATTTGTGGTATGAATGCCTAAAAGCCTATGAAACATAATGTTGCTTATATAATTCGAGCATACATAGATCTACTTAAGCTGTTAGCTCTCTCTTCTGTGTCTTTATATTTCCTTCTGAAGCAATTTGGATTTTCTAAAAGAATGTGAAGATTTGTTTTCTTTGTTTTAGTTTCTGAGGAGACTTCTCATTCTGCCCACACACTAGGAAACTTTTAATATATTTTCCATTACTATAGTTCAAGTTTTGTGTACCCTAAACTTGCATACCATTAACCCTGTACTGTATTTCTTTCAGCAGGCTTTAGTGATGTTCTTCAAGTTGTTTTTGCCATTCTTTAATTTGGATATAATGCTCACTGATTTTAATAGAAAATTAACAGTTTTCTACTGTGCTTTTATTATTTTTATATAAATTTATTTATTTTAATTGGTGGTTAATTACTTTACAATATTGTATTGGTTTTTCCATGCATCAACGTGAATCCACCACAGGTATACACATGTTCCCATCCTGAACCCACCCGCCCCTCCACGCTACCCTTCTGGGTCATCCATCCTTCTGGGTCGTCCCAGTGCACCAGCCCCAAGCATTCAGTATCATGCATGAAACCTTGACTGGTGACTCATTTCATATGTGATATTAAACATGTTTCAGTGGCATTGTCCCAAATCATCCCACCCTCTCCCTCTCCCACAGAGTCCAAAAGACTGTCCTATACCTCTGTGTCACTTTTACTGTCTCGCTTACACGGTTATCATTACCATTTTTCTAAATTCGATATATATGCATGTGTATGCTGTATTGGTATTTTTCTTTCTGGCTTACTTCACTCTATATAATAGGCTCCAGTTCATCCACCTCATTAGAACTGATTCAAATGTATTATTTTTAATGGCTGAGTAATACTCCATCGTGTATATGTACCACAGCTTTCTTATCCATTCATCTGCTGACAGTCATCCAGGTTGCTTCCATGTCCTGGCTATTATAAATAGTGTTGCAATGAACATTGGGGTACACGTGTCTCTTTCAGTTCTGGTTTCCTCAGTGTGTATGCCCAGCAGTGGGATCGCTGGGTCGTATGGCCATTCTATTTCCAGTTTTTTAAGGAATCTCCACACTGTTCTCCATAGTGGCTGTACTAGTTTGCATTCCCACGAACAGTGTAAGAGGGTTCCCTTTTCTCCACACCCTCTCCAGCATGTATTGCTTGTAGGTGTTTGGATCATAGCCATTCTGACTGGTGTGAAATGGTACGTCATTGTGGTTTTGATTTGCACTTCTCTGATAATGAGTGATGTTGAGCATCTTCTCATGTGTTTGTTAGCCATCTGTATGTCTTCTTGGAGAAAAGTCTATTTAGTTTTTTTGCCCATTTTTTTATTGGGTCATTTATTTTTCTGGAATTGCACTGCAAGAGTTGCTTCTATATTTTTGAGATTAGTTGTTTGTCAGTTGCTTCATTTGCTATTATTTTCTCCCATTCAAGGCTGTCTTTTCACCTTGCTTGTAGTTTCCTTTGTTCTGCAGAAGGTTTTAAGTTTAATTAGGTCCCATTTGTTTATTTTTGTTTTTATTTCCAATATTCTGGGAGGTGGGTCATAGAGGATCCTGCTGTGATTTGTGTCGGAGAGTGTTTTGCCTATGTTCTCCTCTAGAAGTTTTATAGTTTCCGATCTTACATTTAGATCTTTAATCCATTTTGTGTCTTTTTGTGTGTAGGGTGTTAGAAAGTGTTCTAATCTCATTCTCTCACAAGTAGTTGGTTGGCCAGTTTTCCCAGCACCACTTGTCAAAGAGATTGCCTTTAATCCATTTTATATTTTTGCCTCCTTTGTCAAAGATAAGGTGTCCATATGTGCGTGGATTTATCTCTGGGCTTTCTATTTTGTTCCATTGATCTATATTTCTGTCTTTGTGCCAGTACCATACTGTCTTGATGACTGTGGCTTTGTAGTAGAGCCTGAAGTCAGGCAGGTTGATTCTTCCAGTTCCATTCTTCTTTCTCAACATTGCTTTGACTATTCCAGTTTTTTTGTATTTCCATATGAATTGTGAAATATTATTTGTTCTAGCTCTGTGAAAAATACTGTTGTTAGCTTTATAGGGGTAGCAGTGCTTTTAGAATGTGGTGAGCTATTCTGTTTCAGGATTTCAGTTGGAAAATCCTGCATTATTATTAGGGCTGTAGTATCTTCTGATACTGAAGGAAAGACTAAAATATTCCAAACTAATTTGATCATAGTAATTAATGTTTTCTAAAGAATTAAAAAGTTACTCATCAAAACATTTCATTCCCATGGAAAAAAAAAACGCTAACTCCTTAAGTACATCATGATTTTATTAAGGGAATCTGTGAGAACTGACATTTCTCTGTGCATCATGATTTCATCAATACACCTCTCTGAGATTAAAAAACAAAAACAGAATTCACATGCTTCAGGAAAGTCATATTTAAATATGGAAAAACTTGTTTCAATAGCAGTAAAAATGGCTGTATGAGCAGTGGATTGATAATTTTTCTCTATTTTTCTCTGAGTAACTTCTTGAAAGTTGTGTCTTCACTTCTTACTGAAATGTATTATTCTCCTGTTGTTTAGTTGCTCAGTCATAGCAACTCTCTGCAACACCACGAGGCCTTATTATCTATCACTAACACCCAGAGTTTGCTCAAACTAATGTGCATCAAATTAGTTGTACCATCTGACCATCTCATCCTCTGTTAGGCCCTTCTCCTTCTCCCCTAAAGATTTCCCAGCATCAGGGCCTTTTCCTATAGTCATTTCTTTGCATCAGGTGGCCAAAGTATCAGAGTTTCAGCTTCAGCAAAAGTACTTCCAATGAATATTCAGAGCTGAGTTCTATCAGGATTGCCTGCTTTGATCTCCTTGCAGTCCAACGGACTCACAAGAGTATTCTCCAACACCACAGTTCAAAAGCATTGATTATTCCATGCTCAGTTTCCTGTATAGTTCAACTCTCCCATAATTGCAAAGTTATGCCTCTGCTTTTGAATATGCTCTTTAGATGGTTACAGCTTTTCTTCCAAGGATCTAGCACCTTTTAATTTCATGGCTGCAGTCAGCATCTGCAGTGATTTTGGAGCCTGAGAAAATAAAGTCTATCACTGTTTCCATTTTCTCCATGTTTTCCCTATTTGACATGAAGTGATGGGACCAGATGCCATGATCTTCATTTTTTCAATGTTGAGTTATGAGCCAGCTTTTTCACTCTCTTCTTTCTTTTCATCAGCAGGCTCCTTAGTTATTCTTCACTTTCAGTCATATATGTGGTGTCAAGTGCATATCTGAGGTTATTGATATTTCTCCAGGCAATCCTGATTCTAGTTTGGGCTTCATCCAGCCTGGCATTTCACATGATGTGCTCTGAATATAAGTTAAATAAGCCACATGGCAATATACAGCCTTGATGTACTCCTTTCCCAATTTGAATCTAGTGCATTGTTCCATGTCCAGTTCTAGCTCTTGCTTCTTAATCTGCCTACAGATTTCTCAGGAGGCAGCTAAAGAGATCTGATATTTGCATCTTTTCAAGAATTTTCCATAGTTTGTTGTCATCCACACAGTCAAAACCTTTGGCATAGTCCAAATCAGATGTAGATGTATATCTTGAACTCCCTTGCTTTTTCTCTGATCCAATGGATGCTGGCAATTTGATCTCTGGTTCCTCTGACTTTTCTAAATCCACCCTTAACATCTGGAAATTCTGGGTTCACGTACTGTTGAAGCCTGGCTTGGAGAACTTTGAGCATCACTTTGCTTGCATGTGAGATACATGTAATTGTGTCGTAGTTTGAACATTCTTTGGCATAGCCTTTCTTTGGGATTGGACTTTAAACTAACCTTTTCCAGTTCTGTGGCCAATGCCGAGTTTTCCAAAGTTTCTGGCATATTGAGTTCAGGATTTTAATGGTATAATCTGATAGGACTTGAAACTGCACGACTGGAAACCCATCACCTCTAGTAACTTTGTTCATAGTGATTTACTAAGGGCTACTTGATTTCACATTCCAGGATGTCTGGTTCTAGGTGAGTAAAGACACCATCACAGCTAACTGGGTCATTAAGATCTTATTATTATTATTATTATTTGGTACAGTTCTGCGTATTTTTGCCACCACTTCTTAATAGATTCTGCTTCTGTCAGGTCCATATTGTTTCTCTCCTTTATTGTGCCAATTTTGCATGAAATGTTCCCTTGGTATCTGTAACATTCTTGAGGGGATACCTGGTCTTTGACATCCTATTGTTTTTCTCTATTTCTTTGCACTGACCGCCGAGGAAGGCTTTCTTGTCTCTCCTTGGTGTTCTTTGGGAAACTGGATTCAAATAGATTATCTTTTTTTTCTCCTATGCCTTTAGCTTCTCTTCTTTTCTAAGCTATTTGTAAGGGCTCCTCAGACAACCCTTTCGCCTTTTTGAATTTATCTTTCTTAAGTATGCTCTTGATCACTGTCTCGTGCAGAATGTCATGACACTTGGTCCCTAATTCTCCCTGTAGTCTGTCTATAAGATCAAATCCTTCAATTTGATTTGTCACATCCACTGTGTAATCATAAGGGTTTGATTTCAGTCAAACCCAAAGGGTCTAGTGGTTTGTCATACTCTCTTCAATTTAAGTTTGAACTTTGCTTAAAGGCATTCATGATCTGAGCCATGTCACTGCTCAGTCTTGTTGTGGCTGAATGTATAGAGCTTCTCCATCTTCGGCTGCAAAGAACATAATCTGATTTCAGCACTGACCATCTCTAGACTCATCTCTTGTGTTGTTGGAAGAGGGTGTTTGCTATGAGTGGTGAGTTCTCTTAGGAAACTCTGTTAGTCTTTGCCCTGCTTCATGTGTACTGCAAGGTCAAACTTGCCTGTTACTCCAGGTATCTCTTGACTTCCTACTTTTTCTAGTAGGCCATAGAGCTGGACAGTATAAGCCCTCATTCCTCTGCTTTTTCTAAATCCAGTGTATTGGATCACATACTTTGAAGCCTAGCTCAAAGAATTTTGAGCATTGTCTCGCTTTGTATGTGAAATGAGCACAATTGTCCAGTACTTTGTATAATGTTCGGCATTGCCCTTTGACGTGGGGATCAGTACTTTGTCATGTGTACACTAGAGCTGGCTCAGTGGTGGCATAATGTGTATTCCATAGTGCAAACTCAGAAGTTGGGTCACGTATGCCATATAGTAGTGACTCAGTAGAGGTAGGATGATACATCCAGAATGGAAGCTAAGTAGTTGTGCTAAGCCTGCTGTAGAACACTGGTTCAGTGTGTTCTGGTAAGATGTGTGTTCTAGAATACAGGATCAATACTGTGTGACAATACTGTCATCACATTTCCTCCAGAGTTTAGGCACTGCAGAAGTGTCATGTGCACTTAGAATGGGGTCTTAGTAGTTGTGAGATGCATGCTCTACAATTCAGTCTCAGTAGTGGAGAGATATGTTCTCTAGAGTGCAAGCTCATAGTTACAAGAAACTTGGTGCGATGACCTGTAGTACACGAAGAAGCAGTGGAAGTCGTCACAGCACTGGAACACTGAATGGTGAAAAACTACTAGGTGTGTTTGACCCACAGTAGACAAAGAAGCATTCCAAGAATATTTTACCTCTGATTTACAGGATGGTGGTAATTATTGAGTATAAAGTAGATAAAGATGTACTCAAGTCATGTCATAAAACTGAAACAGTGATGGTTATAATCTATTAATCATGCCTGAGCTATTTGGATGCACAAACACTTAAAAACTTCAGAGCACTGAAACACTGGAATTCGATAAATTATTGGATGTATCTTCCAAGATTGGATCATAGAACACTTGAAATGTATCACATAGCTGAAAGGCTGTATGTTGATCAATACTGGGTGTGTTTGACCTGGGGTGGGGATGGGGACTCATTTAACCATATGACAGCCCTAAAACACAGGATGGTGATAAATTTATGAGTGTGTATGAATTGGTAGGTACAGAAAACGTTGAAACATATCATAGAACTAAATACTTGATGGTGAACAACTGCCCAGTGTATTTGAAGCAGAGTACATGGAAAAAGACTTAAAGAATGTTACAGAACTGAAACAATTGATGGTGATAAACTATTGCTTGTGTTTAACATGGAGTAGAAGAAGCACTTGAAGCATGTCACAGCACTGAAACACTGGATGGTCATAAGATATTGGGTATGTTTCAGCTCAAGTGGTTTAGAGAAATAGTTGAAGCATGTCACACAACTGAAACATTGGATGCTTATAAATGACTGAAAGTACTTGATGTGGAGTGAATGAAGAAAGCACTTGAAGCATGTGACATCACTGAAGCATTGATTGATAATACTGACTATGTTTGAGGTGGGATGGACACAGAGACTCCAGAAATCATTTCATAGTATTGAACACTAACACTAGATGGGGAAAAAACTACTGGGTTTGTTTGACACAGGAATGGATGAAGAAGCAGTTGACATTATGTCACAACAGTGAAACCAGATGGTAATCAATGGTAAGTATATTGATGTCAGTGGGACCAAGAACACATTTAATTTTATCAAAGCCTGAAACACTGGAGGATGATGAAGTACTGGCTGTGTATGCCTCAGTGTGGGGAAACAAAATTTAAAATCATTTAACTCCACTAAAATGCTGGTATGATGATAAAATGTTGACTGTCTAGATCTAGGGTGGATGATGAAGCTCTTTAAGCGTGTCACAGTATGTAAACACTAGACTTTGGCTTATGGGTGAGAATGAAGAAGCCATTGGGTCATGCTCCAAAACTAAAACACTGGCTGTTTATAACTACTAGAAATTTTGCACCAGGATTAATATAGAAGCATTTGAAACATGTCAGTGTAGTGAAGCAATGGATGGTGATAAATGACTATGTTAACCTGGAGTGGGTGAAGAAGTACTCGAATCCAGTGGCAGTCATGAAACACTGTGTTGATAAACTCCTGGAGGTTTTTTTTTTTTTTTACTCACTTCACTGATGAATTGAAATCAGCCATATGTCACAGCACTGGACACTGGTTCGTACAAAATATTGGCTATGACTGGCCAGAGTGGAAAGAGAAGCATTTGAATTGTGCCACACCCATTGAAGCAAAGAAATATAGGAAAACAATAGAATGGAAAAGACTAGAGGTCTCCTCAAAAAAATTAGAGATACCAAACAAACATTTCATGCAAAAATGGGCTCAATAAAGGACAGAAATGGTATGGGCCTAAAAGAAGCAGAAGATTTTAAGAAGAGGTGGCAAAAATACACAGAAAAAACTGTACAAAAAAGATATTCATGACCCAGATAATCACAATGGTGTGATCATTCACCTAGAGCCAGACATCCTGGGATGTGAACTCAAGTGGGCCTTAGGAAGCATCACTACAAAGAAAGGTAGTGGAGTTGATAGAATTCCAGTTGAGCTCTTTCAAATCCCAAAAGATGATGCTATGAAAGTTCTGCACTCAACATGCCACCAAATTTGGAGAATTCAGCACTGACCACAGGACAGAAAAATGTCAGTTTTCACTCCAATCCCAAAGAAAGACAATGTCAAAGAATTCTCCAACTACTGCACTCATCTCACACGCTACTAAATTAATGCTCAAAATTCTCCAAGCCATGCTTCAGCGATACATTAATCGTGAACTTCCAGATATACAAGTTGGTTTTCGAAAAGGCAGAGGAACCAAGAGCAAATTGCCAACAACCACCAGATCACTGAAAAACCAGGACAGTTCCAGAAGAAATTTGTTTATGTTTTATTGAGACTTTGACTGTGTGGATTACAATAAATGTTGGAAAATTCTGAAACAGATGGGAATACCAGACCATGTGACCTGCCTCTTAAGAAACCTGTATGCAGGTCAGGAAGCAACAGTTAGAACTGGAAATAGAACTACAGACTGGTTCCAAATAGGAAAAGGCGTACCTCAAGGCTGTATAATTGTCACCCTGCTTATTTAACTTCTACATAGAATACATAATGAGAAACATTGTGCTGGAGGAATCACAAGGTGGAATCAAGATTGATGGAGAAATATCAATAACTTCAAATATGCAGAGGACACCACCCTTATGGCAGAAAGATAAGAAGAACTAAAGAGCCTCTTGATGAAAGTAAAATGGGAGATTGAATAAGTTGGCTTAAAGCTCAACATTCAAAATACTTAGATCATGGCATCCAATGCTATCACTTTATACAAATAGATGGAAAAACAATGGAAACAGTGACAGACTTCTGTTTTTGTGGACTCCAAAACCATGGCAGATGGTGACTGAAGCTATGAAATTAAATGACACTTATTTCTTGTAAAAGCTGTGACAAACCCATGCTGCATGTAAAAAAGCAGAGGCATTCCTTTGCCAACAAGGACCCATATAGTCAGAGCTATGTTTTTGTATTTTTCAGTAGTCATGTGCCAAAGCAAGCCATACCATAAAGGAGGCTGAACATTAAGGAATTGATACTTTTGAACTGCAATCTTGGAGAAGACTCCTGTGAGTCCCTTGGGCTGCAAGGAAATGAATCCAGTCAACCCTAAAGGAAATCAATCCTGAAAATTCACTGGAGGGGCTGATGCTGAGGCAGAAGCCCTAATATTATGGCTATCTAATGTGAAGAGCCAACTCATTGGAAAACACTCTGATGCTGGAAAAGATTGGAGCAGGAGAAGGAGATGGAAGAGGACAAAATGGTCGGATGGCATTACTGACCCATTGAATTTGAGTTTGAACAAGCTCCGGGAGATGGTGAAGGACAAAAAGGCGAGATATGCTGCAGTCCATGGGATTACGAAGAGCTGGAGATGACTGAGTGACTGAACAACAAATAACAACCAGCAACAACAAAGCTACTGAATGCATTTGACCTTGAGTAGTTTCAGGAGCACTTGAAGCATGTCACAGATCTGAAACCCTAGATAGTGGTAAAATGCTGAATGTGTTTGACCGGGAGTTAGTGAAGCAGCCAGTGAAATGTGTCATAGCACTGAAACAATGAATGTCGATAACCTATATGCTGCATTTGACGTGGAGTGAATCAAGAACCACTTGAAGTATGTTTCACGACTGAAACACTGTATGTTCACACTTTAGGCGGTCTTTCTTTGATCTTGTATAGGGAAAGAAGCACATGAAGCATGTCACAACTCTGAAACTGGATCGTGATAAATCATTGTGTATGATGACCTGTGGTAGTTGAAAAATTGATGAAAGTATGTAACAGCACTGAATCCAGGGATGGTGATAAACTAAGAGTGCGGTCAACCTTGGGTGGACAAAGGATCTTTTGAAACATATACCAGAATTAACACACTGGATTGTGATAAATTATTGGTTGTGTATTTTCTTCAGAGAATGAAGAAACAGTTGAAGCAGTAAACAGCACGGAAACACTGGATGGTGATAAACTATTGAGTGTGTTTGATACATGTTGAATGAAGAGAAACTGGAAGCATGACACAGAGTAAAACTTGGGACCATGGTAAACTTCTGAATGTGTTTTATCTAGAATGAATTAAAGAAGGACTTGAAACTCATCATAGAACCGAAACAGTAATTGTGATAAGCTACTGACCATATTTTATTTGGAGAGGATAACGAAGTACATGAGGCATGCCCCAGTACTGGAACACTGGATAGTGGTAAACTACAGGGAGTGTTTGACTCAATCAGACAAATGGACACTTCAAGTCTGTAATAGCACAGCATCAATGAATGATGATAATTTATAGGGTGTGTTTTACCTGGAGGGAATGAAGGAGGCTCAAAACATGTCACAATACAGAAAAAATGAATGTTGATAAACTATCACACTAAATTCTTCTGGAGTGGATTAAAAAACACTTGAAGCATATCTGAACATAAACACTGAATGGGGACATGATATTGTGTGTGTATAAGGCCAGTAAAAATAGAGGAAACAATAGAATAGGAAAGACTAGAAATCTTGCCAAGGAACTTAGAGACACAAAGGGAATATTTCTTGCAAACATGGGCACAATCAAGGACAGAAGTGGTATGAGCCTAGCAGAAGCAGAAAATGTGATGAATTGTTGGCAAGAGTATAAGAGAACTGTATCAAAGAAAGGTCTTAATCACCTGCTGCTGGGTGCCATTGCCTTCTCCACTTAATCATCTAGATAACCATAATGGTGTGATCACTCACATAGAGCAGACAACCTGGAGTGTGAAGTCAAGTGGATCTTAGGAAGAATTATCACAAACAATGCTAGTCGAGGTGATAGAATTGAAGCTTACCTATGCCAACAAAGGTTCCTCTAGTCAAGGCTATGGTTTTACCTGTGGTCATGTATGGATGTGAGAGTTGGATTGTGAAGAAGGCTGAGCACCGAAGAATTGATCCTTTTGAATTGTGGTGTTGGAGAAGACTCTTGAGAATCCCTCGGACTGCAAGGAGATCCAACCAGTCCATTCTGAAGGAGATCAGCCCTGGGATTTCTTTGGAGGGAATGATGCTAAAGCTGAAACTCCAGTACTTTGGCCACCTCATGCGAAGAGTTGACTCATTGGAAAAGACTCTGATGCTGGGAGGGATTGGGGGCAGGAGGAGAAGGGGACAGCAGAGGATGAGATGGCTGGATGGCATCACTGACTTGATGGACGAGAGTCTCAGTGAACTCCGGAAGTTGGTGACGGACAAGGAGGCCTGGCGTGCTGCGATTCATGGCGTCGCAAAGAGTTGGACACGACTAAGCGGCTGATCTGGTCTATTTCAAATTAAAACAATAACAATAATGCTGTTAAAATGCTGCACTCAATGTGCCAGGAAATTTGGAAAAATCATCAATGACCACAGGACAGGAAAAGGTCAGTTTCACTCTGATCCCAAAGAGGGGAATTGTGATGGAATGCTCAAACTACTGCACAATCGTGCTCATTTCATATGCTGGCAATGTAATGCTCAAAATTCCTCAATCTAGTTTTCAACAATATGTGAACTGAGGACTTTCAAATGTACAAATAGGGTTAGGAAACGCAGAGGAATCAGAGATCAAATTGCCAACATTCACTGGATCATAGACAAAGCATGGAATTCCAGAAAATGATCTACTTCTGCTTCACTCACTATGCTAAAGACTTTGCATATGAGGGTCACTGAAAATGTGGGAAATTCTTAAAGAGATGTATATACTTGACCACATTACCTGGTTCCTGTGAAACCTGTATGCAGGTCAAGAAGTAACAGAATCAGGCAGGAACAAAGGACTTGTTCAGAATTGGTAAAGGAGTACATCAAGACTGTCTTGAACTTACCTGCAAGGTATACCATGCAAAATGTCAGACTGGAAGAAGCACAAGCTGGAATCAAAATTTCTGGGAGAAATATCAATAAACTCAGACATGCGGATGACAGAAAGCAGAATAGGAATTAGAGCTCCTTGCTGAGATGAAAGTGGGAATTAAAAAAGCTGGCTTAAACCTCGACATTCAATAAACTAAGATCATGTCGTCCAGTCCCATCAGTCCAGTTCAGTTCAGTCACTCAGTCATGTCCAATTCTTTGTGACGGCGTGAATTGCAGCATGCCAGGCCTCTCTGTCCATCACCAGCTCCCGGAGTTTACTCAGACTCATGTCCATCGGGTCAGCGATGCCATCCAGCCATCTCATCCTCTGTCGTACCCTTCTCCTCCTGCTCCCAATCCCTCTCAGCATTAGAGTCTTTTCCAATGAGTCAACTCTTCATGTGAGATGGCCAAAGTATTTGATAGCAAATAGATTAAGACACAAGGGAAACTGTGACAGATTTTTATTTTTGTAGTTCCAAAATCACTGTGCATGGTAACTGAAGCCATGAAGTTAAAAGACACTTGCTTCTTGGACGAAAAGCTATGACAAACCTAGACAGCATATGCAACCAGAGACATCACTTTTCTGACAAAGGTCCATATAATCAAGGTATGGTTTTACCCAGTAGTCGTGCATGGATGTGAGATCTGAACCATAAAGAAGGTTGAATGCCAAATAATTGATGTTTTAGAACTGTGGTGCTGGAGAAGACTCTTGAGTCCCTTGAACTGCAAAGAGTTCAAACCAGTCAGTTCTAAAGAGAATCAACACTGACTACTAATTGGAAGGACTGATGTTGAAGTTGCAATACGTTGGCCACCTGATGCAAAGAGCCAAATCATTAGAAAAGACACTAATGCTGGGTAAGATTGTAAGCAGGTGGGGATGGGTGTGACAGAGAATAAAATAGTTGAATGTTGGCATAACTGTCTCAATGGGCATGAATTTGAGCAAATTCCAGGAGATAGTGAAGGACAGGGAAGCCTGGTGTGCTGTAGTTCATGGGATTGCAAAGAGCTGGACATGGCTGTGTGACCGAAAAACATCAATCATGGGTAAATAAGGAAGCACCTGAAGTGTGTCACAGCACTTAAACACTGGATGTTGATAAACGACTGTATGTATTTGAAATAGGATAGATGAGGAAGCCTTGTGAATTAATCAGCACTGAAAGAATGGATGTGTGTATTAACCCAGAGTAGATAAGGAATCACTGGTGTATGTCACAGCACTGATAGACTGAATGGTGAAAAAACACTTGTTGAGTTTGACCTCTGGGAGTCAAACAAACACCTAATATATGCCACAAGTTACAGCCCTGAAACCTTGGCGAATGATAAAATGCTGGGAACGTTCGACTGATATGGACTATTAAGCACTTGAAGCATATCACTCTACTGAATACGGGATGATGATACACAAATGAGTATGTTTTACAGGAGAGGATGAAGCACATGAAGTATATCACAGCACTGAAACCCTGAAGGTGGTAAACTCCTAGAAGTGATGGGCCAGGATTGACAAAGAAGCATATGCTGAAATATAGATGTTGATACACTATTGAGTATTTGACACCAGGTGGACAAAGAAACATTTGGAGCATGTCACATGTCAAGGCACTGAGCACTGTATGGTAATAAACTACAGAGTGTGTATTTCCAGAGTGTGGATGAATAGGCACTTGAATTACATCACAGCACTGAAACACTGACGTTGATAAGCTACTGGATGTATTTTTATAGTCTGGATGATAAAGCAGTTGTGTCAGAGCTTGGAAATACTGGATGGTGATAAACTACTGGTGTGTTTGATAAAGATGCACTTGAACTTGTGACAGCAGTGAAAAACAAAAGGTGATAAGCTGATGAGTCTATTTTAGGTCAGGTGGACCAAGAGGCGGCTGAATCACCTCTTTAAAGTGTGGATAATGATAAGCTCCTGAGTACGTTTGACCTGGGGTGGATAAAGAAACACTGAAAGCATGTCACAGCTTTCACTGGATGAAGAAACACTGGATGGAGATATACAACTGGATGTGTTTGACCCAGGGTGCGTGAAGAATAACTTGAGGTGTCACTGCACTGAAACAGTAGATCATGATAATCTATTGGAAGTGTTCAACGAGTAATCAATGAGGAAGCACATTGCATGGAATGGTGCTGCATGGTGATAAACACCTGGTTGTATTTGACCAATGTGGATGAAGAAGTTCTTGAAGCATGCCAAATGCTTTGCAACCCTGGATGGTGATATAATCCCATCAAACAATGTGTCTTTTTGATATAGGGTGTAAAAGCAAGCACCTAAAGCATGTCACAGGGCCTTTCCTGGTGGTTCAGTGGTTAAGCATCCACCTTGAAGTGTAGGGGATGAAGGTTCAATCCTTGACTGGGAAACTAACATCCCATATGCTACAGAGTAACTAAACCTGCACAGCTGCAAACACTGAAGTTCTCACACTCCAGAGACTGCATGCCATGGTGAGAGTTGGCTTGTCTCAAGGACTATCTTACGTGCCACAACTATGACCCAACACAGCCAACTAAATAAATTAAGAAGAATCATGTCACAGGTGAAACATTGGTGACAGACTATTGAGTGTGCTTTACCTGGAGAAAATGAAGAAACACTTACATCATGTCACTGCACTGAAACACAGGATGGTGATAAGCTACTGGGTATGTTTGACATGGGGTGCATGAAGAAGACTTGTGGAATGTTCCACAGTTAAATCATTGGATGATGATAATCTACTGACTCTGTTAGACCTGGAGTGGATAGAAGCATGTCACAGAACTGAAATGCAAAGGGTGGTAAATTACAGTGTGTTTAAACAGAGGAGGATGAAGAAACACATAACCTGTCGCAGCATTGAATACTAGATATATTTGACCTGGAGTGGGTTGAACAAGCGCTCAAAACAGGTTACAGGACTGAAGTAAACACTGGATGGTGATAAACAACTCAGTGTGTTGACCAGAGGAGATGAAGAAGCAACGGAAGCATGTCATGACAGTGAAAGAGTAGATGATGATAAACAGTATTAGCAGTGGCAAGATGCCTGCTCCAGAGTTCAGGTTCAAGATGCAGCATGTTTGCACTAGAATGTGGGTTTAATAAGTTTGTGATGCCTCCCCAAAAGTGAAAATTCAGCAGTTACTACGAGCCTACCCTGGATCGTGGGGTTGGAAGGGGCAAAATGAGAGCTCCAGGCTGCAAGCTCAGAACGTGCATGATGTGCACTAGAATGTGGGCTCATTGGTGGTTGATGCATGTATTAGATTGCAAGTTCAGAAGTTGTGACATGGGTATTATATAGCACCCATGTTATAAAACCTCACACTGGTCATCTATTTTTTACATATAGCACTGTACACATTTAAATGCTATTTTCTCAAATCTTCACCTTCACCTTCTCTCACTGAGTCCAAAAGTCTGTTCTTTAGATATTTGTCTCTTCTCCTGGCCTGCATATAGGCCATCTTTATAAATTCCACATATATGAATTAATATACAGCTTTGTCTTTCTCTTTCTTAGTTCCTTCACTTTGTGTAATAGGTTTCACACTCTTCCACCTCATTAGAACTGACTCGAATGCATGACTTCTTATTATTGAGTAATATTTCATATGCATATGTAGCAAAATGTCCTTAATCATTCATCTGCTGATGGACCTCATGGTCACTTCCATGTCCTAGCTATTGTAAACAGTGCTTCAGTAAACACTAGAATACTGTGTTTCTTTCAATTCTAGTTTCCTTGAGGTTCATGCCCAGGAGTGGGATTGCTGGGTCATATGGCACTTCTATTTTCAACTTTCTAAGGAGTTTCCACAAAGTACTCTATAAAGGTTGTGCCAGTTTGCATTCCCATCAACAATTTAAAAAGGTTCCCTCTACTCCACAGCCTCTGCAGCAATTACATTGTAGACATTTTAATCATGGCCAATCTGACCAGTGTGAAATGATACCTCAATGTGGTTTTGATTTGCACTTCTTTTATGATGAGTAATGCTGAGCAGCTTTTCTGTGTCTCTTAGTAATCTGTATAGATTCTTTGGTTTGTTTTTCTGAGTAGTATTTGTAGCTGAGTATTGAGATACTTGAGCAGCTTGCATATTTTGGAGATTATTTTTTTTTGTTAGTTTTCCAGTTGCTATTATTTTCTCCCAATTCTGAAGGCGACAGTTCAGTTCAGTTCAGTCACTCAGATGTGTCCGGCTCTTTGCAACGCCATGAATCACAGCACACCAGGCCTCCCTGTCCATCACCAACTCCCGGAGTTCACTCAGACTCAACGTCCATCGAGTCAGTGATGCCATTCAGCCATCTCATCCTCTGTTGTCCCCTTCTTCACCTGCCCCCAATCCCTCCCAGCAGCAGAGTCTTTTCGAATGAGTCAACTTTTCACATGAGGTGGCCAAAGTACTGGAGTTTCATCTTTAGCATCAGTCCTTCCAAAGAGACCCCAGGGTTGATCTCCTTCACAATGCACTGGTTGGATCTCCTTGGAGTCCAAAAGACTCTCAAGAGTCTTCTCCAACACCACAGTTCAAAAGCATCAGTTCTTCAGCGTTCAGCTTTCTTCACAGTCCAACTCTCACACACATACATGACCACTGGAAAAACCATAGCCACGATTAGATGGACCTTTGTTGGCAAAGTAATGTCTCTGCTTTTCAATATACTGTCTAGGTTGGTCATAATTTTTCTTCCAAGGAGTAAGTGTCTTCTAATTTCATGGCTGCAGTCACCATCTGCAGCCCAGAAAAATAAAGTCTGACACTGTTTCCACTGTTTACCTATCTATTTTCCATAAAGTGATGGGACCAGATGCCATGATCTTCGTTTTCTGAATGTTGGGCTTTATGTCAACTTTTTCCACTCTCCACTATCACTTTCATCGAGAGGCTTTTTTGTTCCTCTGCACTTTCTGCCATAAGGGTGATGTCATCTCCATATCTGAAGTTATTGATATTTCTCTTGGCAATCTTGATTCTAGCTTGTGCTTCTTTCAGCCCAGCATTTCTCATGATGTACTCTGCCTACAAGTTAAATAAGCAGGGTGACAATATACAGCCTTGATGTACTCCTTTTCCTATTTAGAAACAGTCTGTTGTTCCATGTCCAGTTCTAACTGTTGCTTCCTGACCTGCATATAAGTTTATCCAAGCCAGGTCAGGTGCTCTGGTAATCCCATCTCTTTCAGAATTTTCCACAGGTTATTGTGGTCCACCCAGTCAAAGGTTTTGGCACAGTCAATAAAACAGAATTAGATGCTTTTCTGGACCTCTCTTGCTTTTTTGATGATCCAGCGAATGTTGGCAATTTGATCTCTGGTTTCTCTGCCTTGTCTAAAACCAGCTTGAACATATGGAAGTTCATGGTTCATATATTGCAGAAGCCTGGCTTGGAGAATTTTGAGCATTACTTTACTAGCGTGTGAGATGAGTGCAATTGTGTGGTAGTTTGCTCATTTGTTGGCATTGCCTTCCTTTGGGATTGGAATGAAAACTGACCTTTTCCAGTTCTGTGGCCACTGCTGAGTTTTCCAAATTTGCTGGCATATTGCTACAGCACTTTCACAGCATCATCTTTCAGGATTTGAAGTAACTCAACTGGAATTCCATCACCTCTACTAGCTTTGTTTGTAGTGCTGCTTTCTAAAGCCCACTTGACATCACATTCCAGGATGTCTGGCACTAGGTGAATGATCATACCATAGTCATTATCTTGGTCGTGAAGATCTTTTAATTTTTAGTATAAATATATTTATTTTAATTGGAGTTAAATTACTTTACAATATTGTATTGGTTTTGCTATACATCAACATGAATCCACCACAGGTATACGCGTGTTCCCATCCCGTACCCCCCTCCCTTCTCCCACCATGTACCATCCCTCTGGGTCGTCCCCGTGTACCAGTATCGTGCAACCAGTCCCAAGCAACCAGTATCCTGCATCGAACTTGAACTGGTGATTTGTTTCATATATGATACTATACATGTTTCAATGTATAGTATTTCTTCCAAATCATCCAACCCTCTCCCTCTCCCACAGAGTCCAAAAGACTGTTCTATACATGTGCGTCTCTTTTGCTGTCTCACGTACAGGGTTATCATTACCATCTTTCTAAATTCCATATATATGCATTAGTATACTGTACTGGTGTTTTTGTTTCTGGGTTACTTCAGTCTGTATAATAGGCTCCAGTTCCATCCATCTCATTAGAACTGATTCAAATGTATTATTTTCAATGGCTGAGTAATACTCCATTGTGTATATGTACCACAGCTTTCTTATCCATTTGTCTGCTGATGGTCATGTAGGTTGCTTCCATGCCCTGGCTATTAGAGACAGTGCAGTGATGAACATTTGGGAACACATGTTTCTTTCAAGTCTGGTTTCCTTGGTGTGTATGCCCAGCAGTGGGATTGCTGGGTCATAAGGAAGTTCTATTTCCAGTTTTTTTAAGGAATCTCCACACTGTTCTTCATAGTGGCTATACTAGTTTGCATTCCCACCAACAGTGTAAGAGGGTTCTCTTTTCTCCACACCGTCTCCAGTATGTATTGCTTGCAGACTTTTGGATCGCAACCATTCTGACTGGCATGAAATGGTACCTCACTGTTGTTTTGATTTGCATTTCTCTGATAATGTGTGATGTTGAGTATCTTTTCATGTGTTTGCTAGCCATCTGTATGTCTTCTTTGGAATAATGTCTATTTAGTTCTTTGGCCCATTATTTGATTAGGTCATTTATTTTTCTGAAATTGCGCTATAGGAATTGCTTCTATATTTTTGATATTAGTTGTTTTTCAGGTGCTTCATTTGCTATTATTTTTCCCATTCTGAAGGTTGTCTTTTCACCTTGCTTATAGTTTCCTTTGTTGTGCAGAAGCTTTTTTTTTCTACAGTTCTTCTGTGTATTCCTGCCACCTTTTCTTAATATCTACTGTTTTTGTTAGGTCCATAATATTTCTGTCCTTTATCGAGCGCATCTTTGCATGAAATGTTCCCTTGGTATCTCTAATTTTCTTGAAGAGATCTCTAGTCTTTCCCATTCTCTTGTTTTCCTTATTTATTTGCATTGATCGCTGAGGAAAGCTTTCTTATCTCTTCTTGCTATTCTTTGGAACTCTGCATTCAGATGTTTCTATCTTTCCTTTTCTCCTCTGCTTTTTGCTTCTCTTCTTTTCACAGCTATTTGTAAGGCCTACTCAGACAGCCATTTTGCTTTTCTGCAGTTCTTTTCTATGGGGATGGTCTTGATCCCTGTCTTCTGTACAGTGTCACGAACCTCTGTCCATAGTTCTTCAGGCACTCTATCTATCAGATCTACTCCATTAAATCTATTTCTCACTTCCACTGTATAATCATAAGTAATTTTGATATAGGTCATACCTGAATGATCTAGTGGTTTTCCCTACTTTCTTCAATTTAAGTCTGAATTTGGTAATAAGCAGTTCATGATCTGAGCCACAGTCAGCTCCTGGTCTTGTTTTTGTTGACAGTATAGAGCTTCTCCATCTTTGGCTACAAAGAATATCAATCTGATTTCGGTGTTGAACATTTGGTGATGTCTATGTGTAGAGTCTTCTCTTGTGTTGACGGAAGAAGGTGTTTGCTATGACCAGTGCATTTTCTTGGCAAAACTCTATTAGTCTTTGCCCTGCTTCATTCTGTATTCCAAGGCCAAATTTGCCTATTCCTCCAGGTGTTTCTTGACTTCCAACTTTTGCATTCCAGTCCCCTATAATGAAAAGGACATCTTTTTTGATTATTAGTTCTAAAAGGTCTCATAGGTCTTCATAGAACCGTTCAACCTCAGCTTCTTCAGCATTACTGATTGGGGCCTAGACTTGGATTACTGTGATATTGAATGGTTTGTCTTGGAAATGAACAGAGAACATTCTGTCGTTTTTGAGATTGCATCCAAGTACTGCATTTTTGGCTCTTTTGTTGACCATGATAGCTACTCCATTTCCTCTAAAGGATTCCTGCCCACCGTAGTAGATATAGTGGTCATCTGAGTTAAATTCACCCATTCCAATCCATTTTAGTTCGCTGATTCCTAGAATGTTGATGTTCACTCTTGCCATCTCTTGTTTGACCGCTTCCAATTTGCCTTGATTCATGGACCTGACATTCCAGGTTCCTATACAATATTGCTCTTTACAGCATTGTATCTTGCTTCTATCACCAGTCACATCCACAACTGGGTTTTTTTTTTTTTTTTTTTTTTTTTGCTTTGGCTCCATCCCTTCATTCTTTCTGGAGTTAGTAATCCACTGATCTCTCCAGTAGCATATTGGGCCCCTACTGACCTGGGGAGTTTCTCTTTCATTATCCTATCAGTTTGCCTTTTCATACTGTTCATGGGTTTCTCAAAGAAAGAATACTGAAGTGGTTTGCCTTTCCCTTTTCCAGTGGACCACATTCTGTCAAACCTCTCCACCATGACCCGTCCATCTTGGGCGGCCCCATGGGCATGGCACAGAGCACCGGCAGTTGCAATGGCACACAGAGCATGGCGGAGAGGGTACCCCACATCCGAGGTCAGGGACAGCAGCCGAGAGTGCCAGGTTGCGAAGGTGCAGGGATAGATGAGACAAGCTACCCCACGTCTGAGGTCAGGGGCGGTGGCAGGGAGGAGCTACCCCATGTCCAAGGTCAGGGACGGTGGCCAAGATTCCAAGGCTGCAACAGCGCAGGAGCAGCCCAGAGGAGCTACCCCATGTCCGAGGTCAGGGCCAGCAGCTGAGAGAGCAAGGCTACAACAGCGCTGGAGCAGCCCATAGGAGCTACCCCACGTCTGAGGTCAGGGGCGATGGCTGGGAGGAGCTACCCCACGTCCGAGGTCAGGGGCTGTAGCCGAGAGAAGCTTACCCGTGTCAAAGGTCAGGGGCACAGCAGGGAGGAGCTAAACCGTGTCAGAGGTCAGGGGCTGTGGCGGACAGTGCAAGGCTGCGACAGCACAAGAGCAGCCAAGAGCAGCTACCCCACACCCAAAGTTGGGGCAGCAGCTGAGATGAGTAACCCCAGATCCAAGGAGCGGTGGCTGCATGGGCTCAGGAGGGCCTAGAGGAGCTATTCCATGTTCAATTTCAGGATAGGTGCCGTGAGGAGATACCCCTCATCCAAGGTAAGGAGCAATGGCTGCGCTTTGCTGGAGCAGCCGTGAAGAGATACCCCATGACCAAGGTAAGAGAAACCCAAAAAAGATGGTACGTGTTGCAAGAGGGCATCAGAGGACAGATACACTGAAACCATAATCACATAAAACTGAAGGCTACATATTCACCTTAATTATAGTTTCCTCGTTGTACACAAGCTATAGAGCTTAATTAGGTTGCTTTTTTTTTTTAAATTTTGTTTTTATTTCCTTTACTCTAGGCAATGGGTCATAGAGGATCTTGCTGTGTCTTATTTTAGAGTGGTTATACCTATGTTTTACTCTAAGGGTTTCATATTTTCTGGTCTTACATTTACATCTGTAATCCATTTTGAGTTTATTTTGAACTTGATGTTAGATACTGTTCTAGTTTCTACACATAGCTGTCCAGTTTTCCCAGTAACACTTTTTGAAGAAAATATATTTTTTGGTTGCATATTTTTGCCTCCATTGTCAAAGATAATGGGTGCATGAATTTATCTTTGGATTTTATATTTTGTTCCATTGGTCTGTATTTCTATGTTTGTGCAAGTTTCATACTCTCTTGATATCTTTGTAGTGTAGTCTTATCAAAAAGTTTGACTCTTCTAGTTTCATTCTTCTTTCTCAAAATTGCTTTGTCTCTTCAAAGTCTTATGTGTTTCCATGCAAATCATAAAATAATTTGTTCTAGTTTTATGAAAAATATTGTAGGTATTGCATTGAATCTATTGATTGTTTTGGGTGGTATACTCATTTTAACTATATCAATTAATCCAATCTAAGAACATGGTATGTTTCTCCATCTATATGTGTTTTGCTTTCTTTCATCAATGCTTATTTTGTATCTCTCTGGGTAAGTGAAAGTTGCTTAGTCATGTCTGACTTTTTGCAATCCCATGGATCATACAGTGTATGGAATTTGTAATTCTTCAGGCCAGAATACTGGAATAGATAGCCTTTCCCTTCTCCAGAGGATCTTCTCAACCCAAGGCTCAAACACATTGTGTGCAGGTCTCACACATTGCAGGAGGATTCTTCACGTGCTTGGCCACAAGGGAAGCCCAAGAATACTACAGTGGGTAGCCTATCCCTTCTTCAGGGGATCTTCCTGACCCAGGAATTGAACAGGAGTCTCCGACATTGAAGGTAGCTTCTTTATCAATT
Source organism: Bos taurus (assembly GCF_002263795.3). Classification (NCBI taxonomy): domain Eukaryota; kingdom Metazoa; phylum Chordata; class Mammalia; order Artiodactyla; family Bovidae; genus Bos; species Bos taurus. Next base: position 34,440,962 of record NC_082638.1, read on the forward strand.
GAGCTATCAGGGAAGCCCTTTGTCTTTTTATGCAAATTTATTTCTAGTTATTTTATTCCTTTCATTGCAATGATGAACAGGATTATTCCTTAATTTCTCTTTCTGAATTTTCATTGTTAGTGTATAGGAATATAAGGGTTTCTGTGTATTAATTTTATACCCTGCACATTTACTCTATTCATTGATTAACTCCAGTAATTTTCTGGTGGCATCTCTTGGGTTTTCTGTGTAAAGGATAATATCATGTGCAAATATAGAGAGTTTTACCTCTTCTTTTCCAATCAGGATTCTTTTTATATCTTTTTCTTCTTTGAAAAGTGTGGCTAGAATTTCCAAAACTAGTAGTGATGAGTATGGGCACCCTTGTCTTAATGCTGATTTTAAAGGAAATGTTATAAGTTTTTGATTATTGATAATAATGTTTGAAGTGGTTTTGTCATATTAGGCTTTCATTATGTTGAGGTATGTTCCATCTATGACTACTTTGGCAGAGTTTTTTTTTTTTTTTCATAAAAATCTATGAATTTTATTGAATTCAAATTTGAATTTTCTTCTGTTTTGGAGAAGGCAATGACACCCCACTCCAGTACTCTTGCCTGGAAAATCCCATGGACAGAGGAGCCTGGAAGGCTGCAGTCCATGGCATTCCTAAGAGTCGGACACGACTGAGTGACTTCACTTTCACTTCTCACTTTGATGCATTGGAGAAGGAAACGGCAACCCACTCCAGTGTTCTTGCCTGGAGAATCCCAGGGACGGGGAAGCCTGGTGGGCTGCTGTCTATGGGGTCGCACGGAATCAGACATGACTGAAGTGACTTAGCAGCAGCAGCTGTTTAGCCTCCAAATTATTTGTGTTTCCTCTATGTTTTTCTCCTGCAGTTGATATCTGATCTAACAACATTGTGATCAGAAAATATGCTTGAAAATATTATAATTTTTTGAAGTTTACCAAGGTTAGACGTGACCTTGGATGTGATCTGTCTTAAGATAATGTTCCATTTGCACTTGAGAATAAGGAGAAAATGGTGAAATCTGTTCTTTTGGGGTGGGATGCCCTGTAGATATCAATTAGGTCAAACTCGTCTAATGTATCATCTAAAACATGAGTTTTCCTTATTGATTTTCTGTCCGGATGATCTGTCCATGTTATGAGTGAAGTATTAAAATCACCCAATACTATTGGTTAGTGTCTATTTCTGCTCTAATAGTTGTTGGCATTTGTCTCTTGTATTGAGGTGCTCCTACATGGGGTGCATATAGCTTCTTCTTGGATTGATACCTTGATTATTAGGTAATGCAACCTTCTTTGTCTCCTATAGTGGTCTTTGGTTAAAGCCCATTTATCTGATATGAGTATTGCTTCTCCCACTTTCTTTTGCTCTCCATTTTCACAAAATAGCTTTTTCCTGGTCATCACTTTCACTCTGTACGTGTCCCTAATTATGAGGTGGTTTTCTTGCAGGCAGTATATTCTTATATTCATTCAGCCAGTCTTTGTATTTTCATTGGAGCTTTTAGCCCATTTATGTTTAAGGTAGTTGTTGCTAGGTATGATCTTGTTACCATTTACTATATATTTTTGTGGATTTATTTTGTAAAGCTTTTCTGTTTCCAATCTAGATAAGATCCTTCAGCATTTCCTGAAGTGCTGGTTTGGTGGTTCTGAATTCTAATTGCTTTTGTTTGTCTGTTAAGCTTTTGACTCCTCTTTTGAATTAGAATGCTATCCTTGTTGAATAGAGTAATCTTGGCTGTAGGTTTTTGCCTTTCATCACTTTAAGTATATCTTGCCATTCCTTTCTAAGCTGAAGAGTTTCTAGGGTAAGATCAGCTGTTATGCTTATGGGGATTCCCGTCTATGTTATTTGTTGTTATTCCTTTGTTTCCTTGAATATTTGTTCATTGTGTGTATTTATTTGTTTGTTTTTATTTTGATTAATGTGTATTTTGATATGTTTTGTCTTGGATTTATCCCTGTGGAACACTCTGGGGTTTTTCATCTTAGATGTCTATTCCCTTTCCTATTTCAGGGAAGTTTTTAGCTATTTTCTCCTCAAATATTTTCTCATGCCCTTTCCTTTTGTCTTCTTTCTCCAAGAAACCTATGATTTAAATGTGGGGCATTTAACATTGTCCCAGAAGTCTCTGAGGCTGTCTTCATTTCTCTATTTTTTTTTCCTGTTCTGCTTCACTTATTTTCAACATTCTATCTTCCAGCTCACTTAGTCCTTCTTCTGCTTCAGTTACTCTACTGTTTTTGTTGTACAGAGTGATTTCTATCTCAGTTATTGCATTGTTCATTATTGATTGACTATTCATTACTTCTTCTAGGTCCTTTTAAAACACCCCTTTGATCTTCTCAATACATGTCTAAAGTCTATTTATCTGTAGCTCCATTTATTTCCAAGACTTTGACTATTATTATGCTGAATTGTTTTTCCTGTAGACTTCTTATCTCCTCCTCTTTCATTGATTTGTTGATTTTTATTGTGTTCCTTCACCTGCTGGATATGTCTCTGTCTTTTCATGTTGTTTAGATGGCTGTCTTTGAGGTCTATTTTCTGCAAACGGGAGGGTCATCATTGCTGTTAATTGGTTAGACTCCTCCCAGTGAATGTGGTGGGACCAGTGGATTGTGAAGGTTTTCTAGTTGAAGGAATTATTTTGTTGTTGTTATAGAAGATGGCTGTGGATCTCATTTTTTTCTGAGAGGCAATGCAGTGTTCATGAGAGAATTAGGGGGTTCTATTATGGCTTTGATTCCAGTTGAGCTATTTCAAATCCTAGAAGATGATGCTGTGGAAGTGATGCACTCACTATGCCAGGAAATTTGAAAATCTCAGCAGTGGCTCGGGACTGGAAAAGGTCAGTTTTCATTCCAATCTCAAAGAAAGGGAATGCCAAAGAATGCTCAAACTGCCCTACAGTTGCAGTCATCTCACATGCTAGCAAAGTAATGCTCAAAATTCTCCAAGCCACGCTTCAGCAATACATCAAGTGTTAACTTCCAGATGTTCAAGCTTGTTTTAGAAAATACAGAGGAACCAGAGATCAAATTCCCAACATCTGCTGGATCTTTGAAAAAAAAAAAAAGCAAGTTCCAGGAAAACATCTACTTCTGCAAAAGCCTTTGACTGTGTGGATCAAAATGAACTGGAAAATTCTGAAAGAGATGGGAATACCAGACCACCGGACCTGCCTCTTGAGAAGCCTGTATGCAGGTCAGGAAGCAACAGTTAGGACTGGACATTGAATAACAGACCGGTTCCAAATAGGAAAAGGAGTACCTCAAGGCTACATATTGTCACACTGCTTATTTACCTTCTATGCAGAGAAATGCTGGGCTGGAAGAAACAAAAACTGGAATCAAGATTGCCAGGAGAAATGTCAATAACTTCAGATATGCAGATGAAACCACCCTTATGGCAGAAAGTGAAGAGAAACTGAACAATCTCTTGATGAAAATAAAAGAGGAAAGTGAAGAAGTAGGCTTAACGCTCTACATTAGGAAATCTGAAATCATGACGTCCTGCCCCATCACTTCATGGAAAATATATGCAGAAACAGAGGAAATGGTGGCAGACTTTATTTTGGGGAGGTGGGGGGCTGCAAAATCACTGCAGATAGTGACTACAGCCATGAAATTAAAAGATGCTTACTCCTCCTAGAGAGCATAAAACAAGACCAGGAGCTAACTGTGGCTCAGATCAGGAAATCCTTATTTCCACATATTGACTTAAATTGAAAAAAGTAAGGAAAACCATTAGACCATTCAGGAATTACCTATATCAAATCCCTTATGATTATACAGTGGAAGTGAGAAATAAATTTAAGGGACTAGGTCTGATAGAGTGCCTGATGAACCATGGATGGAGACAGGTATCAAGATCATCCCCAAGAAAAAGAAATGCAAAAACTCAAAATGGGTGCCTGAGAAAGCCTTACAAATAGCTGTGAAATGAAGAGAAGGGAAAGGCAAAGGAGAGAAGGAAAGATATAGCCATTTGAATATAGAGTTGCAAAGAATAGCAAGGAGAGATAAGAAAGCCTTCCTTAGTGATCAGTGCAAAGAAATAGAGGAAAGTAATAGCATGGGAAAGACTAGAGATCACGTCAAGAAAATTTGAGGTTCCAAGGGAATATTTCATGCAAAGATAGGCACAATAAGGACAGAAATGGTATGGACCCAACAGAAGCAGCAGATATTAAGAAGAGTTGGCAAAGATTACACAGAAGAACTGTCCATAAAAGATCTTCACAATCCAAATAATCATGATGATCTGATCTCTCACCTAGGTCCAGACATCTTGGAATGTGAAGTCAAGTGGGCCTTAAGAAGCATCACTATGAACAAAGTTAGTGGAAGTGATAGAATTGCAGTTGAGCTATTTAAAATCCTAAAAGATTATGCTATGGAAGTGCTGCACTCAATATGTCAGCAAATTTGAAAAACTCAGCAGTGGCTCGGGACTGTAAAAGGTTGGTTTTCATTCCAATCCCAAAGTAAGGCAATGCCAGAGAACGTTCAAACTACTGCACAATTGCATTCATCTCACATGCTAGTAAAGTAATGCTAAAAATTCTCCAAGCCATGCTTCAGCAATACATGAACCGTAAACTTCAAGATGTTCAAGCTGGTTTTCGAAAAGTCAGAGGAAACAGAGATCAAATGGCCAACATCCACTGGATCATCAATCAAGCAAGGGAGTTCCAGGAAAAGATCTACTTTTGCTTTATTGACTATTCCAAAGACTTTGACTGCGTGGATTACAATAAACGTTGGGAAATTCTGAAAGAGATGGGAATACCAGAGCAGCTGACCTGCCTCTTGAGAAGCCTCTATGCAGGCTAGAAAACAGCAGTTTGAACGGGACATGGAATGACTAGCTTCACATAGGATAAGGAATATGTCAAAGTTGTATATTGTCACTCTGCTTATTTAATTTCTATGCAGAGTACCTCATGAGAAACATTGTGCTGGATGAAGCACAAGCTGGAATCAAGTTTTCCAGGAGAAATAACCTCAGATATGCAGATGACACCACCCTTATGGCAGAAAGGGAAGAACTAAAGAGTCATTTAATTAAATCAAAAGAGGAGAGTGAAACGTTGGCTTAAAGCTGAAAACTAAGATCATGGCATCTGATCCCACCACTTTATGGCAAATTGAAGGGCAATCAATGTTTGACTTTCTTTTGAAGGGCTCCAGAATCACTGCAGATGGTGATTGAAGCCATGAAATTCAAAGATGCTTACTTCTGGGAAGGAAAGTTATGACCAACCTAGACAGCATACTAAAAAACAGAGACATTATCTTGCCGACAAAGGTCTGTCTAGTCAAAGGTATGGATTTTCTAGTAGTCATGTATGGATGTGAGAGTTGGACTATCATTTATGAAACGAGATGCCAGTCCAGGTTCGATGCACTATACTGGATGCTTGGAGCTAGTGCACTGGGACGACCCAGAGGGATGGAATGGGGAGGGAGGAGGGAGGAGGGTTCAGGATGGGGAACACCTGTATACCACTGGTGGATTCATTTTGATATTTGACAAAACTAATACAATTATGTAAAGTTTAAAAATAAAATAAAATTTGAAAAAAAAAAAAAAGTTGAGCATCAAAGAATTGATGCTTTTGAACTGTATTGTTGGAGAAGTCTCTTGAGAGGCCCTTGTACTTCAAGGAGATGCGACAAGTCCATCCTAAAGGAGATCAGTCCTGAGTATTCATTGGAAGAACTGATGCTGAAGCTGAAACTCCAATAATTTGGCCACCAGATGCAAAGAGTTGACTCATTTATAATGACCCTGATGCTGGGAGAGATTGAGGTCCAGAGGAGAAAGGTATAACAGAGGATGAGATGGTTGGATGGCATCACTGATTCAGTGGACATGAGTTGAGTAAACTTTGGGAGTTGGTGATTGACAGGGAGGCCTGGTGTGCTGCAGTCCATGGGGTTGCAAAGAGTCAGACACAACTGAGTGACTGAATTTAGAAGAGTGCCTTGTAATTTTCTTGAGTGTGTTCTTGTTTTGCTGGAAGATTAGCATGGGTTGTCTTGCACTGGAGCTGTCTGCTCTTGGATGGAGCTTGCTTTCAGTGTAGGCATGTATCCTTTTGGATGGGATCTTGTCTACCACTCTTCCCTGGGGCCAGGGGTTCTATGATGATCCAAAGTTCTGGAGCTGAGCTACCTGCCTCTGGTTTTTGGTCCCCCTCTTGCAGTAACCTCAAGACTACACTTTCAACATTGCACAGAAGACAAAACCCCATGTTAGTGGTGAAATAACTCCACATCCTGGACAGTCAAAGAGATCCACAGCATTATGTATAGAAAAGAAGAGGGAAGAGCTAGATAGAGGTGATCAGGAGGAGAAAAGAAAGTCAAAAGGAAAGAGAGCAATTAAGCCTGTAATCAAATCCCTGAGTGAAAATGGATATTAAAAAATAGACTCTTAATACTACAAAATGCATAACAAATTCCAGAAAGCAAAAATTAAAAAACCTAGACTAGAATTTGAACTCCCAAATGTACAATATAAAATAAACTGAAACATAATTGAACACAAAAATTAGAAAAAATATTCTGGGGTCAGTTCAGTGTCAGGTTATCCCTTGTTCTAGCTTGCACTTTTTCTCAAAGTCCACAATTGTCCTTAAATGCAATTTTACTGCTTAATTTTAATCTGTTGCACCCGCCACTTCTTGAGTGGTTCCCCTGTCTTATCTTTACTTAGGCTGGCCTCCTCTGCTTGCAAGTCTCTTCAATGTCTAATCTGAGCCCTGATAGGAAGAGGTGACAATAGACCCTTATTCAGGGTCATTTGCTCTGTTTTGCTGTGGAGAGGCAGGAACACTGCAAACAAATACCACTGGGATTTGTGGGTAGCCTTTGTTGTGAATGGACAGCACAGGGTCTGCCAAAGTCCAAGGTGATGTACACTTCTCAGATCCAGCCACTCAAGCTCCTGGGTGTCCCTTGAGGGCACAGTTACAGAAGGGCCATGGATCTCACGCACTTCCCAGGCCCAAGCTACCTAGGGTCCATCCTGTGCTAGGCGTGAAGTCCCAGGTTGGCCGTGTGTCTCCTGCACTTCCCAAGTCCAAGCTGCTCAGATTCCCAGGTGTTGTATGAAGGCCCAGCCCCAGTTGAACCATGTATCTCTTGCTCTTCCCAGGCCCAAGCAGTCCAGACTCCCCAGTTCTCTGTTTGGGGCACAGTCCCAGGTGGGTTCTTTGTCTCCTGCACTTCCAAGGCCCAAGCTGCTCATATTTCTGGGTGTTCTATGAATGCCCAGTCCCAGTTGAGCCATGCATCTCCTGCTATTCCCAGGCCAAAGTGGCCTGGTGTTCTGCCAGAGCATAGCCCCGGGTGGGCCCTTTATCTAATGCACTTTCCAGGTCCAAGCTGCTCAGGTTCCAGGATGTTCCAGAGTACACTCTTCCAGAGAGCCACTCAGGTTTTCAGGATAGCTGTGATGTCATAGTTCCTGGTGGACCATGTTTTTCGTGCACTGCTCAGGTTCATTCTGGTCAGTTTCTCAGATACTCCACAAGGATACAGTCCATGCATGGTGAGCTGTGCATCTCCTCAGAGGAGTTGCTCTCAGGTTATGACACTCTTGGCAGCCATAAACTGTCCCAGATCTCAGGAAGTCATGGTTAGTGGCTGCTCATGAATAGAGTCTGCTCACAGCTTGGCAGGAGATGCAGTCTCCTGGGCCTAAAAGGTTATGGCCTTCTGCCTCTGGTTGTCAACATTCTGAATCTTTGCCTCCTGGGAGGTCCATAAGGAAAGCTAGCGTGCTCTCCTTCAGTAAATACTAGGGCATCGTCTGTTCTGTAAGCAGGTCAGGGGTTGCAGTGTGGTCTTAGAGCCTTCCCGTGGGAACATTCCTTCTCTTTGTTTATTTTTCTCTCTCTGGCATTATGTGCTTCCGCCTGCTACATCCCATTAGTTCTCTCAGAGTGTCTGTAGAGCATTCAAACCCCATCTTTATTCTAAGGACTGAAGATGCAGAGGGCGCCCCTGTACAAAGCCCCCACTCACTGTGGGTGGACACGAGACTGTGAGGCAATTCCCCACTAATAATTGCTTTTTTGGCTTGAATTCTGAGATGGTGGTGTGGGGTGGTTATACCACCCTCTGAGATTCCAAAGAGGCCCACTGAATCAACCTCTGAGAGGGTTTCCTGTAGTATGGAAACTTCTCCTTCTCTAAAAGCTTAAGATGGATAGTGCTGGATTCATGATCTCTGAGAAGAAGATTTAACTTCAGGACTAAGGACCAGGCTTGATCACTCAAGAGTTCTTGTATATCAGAGTTTTATTAAAGTAAGAAAAGGAACAGAGAAAGCTTCTGACATGGACATCAGAAGGGGGCCAGAGAATGTCCCCCCCCCCCCCCCGCTAGTGTTAGCCAGGGAGTTACATACATTTTAATTTAGTTATTATAATACATCAAAAGCATGTCTGAAATTTGTGAAAATTTTACCAGACCTACTCCCACAATTTATATTTTAGGATAACAGGATTAGAAGTTAACAATAGAAAGATCCTACCAGACCCACTCCCATAATATAGCTTCTAAAATATAAGGATTCGTCAGAAGGTTTTCAGGGAGGAGAAACTGTCCTCAAGCATGATACACTGTTGCTATATAATTCTAATTACAGAGTTTAAACTGAATTGTTTGCTGTGTAATCATCATTTCAAGGTTTAAAGAAAAAACAAAACAAAACATTTTCTGTGACTAAGACTAATGAATATAGAGAAAAACAAACAAGCAAGCAATTCTCCTCCTTGAGAATTCCAGAACCCTATCTCCTCCTCAAGAATCCAGATATTTTTCTCTTCTTTGGGTAGGCCAGACTTCTTATCAATCTGCATAGGAATTGACTCTCTCTCCCCAACACAAGTTCAGTTCAGTTTCTCAGTCGTGTCCAACTATTTGTAACCCCAAGGACTGTGACACACCAGACTCCTCTGTTCATCACGAACTTCCATAGCTTGCTCAAACTCATCTCCATTGAGTTAGTGATGGACTCAATCTCATCCTGTCTTCTGCTTCTCCTCCTGCCTTCAATCTTTCTCAACACTGGGGTCATTTGCAAGAGTCAGTTATTTGCATCAGGTGGCCAAATTCAGCTTTAGCATCAGTGCTTCCAATAAATATTCAGGACTGAATGTCTTACTGACTAATTTTATTCCCTGCTCTCCAAGGGACTCTCAAGAGTCTTCTCCAACACCACACTTCAAAAGCATCAATTTTTCAGTGCTCAGCTTTCTGTATAGTCCAACTCTCACATCCATATATGACTACTGGACAAATTATAGCTTGGACTAGAAAGACTTTTGTTGGCAAAGTAATATCTCTGTTTTTAAATATCCTGCCTAGGTTGGTCATAGCTTTTCTTCCAAGAAGCAAGTATCTTTTAATTTTATGCTGCAGCCACCATCTACAGTGATTTTGAAGCCAAGACAATAAAGTCTCTCAGCCTTTCCATTGTTTCCCCATCTGCGGCTGCTACTGTTGCTAAGTCACTTCAGTCGTGTCCGACTCTGTGTGACCCCATAGACGTCAGCCCACCAGGCTCCCCTGCCCCTTGGGTTCTCCAGGCAAGAACACTGGAGTAGGCTGCCATTTCCGTCTCCAATGCAGGAAAGTGAAAAGTGAAAGTGAAATCTCTCAATCATGGGGCCAGAAGCCATGATCTTCGTTTTTGAATGTTGAGTTTTAAGCTGGCTTTTGCACTCTCCTGTTTCACTTTCATCAAGAGGCTCTTTAGTCCCTCTTCACTTTCTGCTATATGGGTTTTGTCATCTATGTATCTCAGGTTATTGCTATTTCTCCCAGCAATTTTGATTCCAGCTTGTGCTTCATCCAGTCTGGCATTTCACATGATGTGCTCTTCATCTAATTTAAATAAGCAGGGTTACAATTTAGAACCAGTCCCTTGTTGCGTATCTGGTTCTAGAATCAGTCTCTATCCCTAAATCCTTTGTCTCTCTTTTCTTGTTTATCTCTTCTCCTCCCTCATTATGAGCAAATTGATTGGCCTTTCTGGTGTCCTCTGCCAGCATATAGAAATGGTTTAGTGAAAGTTACTCCATATCCTGACAATCCGTTGAGGTATTTACTGGGGAAAAATTGAACTCCTTCTCATATGTCACTGCCACCTTAGGACGAGTCTACCGAGTTTATATTCAAAGGTATGCATTCTGCCCCTGTTAAGCAAGTACTCTAAAGTAGGAATACTGTCAATGTAATACCATCGAGTACTATTGAGCTCACAGTGTGAAACATGCATGTAACGAAGCTACTGAGCTCACCCTCTGTAGTATGCATCCAGCAACTACTTGTGCCCCACTCTGTAACAATTATGCTGCAGCTCATGATCTGGCACTCATGAGTGTATGAAGCACTACTTCTGATTATGCATGCAGCAACTACTGAGGTTGAAATCAGGACTTTGCATTCTGCTTTTACTGAGAATTGAATTAGAACAGGTATACTAATTAGCTTGCACTCTGGAACATACATTACAACTCTAGAGCATAAGTATCACAACCAAGTGTGCCTGTACTCTGGACCTGGGATGCCGTAACAACTGAAAATGCAAGAAGCTTTTCACAACTACTGACCCCTGATTTCAAACCACTGCTGCTGCTGCTACAAAGTCACTTCAGTAGTGTCCGACTCTGTGTGACCACATAGACAGCAGCCCACCAGGCTTCCGTATCCCTGGGATTCTCCAGACGAGAATACTGGAGGGGGTTGCCACTTCCTTCTCCAATGCATGTATGCATGCTAAGTCGCTTTAGTCTTGTCCGACTCCGTGCGAACCTATGGAGAGCAGCCCAGCAGGTTCCTCTGTCCATGGAATTCTCCAGGCAAGAATATTGGACTGGGTTGCGATTTCCTTCTCCGATTTCAAAGCACACATGCTACAAACAAGACTTTTGCACTCTGGAATATGCGCTTGTCAATACTGAGACCACCATCAGAGGACACACGCTAGAACTACTTAGTTTCTAATCTGGATCACCCTTTCTGCCACTATTGAGATTATTGACAAAATTTAGAACAAGTGCCTTGCTGTCACTGAGACTGCACAGTAGAGCATACATCCCATCACTCCTGAACCCGGGTTATTGAGAATATGGCCTGCCACTACTGAGCCTGTCCCTAAAACATGCCTGTTGGAAGTACACATACACTTTTGGTATATTACACTCTGGATTCTGCATCCCTGCACTACTGAAATTGCCTTCCAGAACAAGAGTTCATTGCCTGCTGAATTTTCACTCTAAACAATAAAAATCACAATAATTAGCTTGTTGCTTTATAGGTAAGTCAGGCCACTACTCAACCTGCGCTGTAGTTCAGGTGTGCCTAAACAATTACTGAACTTGCACTCTGATGTTTGTTTACTTCTGGACACACCTGAGCCAGCACTCTTATAGACATAGTGAGTTTGAACACTGGAGGACATGGTACACCTCTACTGAGCATGAGTTCAAGGGCAGGCATCCGGGCTGTGCAGAGAACATGCTCTAGTTTCACACATTCCACAGTAACTGAACTTGCAATTGGGAGTACAGCTCTCATGACTACAGAGTGCACACATTTTATCATGGGTTTTGCACTACTGCGGTTTACTCAGGAACATATCTCCCATCATGACTGTGTGTGCCTTCAAGAGCCAATGTTCTGACACTACAGAGACTATGCTGTAGAGTAAGAATGCCTGAGCTACACACCTGCACACTGAATCATGCATCCCGGCAGTATCAATCCTAGTACTATAGCACACCTGTGACTTCTGAGTCCTTACACTAAGCAGGCATGGCACAGCTAGTGAGCATGTGGCCTAGAGCATGTGTGTGGCCAATACTAATTTTGCACTCTGAAGCATGTGTCTTGCCACTTGTAAGCGGTTCAGCTACTGATTTTGCACCCTGTTACACTATTTAATCACTGCTGAGCCTGCCTTATAGACCATGAGTTCCACTACTACTAATCTTGCCCCATGGCCTGTGAGCTTAAAGTAGTGATCCCACACTCTGCAGCTGAAATTTGCCAATGACTTGGCTTGCCCGCTGTTGCATATTTCCCCAAACTCTTCTTCCTGTACTCTAGAGCATGTGTCCCAACTACTGAATTTGCACTCTGGAGGACCTATTCCAGGAAAGTGGAGGTTGCATTATAAAACACATATCCTACCCACGAGTGAACCGTCATTCTAGATCAACTGTGTCACCACTAGTGACTTTGAATTCTGAAGCATTAAAGTCACTTCCCTGAAGTATTGCTCTAGAAGGTGTGTGCAACCATCACTCCAGTGGCATTTTATACCAGCCATTATGCTGCTACCCATCCAGCACTCTAGACTGTATAAGTTGTGAGTAGTGTACCTGTGTTCCACAGCTACATCTATGGATGATCTTCCACAACTAGAGACTTGGTGTATACTTCATATTTCCTGCCTCAATTGATCATGTGTCACAACACACATATGCCACAACCCATGTGCTTGCACTGTTGAGGACTTATCTTCCCACTACTGAGCTTGTGTGGCAGAACAGGCATATCACATTTTCTCAGTTTGATCTCTGGATATGCATCCAAAAATAAAAACCCAGCGTTCAAGAGAATATGTCCCTCACTTACTGAGTGTGCACTCTTAAGCAAGTGTACTGCAACTCCTGAGACAACACTCTGAAGCACATGTAATGCAGGCATGCTTCATCTGCTGAACTTAGCTCTTCAGCATGCATCTCAACATTGAAGCACACTTTAGACACACCCCTGGTAATACAGAACCATGATCTAGAGCAAGTATGGTTCGAATACTGAATCTTTGCTTTAGAGAACTTGTTCTTTGTCTCCTGAGATTGTACTTTTGAGGATTCTCCCCACCAGTACTAAGACTGTATTCTAGAGCGGACATGACACAAATAGTAGGATGGCAGTTTGCAGCCTGCATACATCACTACTGTGTCTGAGCTCTAGCATAGAAGTACTGAAACTACTTAGCTTGCAATCTGGAGCATACATTCTGCCACTAGTGTGCTTGCATTTTAGAACAGGCTGTCTGAAGCTATCCCATTGGCAGTGGCAACATGCTTCCAGCCACTACTGAATGAATACTAGAGCACAGTTCCTACCATTACTGAGCATGTACTCTACCACAAGATGACTAAAACGTCTCAGTTGCATTGTGGAGCATACCTCTTTCCACAACTGAACTTGCATTCTACAGCAAATGTTACACAACGACTGATCTTGTGCTCTAGAATTGGCACACCATAAATAATTTTCGTAATATTTGAACCATGTGTCTGGCCAATAGTAAATCAATGCTTTAGATCAGCTGTGCTAAAATCACTGAGCTTGCCCTCAGGTGTATGTCTGAACTCACATTTTATAGCACACCTACTGCCACTGTGGATTCTGTGCTCTAAAACTATCTTGAGATGAGAGAACAAGATGGTGGAGCTGTAGGTAGATGTGGAATACATCTCTCTGTGGATACATCAGGCATACACCTTCAGACACAGACAAGTAATCAAAACATCAGCTGAAAGCAGACAGGAGTGCCTGACCAGTGGAAAAGAATATATAGAATCACGCAAAACTCAGTAGGATGAAAGAACTGGGGGGAAAATCATGAGTCTTATTAGGACTGAATCAGCCCTGAGTGGGTGAAGGAGGGGTCTAATCCCATATTGGGGGGCTTGTCTGAATCATAGAATAAACATTTAAAGCTGAGAGTGGAACAACTGATCTGTGGATAACTAGATGTAATGAGAATCAGTGAGTCCTTGCTACAGCTGTACATACCCCAGCCAAGGATATGTGTCCCCTGAAAGGCACAGTGGCTGGGAGCTGGAATTGAGGGATTCTGGAGCGATTCCTGGGCGAAGGCTGCTGTTTACTGTGGCGAGATGGAGAGAGGGGCTGTGAGGGAGGAAACTGTGCTAGGATATGCCTGTGGAGGAAAGCCAGGCAGCCAAGGAAGCAAGGCAATATCACTGAGTCACATGTATGGGGGTGGAGCAATCACCATAGCCTCTCTCTCTCCACATGATAGCATCAGCAGTTACTACAATAGTGAGGCTGACCCATCAAATGCTGAACACACTGAAATATAGAGCAGGACACCACCCAGGTGCTCCTTTAAGTGCCTGATGCACAAAACTAGAGTCGAACCCTACTCACGATGCTTCTTTAAGTGCCTGATGCACTGATCTACAGAGTAGGACCCCAGCCAGGGAGGTATCTCTATGTGCTGACACATTGAACAACAGGGAAGGATTCCAGGCAACAAAGCCTTCTAAGTGCCTCAATGGGTGGAACTAGGGAGAAAGACTGGCAAAAGAGGCCTTCTGATCGCCAGCTACAAGAAGCTCAAAAAAAGACTCTGATAGGGTCATAACTCCTGTGGTCTAGTCAGTTCTGTGTCCCTGAACCCTGTACACTTGGCACCACCAGGGTCCCTGAAAGCCAAGCACCTGCTCCACTTTCACAATTAACTCTTACTGGAGAAAAGCTGCCACAGGTGAAAACAAAACAAAACAAACAAAAAAAATCTTGCAACATTTTGCACTAGTTTGCTTCAGTCCTGTCTAACACTTTGTGGGACACATTTCACCACTACAGAGAACAAGCTCTAAAATACATATACTGGAACAACTGACCTTTTCCAGTCTTGTTGCCACTGCTGAATTTTCCAAATTTGCTGGCACATTGGATTCAGCACTTTCACAGAACTATCTTTTAGGATTTGAAATCGCTCAACTGGGGTTCCATATCTCCACTAGCTTTGTTTGTATTGATGCTTCCTAAGGCTGACTTGACTTCATGTTTCAGGATGTCTGGCTCTAGGTGAGTGATCACATCATCATGATTATCTGGATCATGAAGATTTTTTCTGTATAGTTCTTCAATCTTTTCTGTATAGATTCTCGCTACCTCTTCTTAATATCTTCTGCTTCTTTTAGGTCCATACAATTTCTGTCCTTTATTGTGTCCATCTTGGCATGAAATATTCCCTTGGTATCTCTAATTTCCTTGAAGAAATCGCTAGTCTTTCTCAACTATTTTTTTCCTCTATTTCTTTGCATTGATCACTGAGGAAGGCTTTTTTATCTCTCCTTGCTATTCTTTGGTAATCTGCAGTCATATGGGTATATCTTCCCTTTTCTCCTTTGCCTTTTGCTTCTCTTCTTTACTTAACTATTTGAAAGGCCTCCTCAGACAACCATTTCGCCTTTTGGCATTACTTTTCTTGGGGATGTTCTTGGTCACTGCCTCCTGTACAATTTCATGAACCTCCACCTGTAGTTCTTCAGGCACTCTATCAAATCTATTCCCTTAAATCTTTTGTCACGTCCACTGTATAATCATAAGGGATCTGATTTAGGTCATACCTGAATCATAAGTAGAGAGTGAAAAAGTTGGCTTAAAGCTCAACATTCAGGAAAAAAAAAAAAAAAAGATCATGGCCTCCAGTCCCATCACTTCATGGGAAATTGATGGGGAAACTATGGAAACAGTGTCAGACTTTATTTGGGGGGGGGGGGCTCCAAAATCACTGCAGAGGGTGATTGCAGCCATGAAATTAAAAGATGCTTACTCCTTGGAAGGAAAGTTATGACCAAACTTGATAGCATATTCAAAAGCAGAGATATTACTTTGCCAACAAAGGTCCATCTAGTCAAGGCTATGCTTTTTCCAGTAGTCATGTATGGATGTGAGACTTGGACTGTGAAGAAGGCTGAGCACCAAAGAATGGATGCTTTTGAACTCTGGTGTTGGAGAAGACTCTTGAAAATCCCTTGGACTACAAGGAGATCCAACCAATCCATTCTGAGTGAGATCAGCCCTGGGATTTCTTTGGAGGGAATGATGCTGAAGCTGAAACTCCAGTACTTTGGCCACCTCATGTGAAGAGCTGACTCATTGGAAAAGACTCTGATGCTGGGAGGGATTGGGGGCAGGAGGAGAAGGGGACGACAGATGATGAGATGGCTGAATGGCATCACTGACTCGATAGACATAAGTCTGAGTGAACTCCGGGAGTTTGTGATGGACAGGAAGGCCTGGCATACTGCGATTCTTGGGGTCACAAAGAGTCGGACACAACTAAGCGACTGAACTGAACTGAATCATCTAGTGGTCTTCTCTACTTTCTTCAATTTAAGTCTAAGTCTATAACATTAGTCACACAAATACTGAGCTTCCACTCTGAACCTGCCTTCTTACAAGTATTTCCCAACATTTTAGAGCACTTTTGCTGCACCTATTTATCTTCACTCTGAAACACATATACCGTCACTCCTGAAACGACGCTCAAGTGCATGCATTTAACTCCTACTGAACCTCTGTTCCAGAGTAGGCATGCCGATCTACTAAGCTTGCATTCTGCCACATGCATCTTCCACTACTTAGACTATGATACTGAGGTCATGCTGCAAAAACATAGTTGCAATCTCAAGCTTATCTTCTTTGACTTTCAGCCTCTATACCAGCACACATGGTCTGCCCCTCCTACGTCCACTTTCTTTCTTTCTTTATTGTTTTGTTTTTTGGTTTATGCAACTTTAATGAAGAAAAATAAATCAATTACTAGCAGAGCTATTAGTTGGTCACTCATCCATTGACAACTTGCATCATTTATTCAGTGCTATATTAAACAGTGTATTGGAAGATAGATTAACTAATAGCTCCAAGCCTCCTAACAATTTAAATGAAAATTGCAAAATGTTTTGAGACCCTATTTTGGAATACAAAGGGTGTTTGACTTCCAATTTCCATTCTCTGTAGAACAAGAACAGGTCATTCCTTTATTGACATGCATAAAATACATCACATTTTCTGTTCTGCTGATGCTATAAATTCAATACCAATTCTCCAGCCATATCAGTTATGAGCATAAAGTATATCATGTAACCTCAAATCTCTAACAGTGGAAGGCTTAAACAAGAATGGATGCTGTTAGAATAATGCTGCTTCCTTTGATGTGACAACTCAGCATCCATCTCCCTCCCTCTCAGATGATTCTTGAGCATGTTAGAGCAGTGAGGAATGGTTTTAGTCTCATAAGCAAGTTAGAGTGAAGACATTGGCCACATAATACACATGCTCCATTTTTTTTTTAAATTTTGAATCTTGGGCAACTGTTCTCTTGTAACTACTTTACAGTTTCTAAAAGCAGTTATTGTCCAAAGCTGGAAGAACTTAAGTCTTCTCAGATGAGCATGTGAATGAATAGAGGGAGGTAAACAAAAAATAAAATTAAAAATGATGAGGTCTGATAGGGGAGCAGCCAGATAAGAAAAAAAAAAAAAAACAGTAATTTAAAGTTTATTCCAGCTATAATGCAGGTTAGTCTGACTTTAAGCATCACATGGCATACTTCTGAGTCCATTCCCGAGATACTCTGTTGTACTTATCTCTGTCTGTTTTATACATCCGTGCAATCTCTGGCACTAGGGGGTCATCTGGGTTTGGATCACATAGCAGTGAACAAATGGATAAAAGAACTTTAGAAATAATTAAAGCAGGAGACCACTGTGATCTTAGAATATCGAGACAAATGCTGCCATTACTGTTAATATTTGGATGATAAATTCTTGTTGTAAATGCAACCTTAGGTAGTTTGAAGGGGTAGTCTGTAGGAAAATGAATTGTCAAAAAGAATACACCGCCTTGATAAGGGCTGTCATTAGGTCCCATAATTGTGGCTTGCCAATGAAACATATCATCCCCAACTGGACCTGCAGAACATTGTGCTGGAGGGTCACGGGCCAAATCACTAAGTTCCTTATTAATCCATTTCAGCGCCAGAGTCTGTGCTTTTCATCTGGCTCCTCATTATCTCGGTGTGTGCTTGAAGGTCCCGCCAAACTCTTGATTATCCCGGTGGCTGGGAAGGATTGACTCTTCGTCTCACACCAGCTCTGCCATACACAGGCACCTTCTTATTAAACAGATCGGAGGTTGGACTTGGAGAGCGGGGGCCGGAGGCGGGTCATGGGCAGGGGGGAAGGGCCCTAAGTCCACTTTCTTTTTTTTTTTTTTTAATTTTATTTTATTGTTAAATTTTACATAAGTGTATTAGTTTTGCCAAATATCAAAATGAATCCACTACAGGTATACATGTATTCCCCATCCTGAACCCTCCTCCCTCCTCCCTCCCCATACCATCCCTCTGGGTCGTCCCAGTGCACTAGCCACAAGCATCCAGTATCATGCATCGAACCTGGACTGGCATCTCATTTCTTACAGGATATTTTACATGTTTCAATGCCATTCTCCCAAATCTTCCCACCCTCTCCCTCTCCCACAAAGTCCATAAGACTGTTCTATACATCAGTGTCTCTTTTGCTGTCTCGTACACAGGGTTATTGTTATCATCTTTCTAAATTCCATATATATGCATTAGTATACTGTATTGGTGTTTTTCCTTCTGGCTTACTTCACTCTGTATAATAGGCTTCAGTTTCATCCACCTCATTAGAACTGACTGAAATTTATTCTTTCTAATGGCTGAGTAATACTCCATTGTGTATATGTACCACAGCTTTCTTATCCATTCATCTGCTGATGGACACCTAGGTTGCTTCCATGTCCTGGCTATTATAAACAGTGCTGCCCCAATGTTCATCACAGCACTTTCTTGAGTAGGTATAAAACAACTGTTGAGGTTGTATTCTGGATTATGTCCATGCTACTTCTAAATGCATTTTTTAAAATTTCTTCTAATTTCTTTTTACAAAAATGATTTATTTAATTGGAATAGAATTACTATGTATTACTGTGATGGTTTTTGACATATAGATCAACATGAACCAGCCACATGAAAATATGTATCTCCCTATCCTGAACACAACTCAAACCTTCCTTATTACCCCATGATTCTGGGTTCTTCCACAGCACAAGAGTTGGGTGCATCTTTCATATGCTGAACTTGCACTGATCATCTCTTTTATATATGGTAATATACCTGTTCCAATGCTATGTTCTCAAATCATCCCAGTCTAAGAGTCTGTTATTTATATGTGGATCTTCTTTACTAGCCTTCACGTGGGTAGGGTTATTGTTACTGTCTTCCTAAATCCAATTTATATGCATTAATGTGCAATATTTGCCTCTCTCTAACTTTTTTCACTCTGAACAATAGGCTGTAGGTTGAACTGCCTCATTAAAAGTGACACAAATATATGCCTTTCTGTAGCTGAGTAATATTTTGTTTGTATATATACCACAACTTCCTTATATATTCATCTGCTGATGCGCATCTAGATTACTTCCATGTCATAGCTATTGTAAAGGCAATTTCAATAAACATTGGGGTACATGTGTTATGTTCCATCCTAATTCCCTCTGGGTATATGCAAAGAAGTGGGGTTTCTGGGTCATATGACAGGTCTAGTCCAAGTTTCTCAAGGAATCTCCAAACTGTTCTGAATACAGGTTGTACCAGTTTGTGTTACGGGCAACAGTGTATTAGGGTAAACTTTTCTCCACAGCCTTTCCAGGATTTCTTGCTTGTAGAATTTCTGGTGATGGCCACTCTGAACAGTGTGAGATGACTGCTCATTACAATTTTAATTTTCATTTATCTAATGATGAATGATGTTAAGCATATTTCATGTGTTTATTAGACATCCATATGTCTTCTTTAAAGAAATGTCTATTTAGAGCTATTGGCCCCTTTTAATGATACTGTGAAAGTGCTGCACTCAATATGGCAGCATATTTGGAAAACTCAGCAGTGGCCAAAGGACTCGAAAAGGTCAGTTTTCATTCCAATCCCAAAGAAAGGCAATGCCAAAGAATTCTCACATCACCATGCAATTGCACTCATCTCACATGCTAGTAAAGAAATGCTCAAAATTCTCCAAGCCAGGCTTCAGCAATATGTGAATTGTGAACTTCCAGATGTTCAAGCTGGTTTTACAAAAGGCAGAGGAACCAGAGATCAAGTTGCCAACATCTGCTGGATCATTGAAAAAGCAAGAGAGTTCCAGAAATTCATCTGTTTCTGCTTTATTGTCTATGTGGAAGCCTTTGAGTGTGTGGATCACAATAAACTGTGGAAAATTCTGAAAGAGATGGGAATACCAGACCACCTGACCTGACTCTTGAGAAACCTATATGCAGGTCAGGAAGCAACAGTTAGAACTGTACATGGAACACATACTGGTTCCAAATAGGAAAAGGAGTATGTCTAGGCTGTATATTGTCACCCTGCTTGTTTAACTTATATGCAGAGTACATCATGAGAAACACAGGGCTGGAGGAAGCACAAGGTGGAATCAAGATTGCCAAGAGAAATATCAATAACCTCAGATATGCAGATGATACCATCCTTCTGGCAGAAAGTGAAGAGGAACTAAAATGACTCTTGATCAAAGTGAAAGAGGAGAGTGAAAAAGTTGGCTTCAAGCTCAACATTCAGAAAATGAAAATCATGGCAACTGGTCCCATCATGTCATCGGAAATAGATGGGGAAACAGTGTCAAACTTTATTTTTTTGGGCTCCAAAATCACTGCAGTTGGTGTCTGCAGCCATGAAATTAAAAGACACTCCTTGGAAGGAACGTTGTGACCCACCTTGATAGCATATTCAAAAGCAGAGACATTACTTTGCCAACAATGGTCCATCTAGTCAGGGCTATGGTTTTTCCTGTAGTCATGTATGGATGTGAGAGTAGGACTGTGAAGAAAGCTGAGCATGGGAGGAGGAGCCAAGATGGCGGAGGAGTAGGACGGGGAGAACACTTTCTCCCCCAGAAATTCATCAAAAGAGCATTTAAACGTTGAGTAAATTCCACAAAACAACTTCTGAATGCCGGCAGAGGACATCAGGCACCCAGAAAAGCAACCCAACTCTTCGAAAGGAGGTAGGAAAAAATATTAAAGACAAAAAAAAGAGACAAAAGAGGGAGGGACGGAGCTCCGTCCCGGGAAGGGAATCTTAAAAAGAGAGAAGTTTCCAAACACCAGGAAACCTTCTCACTGCCGAATCTGTGCCGAGCTTTGGAAGCATAGAGGGCAACATAACAGGGAGAAAAATAAATAAACAATTAAAACTCGCAGATTTCGAGCCCTACGGTAACTCCCCCAGCGGAGAAGCAGCACAGACGCCTGCATCCGCCATTAGCAAGCGGGGGCTGGGCAAGGAGGTGCGGCGCGGGCTGCATCGCTGAGAGTAAGAATCTGACCTGAATACCCTGAGCGCTATCTGAGCGAAATAATTTGGGTTAGCAAACCAGACTGTGGGATATCTACCACGCGAAAAGCCAGTCCTAACCTAAAAACGTCAGGCCCGCGCACGGAACAAAGGACTGAACAGAGATAGCCGGCTGCAGACCTTCCCCCTCCAGTGACAGGCAGCCAGAGCCGGAAGGGGGCAATCGCAGCCCCAGAGAGACATTATCTATAAAACTGTAAGCGGGCTTCTTTGCTAACTAAAACTTCTTGGGGGTCTGGACGGTCAACATCTGCCTGAGAAGGTGCGCCGGTGTTACAACCAGAAAACCGAGTGGCAGGGAGGCGGTAAGTCGCAGCATTGGCGCTCGCCAAATACCTCATCACCTGAGCTGCTCGGACCTGGGAAGAGCACAAAACGCAGGCCCAACTGAGTCTGCGCCTCTGAGGACTACCCGAGTGCCTGAACCTGAGCGGCTTGGACCTGGGAGGTGCATGCAGCCCAGGGCCAGCCTCGGATTGTTCCCGGCGGAACAACCTAGAGCCCGAGCAGTGTGGACAGGGAGGCTACACGCGCCGTGAGTGGGGGCAGACCCAAGGTGGCTGAGGCACTGCGAGCCCACGCCAGTGTTATTTGTTTGCAGCATTCCTCCCTCCCTCCCCACAGCGCGACTCAACAAGTAAGCCTAAAAAAAAAAAAAAAAAAAAAGTGTCCTCCACCGTCCCCTTTGTGTCAGGGCGGAAACCAGATACTGAAGAGACTAGCAAACAGAAGAAGATATAACAGAGGGAAACGCCTTGGAAGCTACAGGCAATAGACCAAAACCCGGTGGTTACTACGGACTACATAGGAAGGGGCCTATAGATCTTGAGAAATATAAGTCTGACCAAGGAACTAGCCAAAAATGAACTGAACACACAACACCACCAAGAAAGTCCTAGATATATTTTTATTATTTTTACGATCATTCTTTCTTTTTTTTTAATTAAAAAAAAATTTTTTTAAGTCCTCTATTGTTCCTTTAATTTTCACTTTTATAACCTATTACTTTGCAAAAAAAAAAAAAAAAAAGACCCTATTTGTTTCTTCTTCAGCAAACTTCATATGTATATATTTTATAATTTTTTGACCTTGTTTTTTTTTTTTTTTTTTTCTTTTCTTTAACATTGTATTTTTGAAATTCTAAACTCTACTCTAGATTTTTAATTTTTGCTTTTTGGTATTTGTTATCAATTTTGTACCTATAGTTTATTTTTATATAATTTCTGTGACTTCTTTTTTTCTTCTTCTTTGTTTCTTTCTCTTCTTCTTCTATATAACATTGTATATCTGAATAATATCAATTTTGTACCTGTATTTTCTTTATAATTTTTGTGACATTGTTTGTTTTCATTTGTCTGTTTTCTCTCTTTATTTTTCTTCTTCTTCTTCTTTTTTTTTTTTTAACGTTGTATTTTTGAAATTCCAAACTCTACTCTAGATTTTTAATTTTTGCTTTTTGGTATTAGTTATCAATTTTGTACCTGTACTTTCTTTACAATTTTCGCGACCTTGTTTGTTTTTGTTTGTTCGTTTTTTCTCTCTTTCTTTTCCTTCTTCTTTTCTTTAACATCGTATTTTTGAAATTCCAAACTCTACTCTAGATTTTTAATTCTTGCTTTTATGTATTTGTTACCAATTTTGTACCTTTAAGAACCCAATCTTCAGGACCCATTTTTCACTAGGGAGCAAGAATACTGGCTTGACTGCTCTCTCTCCCTTTAGACTCTCCTTTTTCTCCACCAGGTCGCCTGTGTCTCCTCCCTAACCCCTCTACTCTACCCAACTCTATGAATTTCTGTGTGTTCCAGACGGTGGAGAACACTTAGGGAACTGATTACTGGCTGGATCTGTCTCCCTCCTTTTCATTCCCCCCTTTTATCCTTCTGGCCACCTCTGTCACCTTCCTCCTTCTTCTCTTCTCTGTATGACTCCGTGAATATCTCTGAGTGGTCTAGTTGTGGAGTGCACATAAGGAAGTGACTACTGGCTACCCTACTCTCTCCATTATTGATTCACCTCATCTCATTTGGGTCACCTCTAACTCCCTCCTCCCTCTTCTCTTCTCCATGTAACCCTGTGAACCTCTCTGAGTGACCCTCATCGTAGAGAAACTTTTCATCTTTAATGTAAACGTTTTATCAATGGTGCTGTATAGAAGGAGAAGTTTTGAAACTACTGTAAAAATAAGACCGATAACCGGAAGCAGGAGACTTAAGTCCAAACCCTGACTCCAGGGAACTCCTGACTCCAAGGAACATTAATTGACAGGAGCTCATCAAATGCCTCCATACCGACACTGAAACCAAGCACCACACAAGGGCCAATAAGTCCCAGGGCAAGACATACCAAGCAAATTCTCCAGCAACAAAGGAACACAGCCCTGAGCTTCAAGATACAGGCTGCCCAAAGTCACCCCAAAACTATAGACATCTCATAACTCACTACTGGACATTTCATTGCACTCCAGAGAGAAGAAATACAGCTCCATCCACCAGAACACCGACACAAGCTTCCCTAACCAGGAAACCTTGACAAGCCACCTGTACAAACCCACACACAGTGAGGAAATGCCACAATAAAGAGAACTCCACAAACTGCCAGAATACATAAAGGACACCCCAAACTCAGCAATTTAAACAAGATGAAGAGACAGAGGAATAGCCAGCAGATAAAGGAACAGGATAAATGCCCACCAAACCAAACAAAAGAGGAAGAGATAGGGAATCTACCTGATAAAGAATTCCGAATAATGATAGTGAAATTGATCCAAAATCTTGAAACTAAAATGGAATCACAGATAAATAGCCTGGAGACAAGGATTGAAAAGATGCTAGAAGGTTTAACAAGGACCTAGAAGAAATAAAAAAGAGTCAATATATAATGAATAATGCAGTAAATGAAATTAAAAACACTATGGAGGCAACAAATAGTAGAATAACAGAGGCAGAAGATAGGATTAGTGAATTAGAAGATAGAATGGTAGAAATAAATGAATCAGAGAGGATAAAAGAAAAACGAATTAAAAGAAATGAGGACAATCTCAGAGACCTCCAGGACAATATTAAACGCTACAACATTCGAATAATAGGGGTTCCAGAAGAAGAAGACAAAAAGAAAGACCATGAGAAAATACTTGAGGAGATAATAGTTGAAAACTTCCCTAAACTGGGGAAGGAAATAATCACCCAAGTCCAAGAATCCCAGAGAGTCCCAAACAGGATAAACCCAAGGAGAAACACCCAAGACACATATTAATCAAATTAACAAAGATCAAACACAAAGAACCAATATTAAAAGCAGCAAGGGAAAAACAACAAATAACACACAAGGGAATTCCCATAAGGATAACAGCTGATCTTTCAATAGAAACTCTTCAAGCCAGGAGGGAATGGCAAGACATACTTAAAATGATGAAAGAAAATAACCTACAGCCCAAATTATTGTACCCAGCAAGGACTCATTCAAGTATGAAGGAGAAATCAAAAGCTTTTCAGACAAGCAAAAGCTGAGAGAATTCTGCACCACCAAACCAGCTCTCCAACAAATACTAAAGGATATTCTCTAGACAGGAAACACAAAAACGGTGTATAAACTCGAACCCAAAACAATAAAGTAAATGGCAACGGGATCATACTTATCAGTAATTACCTTAAACGTAAATGGGTTGAATGCCCCAACCAAAAGACAAAGACTGGCTGAATGGATACAAAAACAAGACCCCTACATATGTTGTCTACAGGAGACCCACCTCAAAACAGGGGACACATACAGACTGAAAGTGAAGGGCTGGAAAAAGATTTTCCATGCAAATAGGGACCAAAAGAAAGCAGGAGAGGCAATACTCATATCAGATAAAATAGACTTTAAAACAAAGGCTGTGAAAGGAGACAAAGAAGGTCACTACATAATGATCAAAGGATCAATCCAAGAAGAAGATATAACAATTATAAATATATATGCACCCAACACGGGAGCACCACAGTACGTAAGACAAATGCTAACAAGTATGAAAGGAGAAATTAACAATAACACAATAATAGTGGGAGACTTTAATACCCCACTCACACCTATGGATAGATCAACTAAACAAAAAATTAACAAGGAAACACAAACTTTAAATGATACAATAGACCAGTTAGACCTAATTGATATCTATAGGACATTTCATCCGAAAACAATGAATTTCACATTTTTCTCAAGCGCACATGGAACCTTCTCCAGGATAGATCACATCCTGGGCCATAAAGCTAGCCTTGGTAAATTCAAAAAAATAGAAATCATCCCAAGCATTTTTTCTGACCACAATGCAGTAAGATTAGATCTCAATTACAGGAGAAAAACTATTAAAAATTCCAACATATGGAGGCTGAACAACACGCTGCTGAATAACCAACAAATAACAGAAGAAATCAAAAAAGAAATCAAAATTTGCATAGAAACGAATGAAAATGAAAACACAACAACCCAAAACCTGTGGGACACGGTAAAAGCAGTCCTAAGGGGAAAGTTCATAGCAATACAGGCACACCTCAAGAAACAAGAAAAAAGTCACATAAATAACCTAACTCTACACTTAAAGCAACTAGAAAAGGAAGAAATGAAGAACCCCAGGGTTAGTAGAAGGAAAGAATCTTAAAAATTAGAGCAGAAATAAATGCAAAAGAAACAAAAGAGACCATAGCAAAAATCAACAAAACCAAAAGCTGGTTCTTTGAAAGGATAAATAAAATTGACAAACCATTAGCCAGACTCATCAAGAAACAAAGGGTGAAAAATCAAATCAACAAAATTAGAAACGAAAATGGAGAGATCACAACAGACAACACAGAAATACAAAGGATCATAAGAGACTACTATCAACAATTATATGCCAATAAAATGGACAACGTGGAAGAAATGGACAAATTCTTAGAAAAGTACAACTTTCCAAAACTAGACCAGGAAGAAATAGAAAATCTTAACAGACCCATCACAAGCACGGAAATTGAAACTGTAATCAAAAATCTTCCAGCAAACAAAAGCCCCGGTCCAGATGGCTTCACAGCTGAATTCTACCAAAAATTTAGAGAAGAGCTGACACCTATCCTGCTCAAACTCTTCCAAAAAATTGCAGAGGAAGGTAAACTTCCAAACTCATTCTATGAGGCCACCATCACCCTAATACCAAAACCTGACAAAGATCCCACAAAAAAAGAAAACTACAGGCCAATATCACTGATGAACATAGATGCAAAAATCCTTAACAAAATTCTAGCAATCAGAATCCAACAACACATTAAAAAGATCATACACCATGATCAAGAGGGCTTTATCCCAGGGATGCAAGGATTCTTCAATATCCACAAATCAATCAATGTAATACACCACATTAACAAATTGAAAAATAAAAACCATATGATTATCTCAATAGATGCAGAGAAAGCCTTTGACAAAATTCAACATCCATTTATGATAAAAACTCTCCAGAAAGCAGGAATAGAAGGAACATACCTCAACATAATAAAAGCTATATATGACAAACCCACAGCAAACATTATCCTCAATGGTGAAAAATTGTAAGCATTTCCTCTAAAGTCAGGAACAAGACAAGGGTGCCCACTTTCACCATTACTATTCAACATAGTTTTGGAAGTTTTAGCCACAGCAATCAGAGCAGAAAAAGAAATAAAAGGAATCCAAATTGGAAAAGAAGAAGTAAAACTCTCACTATTTGCAGATGACATGATCCTCTACATAGAAAACCCTAAAGATTCCACCAGAAAATTACTAGAAATAATCAATGACTATAGTAAAGTTGCAGGATATAAAATCAACACACAGAAATCCCTTGCATTCCTATACACTAATAATGAGAAAACAGAGAGAGAAATTAAGGAAACAATTCCATTCACCATTGCAACGGAAAGAATAAAATACTTAGGAATATATCTACCTAAAGAAACTAAAGACCTATATATAAAAAACTATAAAACACTGGTGAAAGAAATCAAAGAGGACACTAATAGATGGAGAAATATACCATGTTCATGGATTGGAAGAATCAATATAGTGAAAATGAGTATACTACCCAAAGCAATTTATAGATTCAACGCAATCCCTATCAAGCTACCAACAGTATTCTTCACAGAGCTGGAACAAATAATTTCACAATTTGTATGGAAAAACAAAAAACCTTGAATAGCCAAAGCGATCTTGAGAAAGAAGAATGGAACTGGAGGAATCAACCTACCTGACTTCAGGCTCTACTACAAAGCCACAGTTATCAAGACAGTATGGTACTGGCACAAAGACAGATATATAGATCAATGGAATAAAATAGAAAGCCCAGAGATAAATCCACGCACATATGGACACCTTATCTTTGACAAAGGAGGCAAGAATATACAATGGATTAAAGGCAATCTCTTTAACAAGTGGTGCTGGGAAATCTGGTCAACCACGTGTAAAAGAATGAAACTAGACCACTTTCTAACACCATACACAAAAATAAACTCAAAATGGATTAAAGATCTAAACGTAAGACCAGAAACTATAAAACTCCTAGAGGAGAACATAGGCAAAACACTCTCTGACATACATCACAGCAGGATCCTCTATGACCCACCTCCCAGAATATTGGAAATAAAAGCAAAAATAAACAAATGGGACCTAATTAACCTTAAAAGCTTCTGCACATCAAAGGAAACTATTAGCAAGGTGAAAAGACAGCCTTCAGAATGGGAGAAAATAGTAGCAAATGAAGCAACTGACAAACAACTCATCTCAAAAATATACAAGCAACTCCTCCAGCTCAACTCCAGAAAAATAAATGACCCAATCAAAAAATGGGCCAAAGAACTAAATAGACATTTCTCCAAAGAAGACATACAGATGGCTAACAAACACATGAAAAGATGCTCAACATCACTCATTATCAGAGAAATGCAAATCAAAACCACTATGAGATACCATTTCACACCAGTCAGAATGGCTGCGATCCAAAAGTCTACAAATAATAAATGCTGGAGAGGGTGTGGAGAAAAGGGAACCCTCTTACACTGTTGGTGGGAATGCAAACTAGTACAGCCACTATGGAGAACAGTGTGGAGATTCCTTAAAAAACTGGAAATAGAACTGCCTTATGATCCAGCAATCCCACTGCTGGGCATACACACTGAGGAAACCAGAAGGGAAAAAGACACGTGTACCCCAATGTTCATCGCAGCACTGTTTATAATAGCCAGGACATGGAAGCAACCTAGATGTCCATCAGCAGATGAATGGATAAGAAAGCTGTGGTACATATACACAATGGAGTATTACTCAGCCATTAAAAAGAATACATTTGAATCAGTTCTAATGAGGTGGATGAAACTGGAGCCTATTATACAGAGTGAAGTAAGCCAGAAGGAAAAACATAAATACAGTATACTAACGCATATATATGGAATTTAGAAAGATGGTAACAATAACCCGGTGTACGAGACAGCAAAAGAGACACTGATGTATAGAACAGTCTTATGGACTCTGTGGGAGAGGGAGAGGGTGGGAAGAGTTGGGAGAGTGACATTGAAACATGTAGAATATCATGCAAGAAACGAGTTGACAGTCCAGGTTCGATGCGCGATACTGGATGCTTGGGGCTGGAGCACTGGGACGACCCAGAGGGATGGTGTGGGGAGGGAGGAGGGAGGAGGGTTCAGGATGGGGAACACATGTATGCCTGTGGCGGATTCATTTTGATATTTGGCAAAACTAATACAATTATGTAAATTTTAAAAATAAAATAAAATTAAAAAAAAAAAAAAAGAAAGCTGAGCATGGAAGAATTGATGCTTTTGAACTGTAGTGCTGGAAAAGACTCTTGATGTAAGAGATCCATCCAGTCCATCCTACAGGAGTTTAGTCCTGGGTGTTCCTTGGAAGGAATGATGCTAAAGCTGAAACTCCAGTACTTTGGCCACCTCCTGTGATGATTTGACTCACTGGTAAAGACTCTGATGCTGGGAGGGATTGAGGTCAGGAGGAGAAGAGGACGAGAGAGGATGAGATGGTGGTTGGCATCACCGAGTCGATGGATGTGAGTTTGTTGAACTCCAGGAGTTGGAGATGGATAGGGAGGCCTGTCGTGCTGCAATTCATGGGGTCGCAAAGAGTCGGACATGACTGAACAACTGAACTGAACTGAACTGAAGCAACTGACAAAGAATTAATGTCAAAAATATACAAGCAACTCCTGAAGCTCAATTCCAGGAAAATAAACGACTCAATGAAAAAATTGGCCAAAGAACTAAACAGACATTTCTTCAAAGAAGACATACAGATAGCTAACAAACACATGAAAAGATGCTCAACATCACTCATTATCAGAGAAATGAAAATCAAAACCACAATGAGGTACCTTTTCATGCCAGTCAAATTGGTTGTGCTCCAAAAGTCTACAAGCAATAAATGCTGGATAAGGTGTGGAGAAAAAGGAACCCTCTTACACTGTTGGTGGGAATGCAAACTAGTACAGCCACTATGGAGAACACTGTTTAGATTCTTAAAAAAAAAAAAAAACAAAAAAAACCAACCTTCAAATAGAACTGCCATAAGACCCAACAATCCCACTGCTGTGCATACACACCAAGGAAACCAGAATTGAAAGAGACATGTGTACCCTGATGTTCATCACAGCACTGTTTCTAATAGCCAGGACATGGAAGCAACCTAGATGTCCATTAGTGGATGAATGGATAAGAAAGCTGTGGGATATATACATAATGGAGTATTACTCAACCATTAAAAGGAATACATTTCAGTCAGTTCTAATGGGGTGGATGAAACTGGAGCCTATTATACAGAATGAAGTTAGCCAGAAAGAAAAACACCAATAGAATAAACTAACACATATATGTGGAATTTAGAAAGATGATAACGATAACCATGTATGTGAGAATGCAAAAAAGACACAGATGTATAAAACAGTCTTTTGAGCTCTGGGAGACGGCTAGGGTGGTATGATTTGGGAGAATGGCACTGACACATGTATAATAACATAGGTCACCAAACTGGCAGTCCAGGTTCAATGCATGATACAGGATGCTTTGGGGCTGGTGCACTGGGATAACCAGGAGGGATGATATGAGGAGGGAGGTGGCACACATGTATACCTGTGGCAGATTCATATTTATGTATGGCAAAACC
Organism: Bos taurus; assembly: GCF_002263795.3. Taxonomy (NCBI): domain Eukaryota; kingdom Metazoa; phylum Chordata; class Mammalia; order Artiodactyla; family Bovidae; genus Bos; species Bos taurus. The sequence goes on from NC_082638.1 coordinate 34,471,401, forward strand.
AGTACAATATTGTAAAGCAATTAGACTCCAATTAAAATACATATATTTATATTGAAAATAAATAAAATAAAATTGTGTCCAATGTGAGGAGAGCAACAGCGTTCTTTGAACAATATATCTAAGTAAATGAGAGTTGTGATTTTATGCGTTCAAGGTGTCCCCATAAGTATGAGCCCTACCTCTTATTACAGAAAGAATTGTGGAAGATGAGCGAGATTAAAGGAGAGCTTTTCAGCAACAGGATCTGAATTGTTCAGCCAGAAAATTATTAAGTAATGTAAGGCTTCCCAAACAGTTTATTTAAGATCTTGGGAGCAAGCAATGAGTTTGGCCACCTAAATAGTGTTGCATAAAATTATATTTTGACATATATACACCTGTGTGTATGAGTGTGTGTATAAAAAAGGTGCAATGGCTTTTAACTCCTGTTAGATTTAATAGAAATGGAAAAAAATTAAAACCCAAATGAAGAATGATTAAAAAGTCGACTCGGTTGTTGAATATATGTAAGCGGAAATACTTCAAAATATGTTTTCTTGGCTGAATGTAAAATATGAGGACTCTTTTATATCACTCACCTCTCTGCTTTTAATAAAGATCTACCAATTTTCAAATTTTTTGTCCAGTTTTGACAAAAATAGACAGATATAGACTTATATATACATATATATCATATATAAAATATAGAAGTATATTTTCATAAGAGAAAATATTGATGCCAAGCTTAGATTTCAGAATTATTTCCAACTCCAGGCTCCATCTCAACAGGAAATAGCCAAAGTTGTTGCTGATTGAAACACTCCAAGAGCTGGAAAACCTGAAAAAGACATCGAACCTGCAACTGAGATTTTCTGTCACATTTATGATTGAGTTCTAAGTCCAACACTTTATTTCCTTTCGTGTTCTAAGCAGTCCCTTCTTAAGACTGAAAAGTATGAAAACCGAGAGAAAGAGGTAGGAGATTGTAGACCTCCTGGTGTTCAATTTCACACCAGTCAGAATGGGTGCGATCCAAAAGTCCACAAGCAATCAATGTTGGAGAGGATGTGGAGAAAAGGGAACCCTCTTACACTGTTGCTGGGAATGCAAAGTAGTACAGCCACTATGGAGAACAGTGTGGAGATTCCTTAAAAAACTGGAAATAGAACTGCCTTATAATCCAGCAATCCCACTGCTGGGCATACACACCGAGGAAACCAGAATTGAAAGAGACACGTGTACCCCAATGTTCATCGCAGCACTGTTTCTAGTAGCCAGGACATGGAAGCAACCTAGATGTCCATCAGCAGATGAATGAATGAGAAAGCTGTGGTGCATATATACAATGGAGTGTTACTCAGCCATTAAAAAGAATAAATTTCAATCAGTTCTAATGAGGTGGATGAAACTGGAGCCTATTATACAGAGTGAAGTAAGCCAGAAAGAAAAACACCAATACAGTATACTAACACATATATATGGAATTTAAAAGATGGTAACAATAACTCTGTATATGAGACAGCAAAAGAGACACTGATGTATAGAACAGTCTTTTGGACTCTTGGGAGAGGTAGAGGGTGAGATGATTTGGTAGAATGACATTGAAGCATGTATAATATCATGTATGAACGAGTCACCAGTTCAGGTTCGATGCACGATACTGGATGTTTGGGGCTGGTGTGCTGGGACGACCCAGAGGGATGGTATGGGGAGGGAGGAGGGAGGAGGTTTCAGGATGGGGAACACATGTATACCTGTGGCGGATTCATGTTGATGTATGGCAAAACCAGGACAATATTGTAAAGTTAAAAAATCAAATAAAAAATAATAAAATAAAATACACACAAAACAATTAAAAAAAAGTAATTTTAAACAGTGAGGCTAGAAAAGACAGAATCTAAGGATAATAATCAAGTGATAGAGAATAATAATGATTTAGCCATTAGTCAAATTCAAGGGTCTTTAGTTCCTCCTCAAGGGCCATCAATAACATCCTGAGCATTATCCTATGAACAGTTTTAGAGATGCCAAAGCCCCAGCCAGGCTGAAAGTTAAGTACAGAGACCACAGAGTAGTTGAAACCAGACAGTTAAAAGATTTTATTGCAGAGGCCAGTAGACCAATTTTGCTTGGGTAACAGTACTGAATATGAAAAATGTGTGTATAGAAGGGTGATAAATCACTTGTATTTCAGAAACCAAGTAGATTTATTGATGTGATTTTTCTGTGTAAAAATTCTTTAGGAATGAGATTTTGCATGCTTCATGGTTTGGGTTACTATTTCTGTAAGCAGGCTGTATTTTTAAGTTGATGCTGAAGTAAACCCTAGCTGAACATCACCTTTCAATGGCTAGGAGACCAGTGATTTTGTGATGTCACAGCTACCCTTTGATTGCTAGGAGACAAGTGATTTTGTGATGTCACAGCCTTTTGACTTTGAGGACCTCTGCGATGGTCTAGAGAGTTTCTCTCTGTTGGCCAGCCAAGCAATTTTTGAAGTAGTGGTCAGTAAAATCAGACAAATGAGAAAAGGATCTGAAGAAAGATTTCTCTGAGATGGCACATATACCTTCAGAAATTCAAGATGGGCCTCCTAAGGATGAATCAACTGATTCAGAAACCTCCATTAGATCTTTGTATGATTATACACTTACTAGGGACTCAGTTTTGAGATCTATGATTGAAGAATATGCTTTTCAGGCTTTGTCTGAGGATCTTGTGATAAAAAGGCCATGCTACAAATATTCTGTATCTGAAACAGATGAGGTGACTAATTTTCTTTCACTCACCTTTCCACAAAAACTTTGGAATATAGTTGAAAGTGATCAGTTTGAATCTATTTGGTGGGATGAGAGAGGCACATGTATAGTGATCCACGAAGAACTCTTTAAGAAAGAAGTCTTGGAAAGAAAGGCACCTTTCAGAATATTTGAAACCAAGAGTATGAAGAGTTTAATTCGACAGCTTAACCTTTATGGATTTAGTAAAAAGCGACAAACTTTTCAAAGATCTGCTTCACTACCTGTCTTTCTGGAAGAAGAAAACAACATCTCTCTTTTGAGTAAGGTATTCCAACATTTTCACTTATTGGCAATACGTAAGATGAAATCATGTGACCTAGAAAGCACATTTACATATGTAGCTAAAACCGAATTTAAACTTGAGCTAACAAATCGTTAAAAAGTTTTATTTTTTGAAGTTGAGAACAGCTGGATATGTTAAAATATTGGATGTTTGACAAACTTTCCTAGCACTGTGAAACCAGATATAAGTCCTGAAGCAACTTAAAGTGGTATTTACTGTATATATAAAATATATTTTTCATTGAGGATCATATTCTTTCTAACATGTTACCTGTTAAACTACTAATGGAGGTGTTTTATTTGATGCTATTTAGTTGGTTTCATTAAAGGAATACATTTTTATAACTTAGCTTTGCTTGTCAGTTTTACCTTGGTTTATAAAGAAACTAAATAATGTAATCCTTTGATTTTAGTTACAGACCTACTATAATCCAAATTTCAAAAGAGGTCATCCTCAACTTTTATTAAGAGTGCAAAGAAGAGTTGGGATTAATAATGTGTCTCAAATATCTTCATTAGTGTAAGATAACAAGAAGCATGTTAAAGCAAGTGTCAACGAAGATGATCGTAACTCTGAATTTATTCCAGAAATTAGTAGAGAGAGCGCATTTTCAGCCTCCACACGTTTACCTGTGCCTTTCATACAAAAGCCTCATACCATCCAGATTGTCACTAATACAAATGCCCTATCTCCATGTGACTTACCTAACCACCCATCACCAATATCGGTTAGACAAACAGAACAGATTTTGGTAAATCAACCTGCTGTTTTAAAAAAGTTGAGCATTTTTAATTGGCATTCACATAGCAGCTACACTCAAGTAAATGGCCCCATTGAGGACTTTGCTACTACAACTACATCTACTTCTCAGAACCACATTGTATCCCCATTACAGAGCACTTATTCTGGACTGATGGTGGAGCCTTCTAAATTTCCAGGCAGGCATAGCGATATGTCAGGCCATGACAATCCTTTTCCTAACCTGCAAGAGACAGGCAACTCGTGGTTCTCAGTGCCAACAAGCACTTACACATCTGCTTCCTCTCTTTCAAGTCAACTCATCAACAATCACCATTATATGGAAACCATGCTAATTAAAACTGACCTACCAAATACGTGTCAGATTATGGAGCCTAAGGAAGATTGAACGTTACTTTGGGAGATGTCAACAAATACCTACCATTCCTGTATTTGAACAATAAATTTACATGTTCATCTTCATAGTTTCATTTTCAATTTTTAAACAAAGAAGAGAAAATGAGGCTTTAGTTCATTGGTTTACTATTTTACTGCATGGTATTCCAAACGCTTCAGTTCAAGAAAGCATTCGTTATGCATCCTAGGTAAATGACACCTGATATAATATTTGTAAGCAAGAAAATGAGAAGCAAGGGAAAAGAGGTAATGGATGTAAAGTGATTTCTGAAATCATCCCTGCTGAAATGAAGGGGTGTCTAAATTAGGATGGTATGGGTGAAGAAAGAGATGCAAATAAAATTAGATAAATAAAAATACACAGTATGATCTTCAGCACATTCACATATTATATTCTATTAGTTACTGGTAGAGTCTTAAAGATTAGACAGCAGATTGTTTTCATTATAGAAATTAATTTTGTCTCTGAAAATATAGATATTGTAGTACATCCAAAATCATGATCACAATTATACCATCACTGTGATAGAAAAGATAGCATGATATAATCAGTGACTGGCCCATGGTCAGCACACGTTGTGTACTTTACAAGTAGTATTCTATAGGGTCATATTTGCGCTGCTGTCCTTAAGGTACGTCTTCATTTCCTGACACCAAGATTCCACCCTATAATTTCAAATGCATGTTTAGATGTTGCTTATCTGTCCCCATAGAGACAGAATAAATTCCTGGTCATTACTGCAGCACATCAGCATGGTTACAAAGTTCTTGGAAGACATGATATCTGTTTTCCTTAGTCATTTCATTATCTTTCTCTTCTGAAGCTACAATCACAAATTATTTTCAGTCATGCTAAGCCCTCAGAGAGGGCAATGACACCACGCTCCAGTACTCTTGCCTGGAAAATCCTATGGTCAGAGGAGCCAGGTAGGCTGCAGTCCATGGGGTCGCTAAGAGTTGGACACGACTCAGCGACTTCACTTTCACTTTTCACTTTCTTGCATTGGAGAAGAAAATGGCAACCCACTCCAGTGTCCTTGCCTGGAGAATCCCAGGGATGTGGGGGCCTGTTGGGCTGCCGTCTATGGGGTCGCCTAGAGTCAAACACAACTGAAGTGACTTACCTAACCTTACCTTACCTTATGCTAAGCCCCTTCTAACAACTTTGTCTCAACTATTTCTTGCGGTTGGAAGGAACTACTGTTTGCCCTCCTACGAAGGAGAGTACACATATCTTCAATGTGTTTTGGGTCTACCCTCTTTATGTATCTTTCACAACAGCTGAAACATAGAGCCTGAAAATGACACATTTTAAGTGCTTACTGAATTATCAATAAAGAAATGTAATAACCAATCAAATGCTCTACACATTACTCAACAACATTCTATAACCTGCACTACTATCATAATTCACCTTTCCTATTGACTGAGAAAATTTTCCAAGTTGATAAATATTTATTTTATTTACATGGATGTAAGAATTCTCAGGAGGCATGTATTCCGATGTTTGGAAGAATATTTCACGTTTTGATGTGACTTTTTGTGTGTGTGTTGTTTTGTTGTGTCAGTCAAAGTCTTTGGCATAGTCAAATAAGAGTAGCTGCTTTCCTGGAGTTCTCTTGCCTTTTGGAGGACCCAACGGGTGTTGACAATTGAATCTCGGGTTCCTCTGCCCTTTATAAATCCAGCTTGAACATCTGGGAGCTCATGGTTCACATTCTGTTGAAGCCTGGCTTGGGGAATTCTGAGCAGTTCTGGGCAAGTGTGTCAGACATGTGCAATTAAGTGGTAGTTTGGACATTCTTTGGATTGCCTTTCTTTGTGGTTGGAATGAAAACTGACCATTTCCAGTCCTCTGGCCACTGCTGAGTCTCCCAAATTTGCTGGCATATGGAGGGCAGCACACTCATATCATCATCTTTTAGAATTTGAAATATCTCAACTGAATTCCATCACCTCCACAAGCTTTGTTTGTCGTTATGCTTCCTAAGTCCCACTAGACTTCACATTCCAGGACATCGGGTCCTCAGGTGAACGATCACACCATCGTGCTTAACTGGGTCATGAAGATCTTTTGTGCACATTTCATCCATGTATTCTTCCCACCTCTTCTTAATAGTTTCTGTTTTGGCTACATCCATACCATTTCTGTCCTTTATTGTGCCCATGATTGCATGACATTTTCCCTTGGTATCTGTGATTTTCTTGAAGAGATCAGTAGACTTTCCAGTTCTATTGATTTGCTTTATTTATTGACATTGATAACTGAGGGTGGTTTTACCTCTCCTTGCAATTCTTTGGGGATCTTCATCCAAATGTGTATAATTTTCTTTTCTTTTCTTTTTATGTGCTATCCAGATTTATTATTATATAAATACAGATTGAGAGGAAGCAGTTAACATTTATTTTCTATTTGAACACATGTTCCAAATTGATTAAAACAATGAATCAAAATATTTTGCATTTTAAAATAAAATAAAAACATTTATAGGTGTTGCAAAATTGTCCTTTAACACGGCTGGCAGGAAGAATGATGAAAACATTCCAGAAATAGTGTCAATAGTTACACAACACTGTGAATGTTCATTTTTCCCTCTAAGGTTTGCTTTATTTTATTTTATTTTTTAATTTTACAATATCATATTAGTTTTTCCATATATCAAAATGAATCTTCCACAGATATACATGTGTTCCCCATCCTGAAACCTCCTCCCTCCTCCATCCCCATACCATCCCTCTGGGTCATCCCAGTGCACCAGCCCCAAGCATCCAGTATTGTGCATGGAACCTGGACTGGTGACTCATTTCATATATGATATTATACATGTTTCAATGCCATTCTCCCAAATCATCCCACCCTCTCCCTCTCCCACAGAGTCCAAAAGACAGTTATATACATCTGTGTCTCTTTTGCTGTCTCCTCTCAGTGAACTCCGGGAATTGGTGATGGACAGAGAGGCCTGCCATGCTGCAATTCATGGAGTCACAAAGAGTCGGACATGACTGAGTGACTGATCTGATCTGATCTGATACAGGGTTATTGTTTTCTTTTTCCCCTTTTTGTTTAGCTTCGCTCCTCTTCTCAGCTCTTTGTGAGGCCTCGTAACTTTACCATTTTTCATTTCTTTTTCATGTGGATGGTCTTGATCACTTTTTCCTATACGATATCACTAACCTCCATCCATAGGTCTTCAGGCACTCATCTGTCAGATAGAATCCCCTGCATCTATTTATCAATTCCACTGTCTAATCATAAGGGTTTTGATTTTACATGTGTAAAGTATATTATTCCCTATTTCTTATAGGGAAATCTTCACCCAGATTTTTATCAAAGAAATACAGAAAACTCTATATGGTATTCAGGATATACATGAAATATAGCTGTTTGATGTTTGCGGTTTAGCTCAGATCTTAATTTCTGAATGACGGGAAATTCTCTTTCATGTGTACAAATCTGGAAAATGTTTCACTTGTGAACAATTGAGAATTCATATTTCATATGAGAACATTTCTCCCCAGATTGTCAAATGGGAAATACACAGAATTCCGAATCTCATATCAGAATACCTTCCAAACATTCTTGATGAAAAGATAGAGAATTTCAGAGCCCAAGCATGAAAATCTGTGGGAAAATTCTATATTTCTTGTAGGAAAATTAACACAGGTTTTTCAAATGGTAAATAGACAGTATTCAATATTTCATGAAGGAAAGACCTCACAAATATTTTCAAATGACAAATATGAAAAAATTCATGTTTCATGTGACCATGTGTGGATATGTGAAACAGACATTTTTGTATTTCCTGTCAAAGAATCTGCATCCATATTTTCATAACTCTAATGTAAAAAAATTCTACATTTTCTGCAGAATATTTCGTGTCCATACATTCATGTATGATGTACAGAGAATTCGTACTTTACGTTGGAAAATCTTTCTCCAGATTTGTATATGTGAATAATGGAGAATTTCATGTTTCACACCCTGAAATCTTTATCTAGGTTTTCATATGTGAAACTGAGAATTTCATCTTTTATGTAGGACTATCTCATTTCAGATGTCTATATTTGAAACAGATAATACTTTCATCAAGAGGCGCCTTAATTATTATATTTCTTCTGTCATTTTGGTGTTGTCACTGGGATAACTAAGGTTATTCATATCTCCCACATAAATTCGGTTTCTAACTTGAGATTCATCTAGATTTTTATTTTTTCATGGTGTTCTCTGCACAGAAGTTAAATAATCAGGACAACAATATATAGCTTTGACTTGTTCCTTTCCCAATTTTGAATTAGTTCATTGTCCCCTGTCCAATTCTAACTGCTGCACCTTTACTAGCACACACGATTCCCAGGAGACATATAAGGTATTCTTGTATTCTTATCTCTAAGAATTTTACAAAATTATGTTTCTTTCTTTCTTTCTTTCTTTTTTTTTTTGGTTTGTGTGTGATCCACAGTGTCCAAGTCATTAGCAGAGACAGTTAAGCAGATATAGATGATTGTATGCTATCTCCTTGCTTATTCTGTGATACAAACATCAATTCATGTGTACCTCTTATAATTAAATAACTAACTACACATTCCTGTTTTTTGTTTTTTTTTTTTTTTCAATTTTATTTTTTGGTCATTGCTGTCGTTTTCTCTCTTTTTTCAAGTAGTCAAGTACCAACTGGTAATTTCCTATGAACTTGCCATCTTATTATACAATAATTAAATTATGCCCATGGAAGTCTCACCTTTGATATCTACTGAATGGAATTGCGCTTTGAGATCTGAAGTTAGACATTTGTACGCTGGGAAAATGTCAGGAACGTTCAAAAAATAGCTAGAGATATTCAAGTGCTGCCTTTTTGAGCCCAATTTTGCTATTATATTTTATGTGGAAAGTTCTGCATTTCTTCATGCTGATGACAATTCCTCATTAAGAGAAATTTCCAAGGGGGAAAGAAAAAAAGACAACACAATATGCTTGATTGCATATTGAAAGTCAAAGTAGTACCAGTTACGTGTGTAGGTAAGCAATGTCCCATCAAACAGATTGATTCATGGCAACTAATGTTTCATGTTTTTCTGTCAAGGAAAAAAATAATAATTGAGCTTTCCAGGAAAAACTGAGAAGTTCCAAGAAGGCAGAAATGTAGGCAGATGTGAAATGCAACTCTCTCAATAAATGGATCACAAATAATACTTCTGCAAGGACAATAGTTCTCCCACAGCATCAAATAGCAGAAGACCCTGCTCACCAGAGTGTCCCATGTGGGTTCCAGACATACCTGAGTGAAAAGGAATTAAGAAGGGATTTAGAGGGATCCTGGGAGAGGACTGCTGTTGACTATGTGGAAATGGCCTGATGGAGCAGGTACAAGTCGTTGTGTAGCAGGGAATACCTTTTGAGAATTCCCAAACTGCCAAAGCGACTGTACTGTGTCACACTCAGGAGGCAGAGATACCTTGGTAGCGCCTCACCTTCCCACCTGTTAACACCTACTATAAGGCAATAGAGAAAGACCAGCAGAAGTACCACTCATGCTCCTGCAAACACAGGCTAGAAAAGGATCCCATTCAGGCAAAACCTCTTCTGCCTATGGCTGCTGGCTCCTATTCATAACTAGCACCACCATGTTTCCAGAATTCCAAGCAGCTGTACCTTAACCTTCTGTGCTCATCATGGCAGACCCCAGTGCACCACAAGTGTCTCAAGTCAGACACATTTGGTGACCACATGTGAGCAAGGATGAAATTTACACCTGAGGCCCAGGGACAGAGCCATTAAGAAAGAGGATTATGAATCTTCCATCCAGTTGTGCATGCTGCAGATTAAATACACAGGATTAATGATGCAGACCCTGTGTCTACGGATTACATCCAAAGCTGAGAAGAGGTCAAAAAAAAAAAAAAAATGCCCAGGCTCAGGCAGCTATAAGAACGCACAGGAATTATAGCAGTTTTGAGTCTGAGGTGCCCTTAGAGATATCCAGAATCCAGTTCTCTCCATCTTTGGAGAACTTCCCAAAGAGGTGTAATTGTCCTCTGGCCCATGTTGAGCACTAGGACACTCACAGATGAGACACAAGGAAATATGTATTATTCTTTTGATGCATTGAATTGTTGTGTTGTTTGTGCACTATTTTTCTCAGTTGTATGCTTCTTTGTTACTACACATTGATTTGATCTTGAAGATTATTTCAACTACATTTTTATTTTTTGTATAGCTATTTCTACTTTTACTTTGGTTTCCTATTTTCTGTGCCTTTAGTTGCTGTTGCATTACTTCATTCTTTAACATGGGTATGCATTTCTATATTAACTGTGGTTTTCTGTTATTCTGTGGGGGCTGTCCTGCTCTTCTTGTCAGATTTGCTTTCTTTATTTTTCAGTTGGCACTCTACTCTGGTGGTGTTTTTTGCCTTGAGATTTACTTGATTGGCTCTCATTATGAATCTGTTGTCTTCTCTGTAGTGTTTATTGCTTGTGGCACCTTTTACTTATTTATTTACCATTTATCTATGTTACTTTTTTAATCTCCTCAATCTATCACTATGGTATTGTAGTTCTCTGGGCATAAGTTGGGCCTGATATTTTCTGCTGTCATCATCTGAGAGGGTAACAGGCAGGAAGGCTGGGGTCTCCAAATGAAGGATTTGGCCTGAAAGTATCAGACATTTTTATCTCTCTTAAGTAGCAGGAGGAAACAAACTAGCAATATTTTTTTTTTTTCTGTCTTTATACAAATTTAAAAGGAGGTTTCTCTTAAAATGTTATATTGCCAGAATGACACCTGGTTTCATCTGAAGTTAACTATTCTCAAACCTTGAGATAACCAATGCATTTTTCTTATGGAAATGTTTGTCTTAAACTATGCTAATGTACTATGCTTTTACCCCAAACTCTGTTCTTAAGTCAGTTCCTCCTAATGGCTCAGAACCTACTTGACAAACCAGTATGTCATACTCGGATAATATTTCCCTAATCTATGTAAATGAATCATTTGTATGGTAATCTATCCTTCTTCAAGACAATCATTTTATGGCCCGGGATGAATCATCTGATGCCAAGATTATCCCAAAATGCATCTTATGTGTGAGGGGGCCTGGTACCACTCTGAGTTTTAAAACATTCCTTTCTTTCATTAACAGACTACTAGTGACTATATAATATCCAGCTGAAGACTAGCAGGAGGGTACTCTTTCTGCCCCATTCTGATGCCTATATGAGAAGTTTTCTCTATCTCATTGATATTTTAATAAAATTTTATTATACAAAGCTCTGAGTGATCCAGCCTTATCTCTGGCCCCAGATTGAATTCCTCTCCTCTGGAGGCCAAGAATCCCAGCTCTTTGCATTCCATTACAACCTTTCACACTGAGACCAGGATCATGGGACACTACAGAATTCCTGTCTACACTGATTATTAACTGGTGACAGTCTCGTTGAAGGCCTCTTTCTTAATGTCAGATGTACGGCACCCAACTGCCTACACAACCCAGGGCTGATGCCTCACACTACACAACAAGCAAGACAGAAAAACGCAACCAATCTTCAGCAAATAGACTGCCTAATGTCAGACTAATTCTATAGACATCTACAAATGACATGAACAGATATGGTATCACCATTAGAGACGGAAGACTCAACTGCAGATTCAAGAACATAGTTGTCAGTCTCTCCAACTGCAAAGCCCACACTAGACACTCAACTAATTTTATCAACTTGGAGTGGAGACGAGGAGCAATAACTATTATGCAGAAGTTTGGGAAGAAATGATGAGGAACGCAGTAGGGAAATGTGAAGTCAGAGAAATATGTTGTAGGCAAAGGAATGTGGTAAAAACTCAAAACATAACGAAAGAAAAAGTAGGCAGGCTCCTTGAAAATAACTTGGATGTTGTGGTAGTAAAGGTGATAAAACATTCTAGAAATGGAATGGGGAAAAGACAATAAACATTTCTATAGGGACTAGAAAAATGAATAAGTAACAGACACTCAACAACACACACACAAAAAAAGACTTTGGCCTCCTATATGCTAATACACACTGTTGTACAGCAGAAGCCAACACAACACTGGAAAGAAACTATCCTCCAATTTAGAAATAAAGTTTAAAATGAAACACAAGTGTTCAAAGGCACACGAGACCAGACAAAGTTAATTGATACGTATAGTACATTTCACTGAAGCAGAGCAGAATACACACTTTTTCTAAAGTGAAAATAAAATATCTTCAAGATATATCACAAAATGGATCTCAAATCAAGCCTTGATAAATTTGAGATAGTGGTAATGGTATTAATCTTTTTTTTTTTTTTTTTTTAACCACAACGTTATGATTTACATAGCAGAATTTGCAGGTGAGGACTGTGAGAAACATGAATCCATGTAGATGAATAAATACAACTGTACATGGCCAAGAGGTCACTCATGAAATGTGAGAGAAAATGAAAGAAAAATCTTAGAAGAAAATAATATTTAAAACATGATTATCCAAAAGTTATGGAGCATGCTAAAGCAGTAAAAGAGTGAAGTTGATAAATTGTACACATCTCAAGTAATCAACATAACCTACAATCTAAAGCATTTAGAGAAAGAAGAAAAATCAGGCAAAATTCCCCAAAGTGAATAGAAGGGGAAAAAATGATAAAAATCAAAGCAGAAATTTAAAAAAAAAGAAATGATTAAAAAAAAAAATAGCCAAAATCAGTATCACTAAAAAGGGTCTCTTGGAGAGGAGAAGTAAAATAGACAAATCATGATACAGACTTATCAAGACAAAGAGGACAACAAATCCATCAATTTGACATGACAAAGGATGACAATATGACTGATATAACAGAAATAACAAAGAGTCATAAGGGACTACAGCAAACAACTATAAGTCAATAAAATTTAGAATTTGAGCCATGGACAAATACTAAGAAATTCAGCTAAATTTTTTTTAGCTGAAAAAAAAAAAAAAAAAAAACAGAAAATATGAACAGAGCAATTACAAGCACTAAGATTGAAACTGTGATGAAAAAATTTCTAGTTGGCAAACTTAAACTCCAGAAAGCTTCACAGGGAAATTTTATGAACCAGTCAGAAAACTGCTGGCACATGCACTTCTGAAACGCTTCCAAAACTCTAGAGTGGAAGGAAAACCCAGAAGTCATCTTACAAGTTCACCATCACCCTGATATCAACCCCGAGATAACACAGAAAAAGAAAGTTAGAGACTAATATCTCATAGATGAACAGAGGCAAACATCCTTACCAAAATATGAGCAAAAAATTCCACCAATACCATAAAAGGATTGGACACCATAATTAAGTGTGGGGTTTATTCAAGATATGGAAACATTCTTCAATAGTTGCATATCAATGTATAGTCAAGGTTTAAAACCATATGATTACCTCAATAGTTGGTGAAAGTTTTTGAAATAATTCAACAAGTGTTTGTGATAGAAGCTCTTCAAAAACTGAACATAGAAAAAACGACCTCAACTTAACAAAGGCACACAGATCAAAAGTACAACAACATATCACCTCACACCATTCCAAATGGCCATCATTTAAAAAAAACACAACAACAGGGGAATGCCCTGTTGGTCCAGTGGCTAAGACACCATGATCCCTATGCAGGGGTCCCAGGTTTGATCCCTGGTCATGGAATTGAATTCCACACAGAGCGATTGAGGTTTGTGGCAACCAAATAAAGAAGTAATAAATATATGTGTGTGCATATTAATGCATTTAAGTGGAATCCAGAAAACAGATGCTGAGTAAACCATTTGGAGTGTAGGAAGAGATGCAGTCATGGAAAACAGACTTGTGGACACAGTGCAGGAAGGACATACCAAGTATGTAGTAGATAGCTATTGCTATGCAGTGCTCTAGTGGAATTGGTTTTGGAGTGGGAGAGGAGGCCCAAGTGGGAGATCGGAGGACTGCTCAAAAGGGAGGCTCACCTGTATTTACTAATAACTGATTTATTTTGCTGGGCAGCAGACACTAACACAACATTGTAAGGAAAGAAAACCAGTCTTTGTCTAATTTGTGCTAGTGACAAGTAAAGCATCACTGCATGCCAATTAAAATGTGTACCCAGGATGGCTTTAGTATGCATAGGCAAAGAAAAAGCAAAAAAAAAAAAAAAAAGAGACAAACTTAAATGCAGAGCTATGTTGGGCAGAATAAATTCAGACTCTACACTTGTGTCCCTTCACTTCCCTAATTTTCCATTGTTTCCAAAAGTAAAGAACGGCTTTCTAAAAGTAAAGTAAACATATATGGTTATATATTTTCATAAACTGATGTCACCGGTTTATGAAACCATGAATCCCCTCAAGTTTAATTTTATTTTTTAAATTTAATTTTATTTTTTAACTTTACAATATTGTATTGGCTTTGCCATATATCAAAATGAATCCACCACAGGTATACATGTATTCCCCATCCTGAACCCTCCTCCCACCTCCCTCCTCATACCATCCCTCTGGGTCGTCCCAGTGCACCAGCCCCAAGTAATAGCTGACCTTTGACTTTCAAAACTTTGGGAAGTAGGAATTAGTAAACATAGGTTAACAGTGAGGTGCTGCACAAGAATCCCTTATATTGCAGTTCTAGAATGTGTGCTACCTAATGGGAAAAATGCATAGTTCAAACGTGGAGAATTATGTTTTCTTCATCAAGCCTTTCATTCTAAGAAGGATTTAATCATGAGAAGCGACTTCTCAAGTATCGCAAAAAGACTGCTCTAACGAAGGATAGGAGGATCCAAGTTTTACAGAAATTTTGGTACAATGATCAGGTATGGAGAATGTCTGAATATTATGGTTAACGAAAGAAAAACTGGACACCTCAAGTGAATGGATTTAAATATTTTCTACCTATGGTAGATGCAAGAATCTGGGCTCCTTGAAATAATTCCTTTGATAATCACCTTAACTAGGGCTAGTATCTATTCTTTCTGTCTCAAGTCAGTTCTTCAGGCCATGCCAGCTTCAAGTGCAGTAACTAAGGACTTGATAGTGGGCAAACTGATTTCATCAAGAGTTCCCCCAGGTTTTACGTTTATGGATAGATTCAAGGGCTTATGACTTGATGCCTGCAGCATCATTTGTTTACTGATATGGCTGGCAAATTTCTTGGTTCACAGTGTGCTCTATTCTCTACAACCTCAGAAAGATACTGTCTCTAGAAAGATTCTTACACTCTCAAAGAAGTTGACTGTGGGCTTCTGCCTGAATAGGACATTAGTTCAGTTCAGTTCAATTCAGTCGCTCAGTCATGTCCAACTCTTTGCGACCCCATGAATCGCAGCACGCCAGGCCTCCCTGTCCATCACCATCTCTCACGTTCATCGAGTCGGTGATGCTATCCATCCATCTTATCATCTGTCACCCCATTCTCCTCCTGCCTCCAATCCCTCCCAGCATCAGAGTCAGAGGACCTAAAGTAATGTGAAAATACCTAATACAGGTTTAGTATAAATGCCAAAAAGACAGGAGACTGAAAGCAAACTATAAATCTGAGGAACATGACCCAAAACACTTCAAGATCAAAGAAGGGTAAAAAAATATATATATATATTTAAAATTATGTACCTACACTGATATGTTCAAATAGGCATATAAACACATACTGTGTGTGTGTGTGTGTGTGTGTGTATGTCATATTTTCAATTGTACCTGAACTTTCTTTGGAATATTCTCAAAAATATGCTTCACATTAAGGCATAAAACAAGTCTTAGTATTTTACATAATACCAAGTATATTCTCTGAAAACCAAGATGTGAAGCTAAAATTTAAAAATGGGATATGTGTTTGCAAATTTGTCAATGTATGAAAAATTATACAAGATATTCCTAAAGAACCAATATTTCAAAGGGTAAGTCACAAGTGAAATTATATAATTCTCTGACATGAATGTAAGTGAAACCACTTTTAGCAAATCATTAGATCCTGCAAAAGGACATACCTGCAGTTATATACCTCCTGCAAAATATATACTGCTACCTGTAGACAGCAAAATTATATACCCAAACTTTCAACATATACATATGCATGTATATGTGTAGCCATATATAAGCTAATGGTTGCCCAGGTAGTATTAGTACTAAGGAACCTGTCTTCTAACATAGAGGTCATAAGACAGGCAGGTTCGATCTGAGTCGGAAAGATCTCCTGGAACTAAGGATGGCAACCCATTCCTACTTTTTCACCTTGAGAATCCCATGCATTGAGGATACATTATGGTGACAGTCTGTGTGATACAGAGTGTCAGACAGGAATGTAGTGACGTAACACATGAAATATCACTTGAACGGGTATGTATGTATGTATTACACTTGTTCCTTTCATATATTACCAATGACATGCTCAACAACAACAACAACAACAAAACAGTTAATTTACTCATTTCATTTCAGTCACAGGCCCGTGTCCGAATCTTTATCACCCCATGAATCACACCACACCAGGCCTCCCTGTCCATTACTAACTCCTGGAGTTCAGGCAAACATATGTTCATCCAGACGATGATGCCATCCAGCCATCTCATCCTCTGTCGTTCCCTTCTCCTCCTGATCCAAATCCCTCCCATCATCAGAGATTTTTATTTGTCAACTCTATGAGTGAGGTGGCCAAAATACTGGAATTTCAGCTTTAGCATCAGTCTTTCCAAAGAACACCCAAGACTGGTCTCCTTAAGGATGGACTGGTGGGATCTGCTTGCAGTCCAAGGGACTCTCAAGAGTCTCCTCCAACACCACAGTTCAAAAGCATCAATTTTTTGGTACTCAGCTTTCTTCACAGTCCAACTCTCATATCAATATATGACCACTGGAAAAAAACATAGCCTTGACTAGATGGACTTTCGTTGGCAAAATAATGTCTCTGCTTTTTAAAATGAGATCTAAGTTGGACATAACTTTCCCTCCAAGGAGTAAATGTCTTTTAATTTCATGGCTACAATCACCATCTGCAGTGATTCTGGAGCTCCAAAAATAAAGCCTGACATAGTTTCCACTGTTTTCCCATCTATTTCCCATGATGTGATGGGACCAGATGCCATGATCTTCGTTGCAGAATGTTGTGCTTTAAGCCCAGTTTTTCACTTTCCTGTTTCACTTTCATCAAGAGGCTTGACACTTCCTCTTCATTTTCTGCCATAAGTGTGGTGTTATCTGCATATCTGAAGTTATTGACATTTCTCCTGGCAATCTGGACTCCAGCTTCTGCTTCTTCCAGCCTAGAGTTTCTCATGATGTACTCTGCATTCATACCAAATAAGCAGGGTGGCAATATACAACCTTGACGTCCTCCTCTTTCTATTTGGAACCCATCTGTTGTTCCGTGTCCATTTCTAATTGTTGCTTCCTGACTTGCATATAGGTTTCTCCAGAGGCAGGCCAGGTGGTCTGGTATTTCCATCTCTTTCAGAATCTTCCACAGTTTATAGTGATCCACACAATCCAAGCTTTGGCATAGTCAATAAAGCAGAAATAGGTGTTTTTTGGTTTGTTTGTTTTTAATTTTCTGGAACCTTCTTGCTTTTTCAATGATCCAAGATTGTTGGCATTTGGATCTCTGGTTCCTCTGCATTTTCTAAAACTAGTTTGAACATCTGGAAGTTCACGGTTCCTGTATTAATGAAACCTGGCTTGGAGAACTTTGAGCATTACTTCACTAGAACGTGAGATGAGTGTAATTGTGTGGTAATCTGAGCATTATTGGGCACTGTGTTTCTTTGGGGTTGGAATGAAAACCGATCTTTTTCAGTCCCATGGCCACTGCTATGTTTTCCAATTTGCTGGCATATTGAGTTCAGCACTTTCACAGCATCATCTTTCAGGATGTGTAATAGCTCAGCTAGAATTCCATAACCTCCACTAGCTTTATTCGGAGTGATTCTTTCTATGGCCCATTTGACTTGACATTCCAGGATGTCTGGCTCTAGGTGAGCGATCACACCATCGTGAATATCTCGGTCTTGAAGATCTATTTTGTACAGTTCTAGTCTGTATTCCTGCCACTTTTCTTAATATTTTCTGAGTCTTTTAGGTCCGTAAAATTTCTGTCCTCTATAGAACCCATCTTTGCATGAAATGTTCCTTCAGTATCGCTAATTTTCTTGAGGGGATGGTCTTTCCCATTCTTTTGCTTTCCTCTATTTCTTTGCATTGATCGCTGAGGAAGGCTTTCTTATCTCTCCTTGCTACTCTTGAGAACACTGCATTCAGATGCTTATATCACTCCTTTTCTCCTTTCTTTTTCACTTCTCTTCTTTTCACAGCTATTTTTAAGGCCTCCACAGACACCTATTGTGCTGTTTTGCATTTCTTTTCCATGAGGATAGTCGTGATACCTGTCTCCTGTACAATGTCACAAACCTCTGTCCATAGTTCATCATGCACTCTATCCGATCTAGTCCCTTAAATTTATTTCTCACTTCTACTATATAATCATAAAGGATTGGATTTAGGTCATACCTCAAAAAGTTGACTTAAAAGCCAACATTCAGAAAACTAAGATCATGGCATCGGTTTTCATCACTTCATGGGAAATAGATGGGAAAACAGTGGAAACAGAGTCATACTTCATTTGGGGGGGGGGAGGGTGCTGCAAAATCACCGCAGATGGTGATTGCAGCCATGAAATTAAAAGACGCTTACTCCTTGGAAGGAAAGTTATGGCCATCCTCGATAGCATATTCAAAAGCAGAAACATTACTTTGCCAACAAAGGACCGTCTAGTCAAAACTGCGGTTTTTCCAGTAGTTATGTATGGATGTGAGAGCTGTGCTGTGAAGAAAGCTTAGCGCCAAAGAATTGACACTTTTGAACTGTGGCATTGGAGAAGACTCCTGAGAGTCACATAGACTGCAAGGAGTCCAATCAGTCCATTCTAAAGGAGATCAGACCTTGGTGTTCTTTGGAAGGAATGATGCTAAAGCTGAAACTCCAGTAATTTGGCCATCTCATTCGAGAGTTGACTCTGGAAACTACTGAAGCTGAGATAAATTGGGGGCACAAAGAAAAGGGGACGACAGAGGATGAGATGGCTGGATGGCATCAATGACTCAATGGATGTGAGTTTGAGTGAACTCTGGGAGTTTTTGATGGACAGGGAGGCCTGGTGTGCTGCAATCCATGGGGTCACAAAGAGTCGGACATGACTGAGCGACTGAACTGAATGCATGCAAAATTAAACAACACATTCTGAAGGGCTCGATGAGGTGAAGAATAACTCACAGGGGAAATGGGAACATATTCTAAGGTGATTTAAAATGAAAACCCAATGTAGAAAGTCATCAGATACAGCAGAAGAAGAACCCATATATATTTAAGGTTACATAAAAAGAAAGCTCTTCAATTCTGGGGAGAAGGTAATGCCTTCTTTAAAAGCTGGGAAAAAAATCTAATTTCACAGAAAGAAGAAAGAGGAAATGAACAAATATTAGTATGGTTTTAAGTTAATAGAAAAAGAATACAGAAAATTGAACATGAAACAAAGATAGTAAAAAGAATATTAGGTAAACTAAAAAACGAAAAGAGCAGATTTAGTTACTGAAATGAGAATGAATAAGATGCCATTGCTACTAAACATACTAAAAAAGGAGGAATTTGGGTATTTACAAAAGGAATATCTGTCAATAAAAGTCTCAAACTATGTGAAGCAGTCAAATTGCTAGAATAACAGAGTGACTAAAACAATTTTATATACTTGGGGGGGGTGGGAAACGAACAGATTAATAAAAAAAAAAGAAGAAGAAGAAGTTGAATTGGTTATCCCATTGTTTGTAAATAAGCCCTTAGGACCAGTTTCTTTTAAACCTGTACTATTCAGGTCGGTAGGTGCCCAATATGCTATTGGAGATGAGTGGAGAAAGAACTCCAGAAAGAATGAAGACATGGAGCCAATGCAAAAACAATACCCAGTTGTGCATGTGACTGGTGACAGAAGCAAGGTCCGATGCATCAAAGAGCAATATTGCATAGAAACCTGGAATATGGGGTCCATGAATGAAGGCAAATTGGAAGTTGTTAAACAGGAGATGGCAAGAGTGATCATCGACATTCTAGGAATCAGCAAATTAAAATGGACTGGAATGGGTGAATGTAACTCAGATGACCATGATATCTACTACTGTGGGCAGGAATCCCTTAGAAGAAATGGAGTAGCCATCATGGTCAACAAAAGAGTCCAAAATGCAGTACTTGGATGCAATCTCAAAAACGACAGAATGATTTCTGTTTGTCCAAGGCAAACCATTCAAAATCACAGTAACCCAAGCCTATGCACCAGCCAGAAATGCTAAAGACGCTGAAGTTGAATGGTTGTATGAAGAACCACAAGACCTTTTAGAACTAACAACTGAAAAGAAATTCTTTTCATTATAAGGGACTGGAATGCAAAAGTAGGAAGTCAAGAAACACCTGTGATAACAGGCAAATTTAGCCTTTAATACAGAATAAAGCAGGGAAAAGGCTATCAGAGTTTGGTTTTCCCTACTTTCTTGAATTTAAGTCTGAATTAGGTAATAAGGAGTTCATGATCTGAGCCACAGTCAGCTCCTGATCTTGTTTTTGCTGACTGTATAGAGCTTCTCCATCTCTGACTGGAAAGAATAGAATCAATTTGATTTTGGTGTTGACCATCTGGTGATGTTCATGTTAGAGTCTTCACTTGTGTTGTTGAAAGAGGGTGTTTGCTATGACCAGTGCATTCTCCTGGCCAAACTCTGTTAGCCTAGCGTAGTTCTAGATATTTTAATTGCTGTTGTTCATTCATTGAGTCATGTCCAACCCTTTGTGACTGTAGCACAGCAGGCCTCCCTCTCTTTCAGTGTTTCCCATAGTTTGCTCAAACACATGTCCATTGAACTGGTGATGCCCTCCAAACATCTCATCCTCTATCAGCACCTTCTCCTCCTGTCCTCAGTCTTTCCCAGTGTCATGGTGTTTTCCAGAGTTGGTTCTTTGAATTAGTTTAGCAAAATCCTCGACTTTCAGCTTCAGTATGAGTGCTTCAGATGTGTATCCAGGGTTGGTTTCCTTGTGGATTGATTGGCGGGATCTGTTTGCAGTTCAAGGGACCCCTAAGAGTTTTCTCCAACATCACTGTTTGAAGGCATCAGTTCTCGAGCTCTCAGCCTTCTTTAGATTCCAATTCTCACACATTTACATGACTAATGGATAAACAATAGGGGTTGTGACTGAGGAGACCTTTGTTAATAAGCTCATCTTTCTTCTTTTTAATACAAGGTCAAGGTTTTTCCATAGTTTTTTCTCCAAGAAGAAAGTGTCTCTTCATTTCATGCCTGCAGTCACCATTCACAGTGATTTTGGAGCCCAAGAAAATTAAGTTTATCACTTATTCCATGTTTTCCCCTTCTATTTGCCAAGTCGTGATGGGACCAGACACCTTGTGTTGTTCATTTGACTATTGAGTTCTCAGCGAGGTTTCTACACTCCTCATTCATCCTTAGCAAGACCCTCTTTAGCTCCTCTTCACCTTCTCTTTTTACAGTGTTTCTATCTGTCTTTCTAAGTTTGTTGAAGTTTATCCCAGAAACATTGATTCTAGTTTATTATCCACCCAGCCTGGCCTTTTGAATAGTATAGTCTGCATATATTTCACATAAGAAGACTGATAATATGCAGTCTTGTCACTCACCTTTCCCAGGTTTATACTGATCAATTTTTCCATGTCTTGTTCCAACTCTTACATCTTGAACGGCATACACATTTCTCATGTGACAGGTTAGAAGGTCCATGATTCCTGTCTCTTTCAAAGTGTTCACAGTTTACTGTGATATACACAGTCAATGTCTTTAGTGGAGTCACTGAAGCAGAAGTAAATGATTTTCTGAAATTCCTGGTTCCCTCTAGGATCCAATGAATGTTTCCAAATTGTTCTCTGGTTCATGTATTGTTTCCAAGTCGAGCTTTCCCCTTGAAAGTTCTTAGTTTATGTACTGTTGTAGAATTTTGAGTTTTATCCAGCTAACATGTGAAAGGAGCAACCGTGCATGCTTGTTTGAATATTCTTTGGCCTTACCTACCTTTGGTGTGAATGAAAACTGTCCTTTTCCAAACTCATGTCCACTGATGAGTTTTGCAAATCTGATGACATATGAACTCAGTGTCCCAGTTTCACCACATCATTAAGAGTTTAGCAGTTTCATGTTAATGACTGCTTAAAATTTTTGCTTAAACCATTTGATTTCTCCTTCATATCTGAATAAGATCCGTGTTGGTGTTGGTTTTGGCTTGTTCATAATTTTGAGAATGTTCTACCATGCTCTACTGGCCTGAAGAGTTTCTATTGAAAGTTCAGCTGCTATCTTTATGGGGATCTGACAGTATATTTATGTCTTTACTCTCGCTGCTCTTAATGTTTGTTTTTTTGTGTTTAAATTTTCAGTGTTTGGTTAAAATATTGTTGTGGGATATTTCACTTTGGGTTCATCCTGTTTGTTGGGACATGCTGTGTTGGGACTCAAGGAGCTATTTCCTTGCCCATTTAATGGAGGTTTTCAACTTTTATCTCTTGAAGAATTTTCTCAAGCACCCAAACACCTTTTTTTTTTTTCTTTTTCCTTTCCTTTCTTTTTTCTTTTCTTTCTTTCTTTTTTTTTTTTTTTTTTGTGGTCTTTTCCATGTGGATATCCTCACAGTATGGCATTTAATACTGTCTAAGAATTATCAGAGCTTTTAATGTTTTCCTTCTCTAAAAAAATATGTATTTGCACATGCCACTGTGTTTTCTTTATTCCCTCCTTTCTCAGTTCGGTTCAGTTCAGTCAGTTGTGTCTGACCCCATGAATCACAGCATTTCAGGCCTCCCTATCCATCACCAACTCCTGGAGTTCACTCAAACTCATGTCCATCGAGTCAGTGATGCCATCCAGCCATGTCATCCTCTGTTATCACCTACTCCTCCTGCCCCTAATCCCGCCCAGCATCAGAGTCTTTTCCAATGAGTCAACTCTTCGCACGAGGTGGCCAAAGTATTGGAATTTCAGCTTTAGCATCAGTCCTTTCAATGAACACCCAAGATTGATCTCCTTTAGAATGAACTGGTTGGATCTCATTGCAGTCCAAGGGAGTCTCAAGAGTCATTTGAACACCACAGTTGAAAAACATCGATTTTTTGGTGCTCAGCTTTGTTCACAGCCCAACTCTCACATCCATACATGACCACTTTAAAAACCATAGCCTTGACTAGTCGGACATTTGTTGGCAAAGTAATGTCTCTGCTTTTGGATATGTTATCTAGGTGGTGCACAATTTTCCTTCCAAGGAGTAAGTGTCTTTTAATTTCATGGCTGCAAATCACCAACTGTATTGATTTTCCAGCCCTCCAAAAAATAGAGTCTGACACTGTTTCCACTGTTTCCCCATGTATTTTCCATCTCATTAGAACTGATTATGGATGAAACTGGAACCTATTATACAGAGTGAAGTAAGCCAGAAAGAAAAACACCAATAGAGTATACTAACACATATATATGGAATTTAGAAAGATGGTAACAATAACCCTGTGTACGAGACAGCAAAAGAGACACAGATGTATAGAACAGTCTTTTGGACTCTGTGGGAGAGGGAGTGGGTGGGATGATTTGGGAAAATGGCATTGAAACCTGTATAATATCATGTATGAAACGAGTCGCCAGTCCAGGTTCGATGCATGGTACTGGATGCTTGGGGCTGGTGCACTGGGACGACCCAGAGGGAGGGTAGGGGAGGAAGGAGGGAGGAGGGTTCAGGATGGGGAACTCAGGTATACCTGTGGTGGATTCATTTTGATATTTGGCAAAACTTATACAATATTGTAAAGTTTAAAAAAAATAAATAAAGCTCAACATTCAGAAAACTGAGAAAAAAAATGTACTTTTTAATGGCTGAGTAATACTCCATTGTGTATATGTACCACAGCTTGCTTACCATTCATCTGCTGATGGGCATCTAGGTTGCTTCTGTGTCCTGGCTATTATAAACAGTGTTGCTATGAACATTGGGGTACACGTGTCTCTTTCAATTCTGGTTTCCTGGGTGTGTATGCCTAGCAGTGGGATTGCTGGATCATAAGGCAGTTCTATTTCCAGCTTTTTAAGGAATCTCCACACTGTTCTCCACAGTGGCTGTACTAGTTTGCATTCCCACCAACAGTGTAAGGGGGTTCCCTTTTCTCTACACCCTCTCCAGCATTTATTGCTTGTAGACTTTTGGATCACAGCCATTCTGACTGGCATGAAATGGTACCTCATTATGGTTTTGATTTGCATTTTTCGGATAATGAGTGATGTTGAGCATCTTTTCATGTGTTTGTTAGCCATTTGTATGTCTTCTTTGGAGAAATGTCTATTTAGTTCTTTGGGCCATTTTTTGATTGGGCCGTTTGTTTTTCTGGAATTAGCTGTAGGAGTTGCTTGTATATTTTTGAGATTAGTTGTTTGTCAGTTGCTTCATTTGCTATTATTTTCTCCCATTCTGAAGGCTGTCTTTTCACCTTGCTTATAGTTTCCTTTGTTGTGCAGAATATTTTAAGTTTAATTAGGCCCCTCAAAATGGATTAAAGATCTAAACGTAAGACCAGAAACTATAAAACTCCTAGAGGAGAACATAGGCAAAACATTCTCCGACATACATCATGGCAGGATCCTCTATGACCCACCTCCCGGAATATTGGAAATAAAAGCAAAAATAAGCAAATGGGACCTTATTAAACTTAAAAGCTTCATTTGGTTTAGATTGCAGTGGTTTTGGTCCCCTTTCTGCAGGCCGCAGCATTTTGGATCCAGTTTGTGGTGGAATCTGATCTTTGTGGGTGGGACTGAACCTGTAAGTTTTCAAGCTTTAATGTTTGGGATATTGTGTGCCTGTGGTCTGTCAGGTGGTGCTGAATCACTTCTCTATGAAATGCAATGAATTGTCCTGTAATGTGCATTGTGTTGTCTGTGGGTTTGGTACAGCTTCAGGTAGTACCTTTTATAATGTTCATTTTTGTGTTGCTGCTTTGCTGGAGAATAGGTGTGAGTTGTCTTGCACTGAAATTGCTGGTTTCAGCTTGGGGCTTCATTTCCATGTAGGCATGGAACCTTTTGACTTTGCTTCTTTTTTAAAGTTCATTGGTGTCAGGAGTTCAACAATGATCTAAAGCTCTGGATTAACTTCATGGCCTCTGCGTTTTGGTGCTGAGTTACAGTCACATTAAGAATTCTGCATCCTCAGAACAGAGGAGAAAACCCAAGGTTGATGGTGAAGCAATTTTCCATAATCAAAAACAGTTAAAGGAATTGACAGAGTTATATGGATCAGAGCAAACTGAGGAGGGAGATAAAGGTTTCTAGGAGGAGTAAAGGGAGAGTAAAAAGGCAAGAGTGCAATCAACTGGGAATTAAATTAATAAGTGAAAATAGATTCCAAATACAGAATTCCTAAAGGATAAACATTTATTAATAAAAAGTTTCAAAATCAAAGATTAAGAACCTAGAATAGTATTTAAACTCCTATGATTACTGGAGAAAATTTAGAAGTCAAAATAATTATCAAACATTTATATTGTGGTATATAGAAATGAAATTAAAGGGAATGATAAGGAACAAAAGAGTGTTTAATTAAAAAACATGAAAACAGTAAAGAATAATCTACCAATTTCTCTAGAGAAATTGTTGTGAGTTTAGTGGTGCCAGATCAGTGTCAGACAATCTGTTTTTCCTGCTTCTACTTGTTGTCCAATACTATTGCTGTCCTTGAATTGCACAGTTTCTACATTAGCTTCAGAGTTTCAATCTGTAGCTTCTGTCACTTCTGGGCTAGTTCACCCTTCTTTGCTTATTTTTACTTCCTCATTTTGCAATTCTCTTCTGTGACATGCTTACACAAGACTAGTTTGCACCATAACACAAGGGGACAGCAGGCCCTTATTTGTATCAGTGGTACAATGATGAGGAGGAGCACACTGAAAAAAAAAAAAAAAAAAAAAAACACCTGTAGAATATGTGGGTGAGGGTGCTTAAGGTGGATGGAGCACAGTGGGCTTGCCACTGTCATAGGTGACATGTACTTCCTCAGTCCACCCAGCTCAGGTTCCTGGGTAATCTGCGATGGCACTGCCCAAAGTGTTCCCTGTGTTTCATGCACATCCCAAGTCTAAGCCACTCAGGCTCCTAGGTGATCTTCAAGGGCACTGAACTCAGTTGGCTATGTGCATTGTTTCCTTCCCTGTTCCAAACTGCTCAGGCATCTGGATGGCAGGAAAGGCACCTCCAGGGTAGGTCATGCATCTTATGTACCTGTCAACCACTCAGTTTGTCTGTAGCATAAGGGAGTCAGAGAAGGCAAGGTTCAGAAAAAGAATGAGACCAGCACTTTACAGGAACAGATCACCTTTAATAAGGTGAGAAAGGGCAGCAGTCAGATTAGTGAGCTGCTGCACTAACCCAAGACAAGAGTAAATATATATATAGGCATATATTTGGAAAGCCACTGTCTTAAGTGGGCCTGTTCTTCTCCGAGGTTGTTTGGAATAGTTATCTCATAAATGGCTGGGGCAAGGAAATGTGGAGATCAGCCAAAGGCTGATAGGATGATATGGGAGAAGGAACAATACAAATCCCATTTAGAGAAAGCAAATGAACAGTATATACTTTAGTGCTTTTTCAGTTTTATTATTTTATGTCCATTATTGGGAAGAAAGCTAAGAGTTTAAACAGCAGGTTTTATTCATTGAAAATATATATAAATATATGTTTCATACTTGACAGTATAGATGCAGCCTACTCAGAAATCACGATCACTATCATAACATGACTGATATATTCAAAGATTACACCAAAGTCAGCAAAAGTTAGGCATTTTACAAGTAGTATTATAAAAGGTCATTCTTGCTCTACTCTCTTTATATTATGCCTTTATTTTCTCCCACCAAGACACCACCTATATTTCTTAGTGGATATTTTGATGTTGCTTTCCTGCTCCTCCAAAGACAGACTTAAATCCTTGTGGCGAATGCAGCATCTCAGCATGGTAATCAGTTCTTGGAAGACATATGTTGTGTTTCCCTTCGTAGCTTCATTATCTATGTTTTTATTGAATTTCTAGAGATACATTAGGCAAAATATTTTCAGTCATAATAAGCCACTTTTCACAATTTTTCCTAAGCATTGTTTGGGATTGGAAAGAAACTGTCTTCCTTCCTACCAAGTTAATCACAGATATTCAATTCTTCTATGTGTTTCATGTCTACACAAGTTTCCTTATGTATCTTGCACATCAGCTAAGACATAGTGCCTGCCAAATGATGTATTTTAAGTACTTACTGAATTAACAATGAAAAGATGCTAAATAAATTAGCAATCAAAAGCCATATAAGTTACTCAAAAACATCCGAGAGTCTCCACTCTTACCATAATTGACATTTTTTATTTACTGACAATTTAGTAAAGTGGTGTGTTTTCTTTATAATGCAATGCTTAGGTTTGTCATAACTTTTACATCCAAAAGCAAGTGACATTTAATTTGATAACTGCAGTCACCATTCCTAGTAATTTTGAAGCTCAAGAAAATTAAGCTTGTCACTGTTTCCACATGTTTACCCCTTCTATTTTGCAAGTAGTGATTGGACCAGATGCCCTTATCTTTGTTTTTATGAATGTAGAGTTTTCAGCACGGTTTTTCACTCTAATCATTCACCCTCATGAAAAGGCTCTTTATTTCCTCTTCACTTTCTCTTTGTTTTTGCGTTAACATCTATATATGTGAGTGTTTTGCTGTTTCTCCCAGCCACTTTGATGCCAGCTTTTGATTCACTCAACTGGTATTTAAATAGTATATTCTGCATATGATTCACGTAAGCAAGTGACAGTAAAGAGATTTGTCACTCTTCTTTCACTTTTGAAGTGGTCAATTTGTCCATGCCCGATCCAATTCTTGCGTCTTGACTCATTTAAGGGTGATTCCAACTTTTATTTCCTCAAGATTTTCCATGTACCCCAACCCTTTTAGTTTTGGTGTTCTCCATCTAGACACCTACATTTCTCATTGTGGGGCATCTATCATTGCTACATCAGACCTTTTCCTGCTTTCCTTCTTTCTTTCATTTTTTTTCCCCGCACCACACTCTGTTTCATTTATATCCTCCTTTCTCAGTTAAGTTCAGTTGGTCCTTCATCACCGACTCTTTGCAACCCCATGAATCGCAGCACACCAGGGCTACCTGTTCACTGAGTTCACTCACGCTCATGTCTATTGATTCGGTGATGCCATCCAGCCTTCCATCCTCTGTAGTCCCATTCTCGTCTTGACCCCATTCCCTCCGAGCATCTGGGTCTTTCTCAATGAGTCAACACTTTGCGTGAGTGAGCAAAGTATTGGAATTTCAGCTTTAGCATCAGTCCTTCCAATGAACACCCAGGACTGATCTCCTTTAGGATGGACAGGCTGGATTTCCTTGCAGTACAAGGGACTCTCAAAAATTTTATCCATCACCGCAGTTCAAAAGCATCAATTCTTCAGCACTCAGCTTTCTTCACAGTCCAACTCTCACATTCATACATGATCACTAGAAAAACCAGATCCTTGACTAGACAAACTTTGTTGGCAATGTAATGCCACTGATTTTTAATATGCTATCTAGGTTGGGCATAACTTTCCTTCCAAGGGGTAAGCGT
The DNA here is from genome assembly GCF_002263795.3 of Bos taurus. NCBI lineage: Eukaryota > Metazoa > Chordata > Mammalia > Artiodactyla > Bovidae > Bos > Bos taurus. The sequence goes on from NC_082638.1 coordinate 34,500,273, forward strand.
GTTTAAATTTCAAGGCTGCAATCACCATCTGCAGTGGTTTTGGAGCCGCAAAAAAGTAAAGTCTGACAATCTTTCCACTGTTTCCCCATCTATTTCCCATGAAGTGATGGGACCAGATGCCATGGTCTTCGTTTTCAGAATGTTGAGCTTTAAGCCAAATTTTCCAGTCTTCTCTTTGACTTTCATCAAGAGACTTTTTAGTTCCTCTTCACTTTCTGCAATAAGGTTGGTGTCATCTGCAAATCTGAGGTTATTGATATTTCTCCCGGTAATCTGAATTCCAGCTTGTGCTTCTTTCAGCCCAGCGTTTCTCATGATGTACTCTGCCTACAAGTTAAATAAGCAGGTGATAATACAAAGCCTGATGTCCTCCTTTTCATATACAAAACCAGTCTGTTGTTCCATGCCTAGGTCTAACTGTTGCTTCCTGACCTGCATATAGGTTCATCCAAGGCAGGTCAGGTGGTCTGGTATACCCGTCTCTTTCAGAATCTTCCACGGTTTATTGTGATTCACACAGTCAAAGGATTTGGCATAGTCAATAAAGCAGAAATAGGTGTTTATCTGGAACTCTCTTGCTTTTTTGATGATCCATCGGATATTGGCAATGCGATCTCTGGTTCCTCTGCCTTTCCTAAAACCAGCTTGAACATCTGGAAGTTCACAGTTCACGTATTGCTGAAGCCTAGCTTGGAGAAATTTGAGCATTGCTTTACTAGCGTGTGAAATAAGTGCAACTGTGAAGAAGTTCGAGCATTCATTGTCATTGCCTTTCTTTGGAATTGGAGTGAAAACTGACCTTTTCCAGTCCTGTGGCCACTGCTGAGTTTTCCACATTTGCTGGCATATTGAGTGCAGCACTTTCACAGCATTATCTTTCAACATTTGAGATAGTTCAACTGGAATTCTATCACCTCCACTAGCTTTGTTCATAGTGAGGCTTTCTAAGGCCCTCTCGATTTCACATTCCAAGATGTTTGGCTCTAGGTGAGTGATCACACCATTGTGATTATCTGGGTCTTGAAAGTCATTTTTGTACAATTTCCCTGTGTATTCTTGCCACCTCTCCATAATATCTTCTGCTTCTGTTTGATCCTTACCATTTCTTCCCTTTATTGAACCCATCTTTGCATGAAATATTCCCTTTGTATCTAATTTTCTTGAAGAGAACTCTAGTCTTTCCCATTATGTTGTTTTCTTCTATTTCTTTGAATTGATCTCTGAGGAAGGCTTTCTTATCTCTGTTTGCTATTCTTTTGGATCTCTGCTTTCAGATACATATATCTTTTCTTTGCTTTGCTTTTTGCTTCTCTTTTTTTCACAGCTATTTGTAAGGCCTCCTCAGGCAGCCATTTTGCATTTTTGCATTTCGTGTCTACACGGATGGTCTTAGTCCCTGTCTCCTGTACAGTGTCATAAATACCCATCCATTGGTCATCAGGAACTTTGTCTATTAGATCTAGTCCCTTAAATCTATATTTCACTGTATAATGATAAGGGATTTGACTTAGGTCATACCTGAATGGTCTAGTGGTTTTCCCTACTTTCTTTAATTCAAGTCTGAATTGGCAATAAAGGAGTTCATGATCTGAGCTACAGTCAGCTCCTGGTCTTGTTTTTGCTGACTTTATAGAGTTTCTCCATCTTTGGCTGCAAAGGTAGAATTAATCTGATTTTGGTGATTTTGGTGTTGACCATCTTCTCTTGTGTTGTTTGAAGAGGGTGTTTGCTATGACCAGTGTGTTCTCTTGGAAAAACTCTATTAGCCTTTGCCCTGCTTCATTCAGTATTCCAAGGCCAAATTTGCCTGTTACTCCAAGTATTTCTTGACTTCCTACCTTTACATTCCAATCCCCTTTAATGAAAAGGACATCTTTTTTGGATATTAGTTCTAAAAGGTCTTGCAGGTCTTCACAGTACCATTCAACTTCAGCTTCTTCAGCATTTCTCATTGGGGCAAAGGCTTGGATTACCGTGATATTGAATGGTTTGCCTTGGAAACGAACAGAGATCATTCTTTCATCTTTGAGATTGCATCTAAGTACTGCATGTAAGACTCTTTTGTTGACCATGCTGGCTCCTCCATTTCTTCTAAGGTATTCCCGTTCACAGTAGTAGATATAATGGTCATCTGAGTTAAATTCACCCATTCCAGTCCCTTTTAGTTCGCTGATACCTAGAATGTTGACGTTCACTTTTATCATCTCCGGTTTGATCACTTCCAGTTTGCCTTGATTCATGGAACTGACATTCCAATTTCCTATGTAATATTGCTCTTTACAGCATCAGACCTTGCCTCTATTACCAGTCACACCCATATCTGGATATTAGTTTTGCTTTGTCTTCATCCCTTCTTTCTTTCTGCAGTTATGTCTCCACTGATCTCCAGTAGCATATTGGATACCTACCAACCGACCCGGGGATTTCCTCTTTCAGTATCCTATCATGTGTTTCATACTGTTCATGGTGTTCTCAAGACAAGAATACTGATGTAGTTTGCCATTCCCTTCTCCATAGACCACATTCTGTCAGAACTCTCCACCATTACTCGCCCATCCTGGGTGGCACCACAGGGCATGGCTTACTTTCATTGAGTTAGACAAGGCTGCAGTCCATGTGACAAGATTGGCTAGGTTTTTGAGATTATGGTTTCAGCGTGTCTGAAATCTGATGCCCTCATAAGTGAAATCTGATCCTAAAAATTGTATTCCTAAAGTTACAACATTGATAACCATTTTTGGAAAGCAAAAGTTAAGAACCAAGAATAAAAATTAGACTCATTTAAATAGTACAAGAAAAGAAAACGGAGATCGAATTCATTCTTATATATATAACAAGTGTTTAAAACACAGACGTGTTGTTTTTATTTGAAAGGTAATAAGAGTTAACAGAAATAAAAGTTTAGGGTATTAAAAAGGCCTAGCATTGTTAAAAGTTACAGAAATCATATAGAAATAGATCTCAGAATTTAAAAAAAAAAAATTGCTTTTTGGTGTCAGTACAGTGTCAGATAGTCCCTAGTTGAAGCTTGTACTTGTTGTCAAATTCTACTATTGTACCTCAGTTGAACATTAATTGAATTAATTGGCATTAATTGAAGATTTATGCTGTTGAACCTATCACTTCTGGGTTGGTTTATGCTCCTTTGTTTATATTTCCTTCTTTTATTTGAAAGCCTCTCCATATCTGGCTTTCAACATGAAACGAGGGTGTGGTAGCCTCTTATTTGACCTCACTTGCTTGGTGTTTTGGCGGTGAGGTGGGACACTGAAAACAAATACCTCTGGGATATGTGGGTGCTTGAGGTGGATTGACCACATTGGGCTTGCCACTGACAAATGTGACATGTTCTTCCTGGGTCCACACGCTCAGCCTCCCTGTTGATACGTGAGGGCATGGTCCCAAGTGGGTCGTGTGTTTCATGCACTTCCCAGCCAGTCAGGCACTTAGGTGCTCAGCAAGGGCAATGACCATGATTGGCTCGGTGCTTTTTGCTCTTCACAAGTCAAAAATCTCAGGTGGCTGGTTGGAGGACAAGACACAGTCCTAGGTGGCCCATGCCTTATGCAGCTCTCTGGTCTCAACCACACAGTTTGCTACCTGTGCCAGAGCCCACAGCCTCAGGTGTTCCATGTGTCTCTTCAGGGTAGCTGACCCCAGGCTGTCATGATCCCGGCCTATGTGAACTGTCCATGAACTCAGGAATTCATCATTAGCAAATTTTAACCAGCTTAGAGCTTGGTAGGGGATGTCTGTAGGACCAAGTTACTAGTAACCTATTTGCTTCTGCCTCTGGCAGTCATATACATTCCTCTCTACCTCCATGGAGGAAAGGGTCTTCAATGGAAGCTGGCTTGGTCTTCTTTGGTATTTTCTAGTTTTCTGGTCTGTGAGTGTGCCATGGTTCACTATGTGGACTTAGAGCCTTCTTGTAGGAAAAGTCCTTTCTAAAATGGCTGTCTCTAGTTTTCCCATGGTTTATGTTCTTTGTCACATTAGCTCCATCAGATTGTCCTCAGGGCACTAAATCCTGGTTCTAACAATACTGTGTTTGATACACCACAGGTCTCCTCCCAGACCTCATGTATGACTGTGGACAGAAGAATCTGAGTGACTTTTTGGCTAGTAATTGCATTTATTGGCATAATCTGTGTTTTTGTTCTTTTTCCCCTGGTTCTGTTTTTTTCTTTTTCCTCCCACTGACACTTTTGAGAGAGGGTTTCCTATCTTGATTTAATTTTCCTCCTTTACGACTCCCTCTCCAAGGGGAGTCTCGTTCCCTAAAACCTTTTCTTCATGTCCATCTCTTATTTTGTCCTACCTCCTTTTTAAGAGATGGATTTTCATTTCTTGGTTTCTAGGGACCATCAACATCGTTCAAGTTGATTTCTGGAAGGTGGTCCATGTGCAGTTGATCCTTTGATGGATTTGTGGAGGAGAAAGTGGACTGTGCCTCCTATTCCTCTAACATTATGAGACCTCCACCATGACCCTGGAAGATCCATTTTATTAACTGAAATCTTGTTGTTATTCAGTCACAAAGCCATGTCTTACTCTCTGTGACCCCTTGGACTGCACACAAGGGCTTTCTGCCCTCTGCATCACCCAGGGTCTGCCTGAAATCATATCCATTGAATGGGTGAAGCTATACAACCTTCTCCTTCGTTCTCACCCATGTCTCCTCCTGATTTCATTGTTTCCTAAGAATCAGGTTTTTTTTTTTTTTTTTCCACTGAGTCATTTCTTTGCTCAGGTGGTCAAAGCTTTGAAGACTCATCTTCAGCATCAGTGATTCTAATTATTCTTCAGAGTTGATTTCCTTTATGTTTGACTGGATTTATGTCCTTGCAATTCAATGGATACACACAAGTCATTCCTAGCAGAGCAGTTTGGTGTTCTCACATCTGTACATGTCTACTGGAAAGACCATAGATGTGACTCAAAGTGCCTCCATTGATCAAGTCATGTCTTCACTTTTTAACATGCTTTCTAAATTTGTGAGAGCTTTTCTTCCAGGAAGAAATTGTCTTCTAATTTTATAGCTTCCATCACCATCTGCAGTGAATTTAGAGCCAAAAGAGGTAATCTGTCACTGCTTCTGTCTTTTCCACTTCCATTTCCCATGAAAGTGTGGGACCAGATGTCATGATCTTACTTTGTGTAATACTGAGAAGGAAATGGCCACCCACTCCAGTGTTCTTGCCTGGATAATCCCAGGGATTGGTGAGCCTGGTGGGTTGCCATCTCTGGGGTCACACAGAGTCGGACACAACTGAAGCAACTTAGCAGCAGCAGCAGAGAATTCAAATGTACTGTTTACCCTAAGTTTTCCTATGAACACTGAGAATTACTGTATTCTCGTACCTTTGTTTTCCCTCAATGTTTTGAATAAGAAATTGTTTTCTGAGAATATTCTATGATAGTTACTTATTATATATTATACTGCTGGTTTTAAGTTGCCTGTTAGAGAATTTGTGCCATACTTCTGTGACAACTGGGTAAAATATTGCAAAATACACAGCCTATAATATATTTTTCCATTAACATAATATATTGAGACTTTTTTTGTTATCTTGTTAGATTTTCTCTAATGTGGCTACCTCAAAAATACAAAGGAGGACAAGGAACAAGATAAATGATGTGGATGGGGGCAGGAAGCTGAACCCCTGTGGCATGAAGCAAGATAAATTTTGATCATCAGTGATTTCTATTGAAATATTTGTTACCAGAAGTTGAAAGTGATGAAAGAAAACTTTACATACTGAATTGTGGAGAAGTAATTTTGATGTACACCTCATATAATTTCAGTGTTCAGCTAGTCAGAAGAGCCTGTCTATGATCTATGCACAATGCCCTTGGCATCTCTTTTAGCCATTAAGTGGGTAGCTGTTTATCCTAAATCCAGCTAGTTGACCATTGTGCATGTGGTTCCAACATGTTCCTATGCTATTACAGACTTGAATGTTTAAAATTGTATCCAATGTGGGAGAACAACAGCTTTCTTCAAACAATATCTCTAAGCAAATGAGAGTAACAATTGTATGGCCTCAAGGTTTCCTCATATGTAAGAACGCCATCTCTTATTACAGAAACAATAGTGGAAGACGAACTAGATTAAAGGAGAGCCTTTCAGCAACAGTATCTAAAGCATTCAGCCAGTAATTTATTAAGCAATGTTGGGCTTCCCAAACAGTTCATTTAAGATCTTGGGAGCAAGCAAAGTGTTTGGCCACCTGAATAATGTTGCCTAAAATTTTATTTTGACATATCCACATACATACCCATGTGTGTATGAGTTTGGGTATAAAAAAATCACATTGACTTTTAATTCCCATTAGGTATAACAACATGGAAAAATTAAAACCCAAATGCAGAATGACTCAAGACTCTACTCAGTTATTGAATATATGTAAGTGGAAATACTTCAAAATATGTTTTATTGGCTACATCTAACATATAAGGACTCTTTTAAACCACTCCCCTCTCTCCTTTTAATAAATACCTACCAATTTTCAAAAGTTTGCCCAGGTTTAATGAAAAAATACTCAGATATAGAAAAAATGTATATATATTTATATATATATGAGAAGGTGACGGCACCCCACTCCACTACTCTTGCCTGGCCAATCCCATGGATGGAGGAGCCTGGTAGGCTGCAGTCCATGGTGTCACAAATAGATCGGTACAACTGAGTGACTTCCCTTTCACTTTTCACTTTCATGCATTGGAGAAGGACATAGCAACCCACTCGAATGTTCTTGCCTGGAGAATCTTGGGACAGAGGAGCCTGGTGGGCTGCCGTCTGTGGGGTCACACAGAGTTGGACACGTCTGAAGTGACAGCAGATATACCTATTTATATGCATATTTATGTATATAGATATACAAATATCTATATAAAATAGATATGTTTCCATTGCAGAAAATGTTGATACCAACCTTAGATCTCAGAATTTTTTCCAACTCCATGCTCCAGGTCAACAGGAAATAGCAAAAGTTGTTGCTGACTCACACAGTTCAAGAGCTGGGAAGCCTGTAGACCTCCTCATTTTCCAAGAGTAATTTTAATCAGAGAAGCTAGAAAAGCCAGAAATTAAGGAAAATAATCAAGCAACTGAAGATAGTAATGATACTTTCACTTTTAACTTTCATGCATTGGAGAAGGAAATGGCAACCCATTCCAGTGTTCTTCCCTGGAGAATCCCAGAGACAGGGGAGCCTGGTGGGCTGCCGTCTATGGGGTCACACAGAGTCGGACACGACTGAGGTGATGTAGCAGACGTAGCAGAAAGGTCTTTAGTTCCTCCTCAAAGGCCATAGATAACATTCTGAGCAATACACTGTGAACAGTTTTAGAAATGTTAAAGCTCCAACCAGGCTGAAATGTACGTACATAGACCACAGAGTAGTTGGAAGCAGACGGTCGATGATGTTGACTCCCAATATCCTCAGTAACAGGCCATTAGTACAATGCCCCAAAACTGATCACAGGTGTGTGATCAGTCATTAAAATCCTTCCCCTGAAAGTATTTGTGAATTTGGGTCTTTGAAGCACCAAAGACTGCTAGGAAACCTTGCTCAGTCCTACAATAAACACATGCTTTCACTGTAACTCAGTCAGTTGATTGATTTTACTTCACAGTAGCGAGTAGATCCAAGTTTGCATGCGTAACAGTAATGAATATTAAGAATGTGTGTCTAGAAGGATGATAAATCGCTTTTAGTTCAGATTTCAAGTAGATTTATTGATATGATTTTTCTGTGTAAAAATTCTTTAGGAATGAGGTTTTGCAGCCTTCATGGCTTTGGTTAGTATTTCTGTAAGCAGTGTGTATTTTAAGTTGATGCTGAAGTAAGCACTGGTTGAACATTATCCTTCAATTGCTCGAAGACCAGTGACTTTGTGATGTCACAGTTACCCTTCAATTGCTAGGTGACTTTGAGGACCTCTGTGATGGTCTAGAGAGGTCTGTAGGCCAGCCAAGCAGCATTTGAAGTTGCAGTGTGTAAAATCAGACAAATGAGAAAAATATCTGAAGAAAGACTTTCTTTGAGATGGCACATATTTCTTCAGAAATTCAAGATGGGACTCCTAAGGATGAATCAACTGGTTCAGAAACCTCCGTTAGATCTTCTTTGTATGATTATACACTTACTAGGGACTCAGTTTTGAGATCTATGATTGAAGAATATGCTTTTCAGGCTTTGTCTGAGGATCTTGTGATAAAAAGGCTATGCTACACAAATTCTGTCTCTGAAACAGATGAGCTGAATGATTTTCTTTCACATTTCCACAAAACTTTGGAGTATAGTTGCAAATTATCAGCTGGAATCTTTTAGGTAGGATGAGAGTGGTGTATGTATAGTGATCAGTGAAGAACTTTTTAAAAAGGTCTTGAAAAGAAAGGAGCCTTTCAGAATATTTGAAACCAACAGTATGAAAAGTTTAGTTTGACAGGTTAACCTTTATGGGTTTAATAAAAAGCAACAAGCTTTTCAAAGATCTGCTTCACAAGCGGACTTTCTGGAAGAAAACATCTCTCTTTTGAGCAAGGTATTCCAAAAATTTCACTTATTAGCAATACATAAGATTAAATCATGTGACCTAGAGAGCATGTTCACATATGTAGCTAAAACGAATTTGAAATTGAGATAGGGAGGAGGAGCCAAGATGGCGGAGGAGTAGGACAGGGAGAACACTTTCTCCCCCACAAATTCATCAAAAGAGCATTTAAACGTCGAGTAAATTCCACAAAACAACTTCTGAATGCTGGCAGAGGACATCCGGCACCCAGAAAAGCAATCCAACTCTTCGAAAGGAGGTAGGAAAAAATATAAAAGACAAAAAAAGAGACAAAATAGGGAGGGACAGAGTTCCGTCCCGGGAAGGGAGTCTTAAAAAGAGAGAAGTTTCCAAACACCAGGAAACCTTCTCACTGCCGAATCTGTGCCGAGCTTTGGAAGCACAGAGGGCAACATAACAGGAAGAAAAAATAAATAAACAGTTAAAACTCGAAGATTGTGAGTCCTACGGTAACTCCCCCAGCGGAGAAGCATGGTAGACGCCTGCACGCGCCATTAGCAAGTGGGGGCTGGGCAGGGAGGCGCAGCGCGGGCTGCATCGCTTAGAGTAAGAATCTGGCCTGAATACCCTGAGCACTATCTGAGCGAAATAATCTGGGCTAGCAAACCAGACTGTGGGATATCTACAACGCGAAAAGCCAGCCCCAACTTAAGACACCACCAGGCCAGTGCACGGAACAAAGAATTGAACAGAGATAGCCGGCTGCAGACCTTCCCCCTCCAGTGACAGGCAGCCAGAGCCGGAAGGGGGCAATCGCAGCCCCAGAGAGACATTATCTATAAAACTGTAAGCAGGCTTCTTTGCTAACTAAAACTTCTTGGGGGTCTGGACGGTTAACATCTGCATGAGAAGGTGCGCCAGTTTTACGCCCAGATAACCGAGTGGCGGGGAGGCGATAAGTCGCAGCATTGGTGCTCGCCAAACACCTCATCACTTGAGCTGCTCGGACCTGGGAAGAGCACAAAACTCAGGCCCAACTGAGTCTGCGCCTCTGAGGACTACCCGAGTGCCTGAACCTGAGCGGCTTGGACCTGGGAGGTACATGCAACCCAGGGCCAGCCTCGGATTGTTCCCGGCGGAACAACCTAGAGCCCGAGCAGTGTGGGCAGGGAGGCTACACGCGCCGTGAGCGGGGGCAGACCCAGTGTGGCTGAGGCACTGCGAGCGCACGCCAATGTTATTTGTTTGCAGCATCCCTCCCTCCCGCCCCACAGCGCGACTGAACAAAGAGAAGAAATACAGCTCCACCCATCAGAACACCGACACAAGCTTCCCTAACCAGGAAACCTTGACAAGCCACCTGTACAAACTCACACACAGCGAGGAAAAGCCACAATAAAGAGAACTCCACAAACTGCCAGAATACAGAAAGGACATCCCAAACTCAGCAATTTAAACAAGATGAAGAGACAGAGGAATAGCCAGCAGATAAAGGAACAGGATAAATGCCCACCAAACCAAACAAAAGAGGAAGAGATAGGGAATCTACCTGATAAAACAATTCCGAATAATGATAGTGAAATTGATCCAAAATCTTGAAATTTAAGTGGAATCACAGATAAATAGCTTGGAGACAAGGATTGAGAAGATGCAAGAAAGGTTTAACAAGGGCCTAGAAGAAATAAAAAAGAGTCAATATATAATGAATAATGCAATAAATGAAATTAAAAACACTCTGGAGTCAACAAATAGTAGAATAACAGAAACAGAAGATAGGATTAGTGAATTAGAAGATAGAATGGTAGAAATAAATGAATCAGAGAGAATAAAAGAAAAACGAATTAAAAGAAATGAGGACAATCTCAGAGACCTCCAGGACAATATTAAACGCTACAACATTCGAATCATAGGGGTTCCAGAAGACAAAAAGAAAGACCATGAGAAAATACTTGAGGAGATAATAGTTGAAAACTTCCCTAAACTGGGGAAGGAAATAATCACCCAAGTCCAAGAAACCCAGAGAATCCCAAACAGGATAAACCCAAGGCAAAACACCCCAAGACACATATTAATCAAATTAACAAAGATCAAACACAAAGAACAAATATTAAAAGCAGCAAGGGAAAAACAACAAATAACACACAAGGGAAATCCCATAAGGATAACAGCTGATTTTTCAATAGAAACTCTTCAAGCCAGGAGGGAATGGCAAGACATACTTAAAATGATGAAAGAAAATAACCTACAGCCCAGATTATTGTACCCAGCAAGGATTTTATTCAAGTATGAAGGAGAAATCAAAAGCTTCTCAGACAAGCAAAAGCTGAGAGAATTCTGCACCACCAAACCATCTCTACAACAAATACTAAAGGATATTCTCTAGACAGGAAACACAAAAATGGTGTATAAATTTGAACCCCAAACAATAAAGTAAATGGAAACGGGATCATACTTATCAGTAATTACCTTAAACGTAAATGGGTTGAATGCCCCAACCAAAAGACAAAGACTGGCTGAATGGATACAAAAACAAGACCCCTACATATGTTGTCTACAAGAGACCCACCTCAAAACAGGGGACACATACAGACTGAAAGTGAGGGGCTGGAAAAAGATTTTCCATGCAAATAGGGACCAAAAGAAAGCAGGAGTAGCAATACTCATATCAGATAAAATAGACTTTAAAACAAAGGCTGTGAAAAGAGACAAAGAAGGTCACTACATAATGATCAAAGGATCAATCCAAGAAGGAGATATAACAATTATAAATATATATGCACCCAACACGGGAGCACCGCAGTATGTAAGACAAATGCTAACAAGTATGAAAGGAGAAATTAACAATAACACAATAATAGTGGGAGACTTTAATACCCCACTCACACCTATGGATAGATCAACTAAACAGAAAATTAACAAGGAAACACAAACTTTAAATGATACAATAGACCAGTTAGACCTAATTGATATCTATAGGACATTTCATCCCAAAACAATGAATTTTACCTTTTTCTCAAGCGCACATGGAACCTTCTCCAGGATCGATCACATCCTGGGCCATAAAGCTAGCCTTGGTAAATTCAAAAAAATAGAAATCATTCCAAGCATCTTTTCTGACCACAATGCAGTAAGATTAGATCTCAATTACATTAGAAAAACTATTAAAAATTCCAACATATGGAGGCTGAACAACACGCTGCTGAATAACCAACAAATCACAGAAGAAATAAAAATTTTCATAGAAACGAATGAAAATGAAAACACAACAACCCAAAACCTGTGGGACACAGTAAAAGCAGTCCTAAGGGAAAAGTTCATAGCAATACAGGCACACCTCAAGAAACAAGAAAAAAGTCAAATAAATAACCTAACTCTACACCTAAAGCAACTAGAAAAGGAAGAAATGAAGAACCCCAGGGTTAGTAGAAGGAAAGAAATCTTAAAAATTAGAGCAGAAATAAATGCAAAAGAAAGAAAGGAGACCATAGCAAAAATCAACAAATCCAAAAGCTGGTTCTTTGAAAGGATAAATAAAATTGACAAACCATTAGCCAGACTCATCAAGAAACAAGGGGAGAAAAATCAAATCAATAAAATTAGAAATGAAAATGGAGAGATCACAACAGACAACACAGAAATACAAAGGATCATAAGAGACTATTATCAACAATTATATGCCAATAAAATGGACAACGAGGAAGAAATGGACAAATTCTTAGAAAACTACAATTTTCCAAAACTCGACCAGGAAGAAATAGAAAACCTTAACAGACCCATCACAAGCACGGAAATTGAAACTGTAATAAAAAATCTTCCAGCAAACAAAAGCCCAGGTCCAGACGGCTTCACAGCTGAATTCTACCAAAAATTTAGAGAAGAGCTAACACCTATCCTGCTCAAACTCTTCCAGAAAATTGCAGAGGAAGGTAAACTTCCAAACTCATTCTATGAGGCTACCATCACCCTAATACCAAAACCTGACAAAGATCCCACAAAAAAAGAGAAAACTACAGGCCAATATCACTGATGAACATAGATGCAAAAATCCTAAACAAAATTCTAGCAATCAGAATCCAACAACACATTAAAAAGATCATACACCATGACCAAGTGGGCTTTATCCCAGTGATGCAAGGATTCTTCAATATCCGCAAATCAATCAATGTAATACACCACATTAACAAATTGAAAAATAAAAACCATATGATTATCTCAATAGATGCAGAGAAAGCCTTTGACAAAATTCAACACCCATTTATGATAAAAACTCTCCAGAAAGCAGGAATAGAAGGAACATACCTCAACATAATAAAAGCTATATATGACAAACCCACAGCAAACATTATCCTCAATGGTGAAAAATTGAAAGCATTTCCTCTAAAGTCAGGAACAAGACAAGGGTGCCCACTTTCACCATTACTATTCAACATAGTTTTGGAAGTTTGGGCCACAGCAATCAGAGCAGAAAAAGAAATAAAAGGAATCCAAATTGGAAAAGAAGAAGTAAAACTCTCACTCTTTGCAGATGACATGATCCTCTACATAGAAAACCCTAAAGACTCCACCAGAAAATTACTAGAACTAATCAATGATTATAGTAAAGTTGCAGGATATAAAATCAACACACAGAAATCCCTTGCATTCCTATACACTAATAATGAGAAAACAGAAAGAGAAATTAAGGAAACAATTCCATTCACCATTGCAACGAAAAGAATAAAATACTTAGGAATATATCTACTTAAAGAAACTAAAGACCTATATATATAAAACTATAAAACACTGGTGAAAGAAATCAAAGAGGACACTAATAGATGGAGATATATACCATGTTCATGGATTGGAAGAATCAATATAGTGAAAATGAGTATACTACCCAAAGCAATTTATAGATTCAATGCAATCCCTATCAAGCTACCAACAGTATTCTTCACAGAGCTAGAACAAATAATTTCACAATTTGTATGGAAATACAAAAAACCTCGAATAGCCAAAGCGATCTTGAGAAAGAAAAATGGAACTGGAGGAATCAACCTACCTGACTTCAGGCCTACTACAAAGCCACAGTTATCAAGACAGTATGGTACTGGCACAAAACAGAAATATAGATCAATGGAATAAAATAGAAAGCCCAGAGATAAATCCACGCACATATGGACAGCTTATCTTTGACAAAGCAGGCAAGAATATACAGTGGATTAAAGACAATCTCTTTAACAAGTGGTGCTGGGAAATCTGGTCAACCACTTGTAGAAGAATGAAACTAGAACACTTTCTAACACCATATACAAAAATAAACTCAAAATGGATTAAAGATCTCAACGTAAGACCAGAAACTATAAAACTCCTAGAGGAGAACATAGGCAAAACACTCTCTGACATACATCACAGCAGGATCCTCTATGACCCACCTCCCAGAATATTGGAAATCAAAGCAAAAATAAACAAACGGGACCTAATTAAACTGAAAAGCTTCTGCACATCAAAGGAAACTATTAGCAAGGTGAAAAGACAGTCTTCAGAATGGGAGAAAATAATAGCAAATGTAGTAACCGACAAACAACTAATCTCAAAAATATTCAAGCAACTCCTACAGCTCAACTCCAGAAAAATAAATGACCCAATCAAAAAATGGGCCAAAGATCTAAATAGACATTTCTCCAAAGAAGACATACAGATGGCTAACAAACACATGAAAAGATGCTCAACATCACTCCTTATCAGAGAAATGCAAATCAAAACCACTATGAGGTACCACTTCACACCAGTCAGAATGGCTGCGATCCAAAAGTCTACAAATAATAAATGCTGGAGAGGGTGTGGAGAAAAGGGAACCCTCTTATACTGTTTCTGGGAATGCAAACTAGTACAGCCACTATGGAGAACAGTGTGGAGATTCCTTAAAAAACTGGAAATAGAACTGCCTTATAATCCAGCAATACCATTGCTTGGCATACACACTGAGGAAACCAGAAGGGAAAGAGACACGTGTACCCCAATGTTCATCGCAGCACTGTTTATAATAGCCAGGACATGGAAGCAACCTAGATGCCCATCAGCAGATGAATGGATAAGAAAGCTGTGGTACATATACACAATGGAGTATTACTCAGCCATTAAAAAGAATACATTTGAATCAGTTCTAATGAGGTGCATGAAACTGGAGCCTAATATACAGAGTGAAGTAAGCCAGAAGGAAAAACATAAATACATTATACTAACGCATATATATGGAATTTAGAAAGATGGTAATGATAACCCTGTATACGAGACAGCAAAAGAGACACTGATGTATGGAGCAGTCTTATGGACTCTGTGGGAGAGGGAGAGGGTGGGAAGTTTTGGGAGAATGGCATTGAAACACGTGAAATGTAAAAAAAAAAAAAAGAAAAGAAAGAAATTGAGATAGTAATTTTTTTAAAAAAAGTTTTGTTTTGAAGTTGAGAACAGCTGGAGGTTAAAATATTGGATGTTTAAAAACCTTTCCTAGCAATGTGAAACCAGATACAGGTCCTGAAGCTACTTAAAGTGGTATTTACTGTATATATACAACATATTTTTAGTTGAGCATAATTGCTTTTAACATATTACCTGTTAAAACTACTAATGGAGGTGTTTTATTTGATGCTATTTAATTGGTGTCATTAAAGGAATAATTTTTTATAGCTTAGCTTTGATTGTCAGTTTTACCTTGGTTTATAAAGAAACTAAATAAGTTTTTCTTTGATTTTAGTTACAAACCTACTATAAATCAAATTCCAAACAGGCCATCCCCAACTTTTAGTAAGAATGCAAAGAAGACTTGGAATTAACAATGTGTCTCTAATATCTTCATTAGTTCAAGATAACAAGACGTATGTTAAAGCAAGGGTCAACAAAGATGATCATAACTCTGACTTTCTTCGAGAAACGAGTGGAGAGAGTGCATTTTCAGCCTCCAGAACTTTAAATGTGCCATACATACCAAAGCCTCATAGCAGCCAGATATTTGCTAATACAAGCGCTGTAAGTCCATGTGACTTACCTTCCCCATCACCAATATCACTTAGACAAACAGACCAGATTGTAGTAGATCAACCTGCTGTTTTTAAAACACTGAGCATTTTTAATTGGCACTCACATAGCAGCTACACTCAGGTAAATGGCCACGTTGAGGACTTCGCTACTACAACTACATCTACTTCTCAGAACCACATTGTGTCTCCATTACAAAGCAGTTATTCCGGACTGATGGTGGAATCTTCTAAATTTCCAGTCACATATAGCAATATGTCAGCCCATGACAGCCCTTTTCCTATCCTGCAAGAGACAGGCAACTCACGGTCCTCAATGTCAATGATCGCTTATATATCTGCCTCCTCTCTTTCAAGTCAACTGATCAACAATCATCATCAGATGAAAACTATGCTAATTAAAACTGACCTATCAAATAAGTGTCAGATTATGGAGCCTAAAGAAGATTGAACTTTATATTGGGAGATGTCAACAAATACCTAAAATTCTTGCATTTCAACAATAAATTTACATATTCATCTTCATAGTTTCATTTTCTATTTTCAAACAATGAAGAGTAAAATTATGCTTTAGTTCAAATGGCTGGCTATTTTACTGCACGGTTTTATAAACTCTACAGTTCAAGACAAAATTTGTTATGCATCCTAGGTAAATGACACCTGATCTAATGTTTGTAAGCAAAAAAAAAAAAAAAAAAAAAAAAAGAGAGAGAGAGAGAGAACCAAGGGAAAATAGATAATGGATGTAAAGTGATTTCTGAAATCATCCCTGCTGAAATGAATGGGTGGCTCAATTAGGATGGCATGGGTGAAGGAAGAGATGCAAATAAAGTCAGAAAAATGGAAATACACAGGATGTACCTTAGTGTGTTCACAGTTACCTTATATTCTATTAGTTACTGGTAGAGTCTTAAAAGGTTAGACAGCAGATTTTCTTCATTATAGAAAGTCATTTCATCCTTGAAATATAGACAGTGTAGCATGTCCAAAATCATGATCACCATTATACCATGACTGTGTACCAAAGATAACATGACATAATCAGTGATTGTCCCATGGTAAGCACAAGATATATAGTTTACAGGTGGTATGCTGTAGGGTTATTTCTGCTCTACTGTCCTTAAGGCATGCCTTTATTTCCTGACACCAAGATCCACTCTATATTTCCTAAGACATGTTTCAATGTTGCTTATCTGTCCCCACAGAGACAGATACATTCCTGATGGTGTTTGCAGCACATCAGCATGGTCAACAAGTTCTTTGAAGACATGATATATTTTCCTTAGTAATTTCATTATCTTTCTCTTCTGGAGCTACAATCACACAAACTATTTTCAGTCATGCTAAGACCCTTCTCAAATTTTTGCCTCAATTCTTTCTTGGGGTTGGAAGGAACTTCTGTTTGCCCTCCTACCAAGGTGAGTGCAGATATCATGTCTTCAATGTGTTTTATGTCTACTCTCATTTTTTAATGTATCTTTCACATCAGGTGAAACTTAGAGCCTGCAAATGACACATTTTAAGCACTTACTAAATTATCAATAAAGAAATGTAATAACCAATCAATGCTCTACACATTACTTAACAGCATCCTATAACCTGCACTTATCATAATTCACCTTTCCTATTTGCTGAGAAATTATTACAAGTTGATATCTATTTATTGTATTTACATGAATGTTAAATGTGGGAATTCAAATTATAAAATGATTGCTGCTTTTATGAAATTTACAGTCTACAATAACCCATTCTAAGCATGTTGTTTCAGGCCACAGTTCCCTAAAATGCAGTAGTAGTTACAGAGACATGTATCCAAAGGGGTGGGAGGAGAAGAAAAGGAATCATTTATTTTAATAATCTAGAAAAGTCATGGAGTAAGCAAGGATCAAAATCAATGGTGGATCCTAAATATATTTCAGTTTGAAATACTCTGAACAGAGTCCCTGCTTGTTGGACTATCCACACTGTCATGAAGACTACCTAGAAATATTGGCAATCTCAAATTTGTGGTCATTCCTTCAGATGGCAGTGGGAACATCAAGTCATGTCCCTGTTTTGGTATGGTAACCCCCATAGGACAACACCAAGTTAAGTTCAACGTTCTCATTCTTGCAGCTAACAGACAGTGAAATCTGTCGAATATCTGTGTAGTTAAGGGAGTGGTAGAAAAATCACACTCTTTTTCTTTCACTGAAATGTTTTGCTAAATGTAAGAGAGAATACTATGCTTTAGAGAGGTGAGCATTTTGGAGCCATTGTAAGAGGTATTGAAATTGGTGTCCTTAGTAATCATTTCAAGACCAAAGTCCAATAGCCTTGTTTTAAATTTCAGGTGTCTTACTATGTAGTCAAATTTGCATGCTTTGTACAATATCACCTTAAAGGCAATTCCATCTTCCATTTCATTGCCTTGTACTGACTAATCCTTCTCAGTCCCTTTTATCTTCTTTTCATGCTTTGCTTTGAGTGGCAGGTCCTTCTCAAAAAGAACAGGATTAATTCATGTCATTCTCTGTCATAACTTGGAAGAGGCATGGATAAGGATATTCAACATACCATGTTGAAAAGCTGCTGTTTTTGTTCCTTCATGAGAGCATATTAGTAAACTGTACTTCAATTGTCTGATCAAAAGAAGCCTGGTAAATGATCCTTTACCTTGATGATCAATTCCCAGATGGCTTCAACATATTGGTGCCTTTAATTCTCAAAAGAATAAAGAAAATAGCTCAATACATTAGGGAAACATTGTACATGAATTCAAATTTTCTTTCCTTTATGCATTTACCTTATAATTGGTGCCTAAAATTGTAAAACAATGGAAACAGATTCAGACTTTCATTGTAAAACAATGGAAACGGTTTCAGTGGAAACAGTGTCAGACTTTATTTTGGGGGGCTCCAAAATCACTGCAGATGGTGACTGCAGTCATGAAATTAAAAGACACTTACTCTTTGGAAGCAAAGTTTGGACCAACCCAGAGAGCATATTGAAAAATAGAGACATTACTTTGCCAACAAAAGTCCATCTAGTCAAGGCTATGGTTTTTCCAGTGGCCATGTATGGAAATGAGAGCTGGACTGTGAAGAAAGCTGAGAGCCAAAGAATTGATGTTTTTGAACTGTGGTGTTGGAGAAGACTCTTGAGAGTCCCTTGGACTGCAAGGAGATCCAACCAGTCCATCCTAAAAGAGATCAGCCCTGTGTGTTCTTTGGAAGGAATGATGCTAACGCTGAAACTCCAGTACTTTAGCCACCTCATGGGAAGGGTTGACTCATTGGAAAAGACTCTGATGCTGGGAGGGATTTGGGGCAGGAGGAAAAGGGAACGACAGAGGATGAGATGGCTGGATGGCATTACCAACTCGATGGATGTGAGTTTGAATGAGTTCTGGAAGTTGGTGATGGACAGGGAGTCCTGGCCTGCTGCGATTTATGGGGTTGCAGAATCGGACATGACTGAGAGACTTAACTGAACTGAACTGAACTGAAAATTGTAAAAGTAAAAACAAAAATGTAAGTGAGGTAAATACGGCAAATTGAGGCAAAAAGTAGAAATATTGGATGGAGAAGGTTAGAGGATGAAATTGGATGCTTAAAATATAACAAGCAAAATTGTAACTGCAGGGCGTAACGAGGTCAAAATGACTTCCACATTGTTACCCTGCATTATTTTCATTTTAGCAAATCACAGAATAGTTTTACATGCAAAATATTCTAAGATCCCATGGGATCCAGAACAACGTTATGTATAGCAAAGCATTCTGACTTAAAATGTCACTAGACTGAAATCATTCAACTACAAAATAACTTCCAACCTTAAGCCTAAAAACAAATATCAGAGAACTCTGTGCAGTTCATAGGTTTCCTTCTGTGAGTCCTTTGGTTTTATTTTCCTTTCATAATTGTGTTTTGAGTATATAAGACTGAGACTGTGCTTGTGTGTGTGTGTGCACATCAGATTAAAAATGTGTTTGTGAGTGTATGTCTAGGTTCTCCTTTGGACTTTTATGTTAGAGATTTCGGCTGAAGAAATGGCTAATTCAAAAATATAAAGAGGCACAAATTAAAATGCCCACTCAAATCATCCCTCCCCTCCCTCTCCCACAGAGTCCAAAAGACTGTTCTATACATTTGTGTCTCTTTTCCTGTCTCACATACAGGGTTGTCATTACCATCTTTCTAAATTCCATATATATGCCTTAGTATACTGTGGAGAAGGCAATGGCACCCCACTCCAGTACTCTTGACTGGAAAATCCCATGGATGGAGGAGTCTGGTAGGCTGTAGTTTATGGGATCGCTAAGAATTAGACACAATGGAGAGACTTCACTTTCACTTTTCACCTTCATGCACTGGAGAAGGAAATGGCAATCCACTCCAGTATTCTTGCCTGAAGAATCTCAGGGATGGCGGAGCCTGGTGGGCTGCTGTCTATGGGGTCACACAGAGTCGGACATGACTGAAGTGACTTAGAAGCATACTGTGTTGGTGTCCTTCTTTCTGGCTTAATTCACTCTGTATAATAGGCTCCAGTTTCATCCACCTCATTGGAATGGATTCAAATTGAAACATGTATAATATCATATAAGAAATGAATTGCCAGTCCAGGTTTGATGCAGGATACAGGAAGCTTGGGGCTGGTGCACTGGGATGACCACTGGGATGGTATGGGGAGGGAACTAGAAGGAGGGTTCAGGATGGGGAACACATGTACACCCTTGGCAGACACATGTTGATGTATGGCAAAACCAATACAATATTGTAAAGTAAAAAATAAACATAATAATAATAATAAATGCCAAAAAGCTCAAGACAACTGGCTGAGTTTCAGAAGTTGAAAGCATTTCAGTAATAACCAAGCTACTCCATCCTAACTTTTGTACAAACTATGGTACTCTCCCAATCACCTAGCAAAAATTTAATGGGACCTTAGATGTTTATTATGTCTGGCAATAACAAAACACAAACCTGCTAATATGGCAGTACCAGAGAAGGCTCAGTAGATGCCTGAAGTTTCAACCAGGCCTTCCTATAATAGGATACTACCTTCCTACAGGAGGCTGGACACTCACCAATAACAAAGAATACTCTTAGGTATCAAAGAACCTAAGGATGAAATCTATAATTCTATTCCCACATGGTCGACATTGATTTCCCCCTTCCCAAGAGTATCTGACAGACAGTTAAAATAGAAGGAAGTTATAACATAGCCCACATACTTCTTACATAATACCTTAAATGTCCAAGCCCAA
This sequence comes from Bos taurus, assembly GCF_002263795.3. NCBI lineage: Eukaryota > Metazoa > Chordata > Mammalia > Artiodactyla > Bovidae > Bos > Bos taurus. The sequence continues at coordinate 34,521,060 of NC_082638.1, forward strand.
CTACACTACTAAGATGATGACAATACAGGAGTTCCAGCTTCAAATCTGTGTGGCAGTCATCATATAAACATTTTATGAATATTTGAGATGCACTGATAGTATAAATCTATTAAGCCAGAAGCCTTGAGATCTGATTCAAAGAGGAAAACTGTGTACTCCATGTCCTCAGTTTTATGGGACATTCACACGCATTCACACATTTCCACAATCCTCAACCTTTATCTGAAGTCAAAAACTGACATTAAGAGGAATGGTCTATTTACACAGAAGCCAAGCGTAAAAGTCAAAAATGGATCCAGTCTCCTACATACTTCCATGCTCAGTAATGGAACCCCTTGTAAGCATTCCTAAGGGCAACTAGGATAAACAACTCAAAGATGCTTCTCCCAGGATAAGAGAGGTTGATTGAGAAGCTATAAGTGTGCTTAACTTAGAGATAACCCTTAAGATCACATACCATTCCTGTTAACACATCAAAAGATGGACAGCTCTACCAGGTATTTACAGACAATGTCTGCTTCTGCCTAAGGCCAAGCTTATAGATCCAAGTGGCAGGTGGGATAAGGTTTCCATCTCAGGATATCATATGACACCGCCGGTGTTCTCCTTCTCTGGGAAGCTTTAAAAAGACATTGTGGGAAGTACAATATGAGGGAGGAAAACAAGGAAACTGACAAGAGCTGTGTTCTTTCTAAATGTCCCAAATCTCACTTATCATTCCAATTACAATGACAGACTTAACATGCAATCTGAACCATGTCCCAAGCATTGCCAGTTCTAACTTTTTGATGTTGTTCAGTCACTCAGACTTGTCAGACTCTTGTGACTCCATGTACAGCAAGAACCCAGGGCTCACCTGCCATTCAAATCTCCCAGAGTTGTATTCAAACCCATGACCTTTGAGTCAACAATGCTTTTCAGCCATCTCACCCTCTGTCGTTTCCTTCTTCTCCTGTGCTCAATCTTTCCCAGCATCAGTTTCTTCCCAGTGATTTTGCTCTTGGCTTCAAGAGGCTGATATATTGGCTCTTCATGTGCAGCATCAGTCCTTCTGAGAATAATCTGAAATCATTTCCTTCACACTTTATTAGTTTGAACTCCATTCTCAGCATGTCTTCTCTAGCCCTCCTGTTGTAAAGCATCTATATTTTGGCAGTCAGTTCTTGTGTTCCTGCTCACTCCTCCATACATTACTCCTGAAAATCAACTTTGACCATTCAGGCCTTTTTCAATAATCTCTCAGCTTTGTAATATGGTTTTGAGATTGGTCATAGCTTTTCATCCAATGGGCAAGTGCCTTTTTGTTTCATGGCTTCAGTCCCATCACACAGTCATATCAGAGATCAAGAAAGTGAAACCTGTCACTAATTCAATTGTATCTCATTAAAATATCTCAAAATGATGGGGGCAAATTCCATGATCTTATTTTTTGTGTCTGTTTGTTTTTGTATTGAGTTTTAATTCAGCTTTCTCAATTTCTCCTTTCACCTTTAGTTCCTAGTGTTTTTCAGCCATTTATATGTTGTCATCTTAAAACTAAGGTTATTCATACTTCTCACAGTAATTTTGTTTCCCACTTCAGATTCTTTCAGCAAGTTACTTTCCATGAAGTACTCTGCACATAAGTCAAATAAGCTGGATGAAAATATATAGCCTTGATGTATTTCCTTCTCCATTTCCTGGAGAAGGAAGTGTCAACCCACTCCAGTGTTCTTGCCTGGAGAATCCCAGGGACGGGGAAGCCTGGTGGGCTGCCGTCTATGGGGTCACATAGAGTCGGACACGACTGAAGTGACTTAGCATAGCACAGCATTTCCTTCCCTATTTTGTACCAGTTCGTTGTTCTTTGTCCAATTCCAACTCCTGTGTCTTGACTTGCCTCCAGCCTTCCGTGGAAACAGGGACAGTAGTCTGGTATTCTTATCTCCTTAAGAATTTTCCACAATTTGTTGTGACCCTCACAGTCAAAGGTCTTCCCTGGTGTATCAGATGATAAAGCATCTGCCTGCAATGGGGCAGAACCAGTTTGGTACCTGGGTTTGGAAGATCCCCAGGAGAAGGAAATGGTAGGCTACAGTCCATGGGGTCACAAAGAGTCAGACACGACTGAATGACCTCATTTTCACACACAGTCTAAGCCAGTAAGAGATAATAAAGTAGATGTAGATGACTTTATGAAGCCACCTTGCTTTTTTCTATGATCCAACCTCAATTTAAGGTTTACCTATTAATATTACATGAGTACGACTAACTATAACTGCCTGTTTATATATATATATATATATTTTTTTTTTTTTCCTCAGTCTCTCTTTTTCAAGCTATCATCTACATATTTTTACGTTCCTGGGCATTTGCCACCTTCTTATACAAGAATTAAATTATTATCATGCCAGTCTCTGGCCTTTGACACCTCTGTAAAACAACTAAGTTTCCAGGACAGAATGAATCTGTGCTCTGGGAAAACGTCAGGACATTTTGATAAATAGCTAGATATTTTCAGGAACTGACTGATTTTGAGAAAAATTCCTGTACCATCACTTATCTGGAAAAGAACTATGTTTCCTCATGTTGATGAGAATTTCTCATTAGCAGAAATTTTAGGAAAAATAAATGTGCTTATTGGAATGTTCATGTTAGTGAAGTACCAATTATGTGAGTATGTATGTAGCCTCCCATCAGACAGATTAATTTATGTCAAGCAAATTTGTTGTTTCACCAGCATGTCTAAAAGAATTACCTAGTTTGCCTAGAAAGGAAATCAAAACTTCTGATTTGACAGAAAATAAAAGAGCACATTGAGTGCAACTCTCTCCATGGAAGCATCACAAATAACCCTTCTATAAAGGCAACAGTTCCTCCAGAGCATCAAATGAATATTAGCAGACGATCTTGCTTAAGAGAGACTATATGAAAAGTAGACATAACTGAAAAGAACGGAGGGAAGATGGGAGAAGGAGGACGAGACAAATAGAAACAAATATGTGTCCTGGGTTAGGATTTGGAGAAGCAAGGAATAGATTGAGGATTCAGATAAGTCACCTCACTAAACTTAAATTTCTTTTGACTGAAAGGAAGCAAGGTGAAGAAGATGATGACATTTAGTTTGTCTAGAGTGAGAATCAAATAGAGAATGTGTTGTGTGGTCCTGCATCCCCCAAACTGCAATGCAGGTCAAGTAGTGTGCATAGGGCCTGGAAGATGAAACATGAGGTTAGAAAGCCAACCTGGGAGGGTTGGTTTTTGACTATGTGGAGACGGAATGTTGGATCTGTGATGACAAGGTGTGTAGAAAGGAATGGCTTTTGAAAATTCCCAAACTGACAAAGAAGCAGGACCTTAGGGCTCAAGTCACCCAGCGAGGTGGTGAGAGTATTGAATTTTCCCCTCTTGCCACATACTAAGACCTACTATCAGATGATAGAAAAGACTAGCCAGAACTACCACCCATGCTTCTGCCACCACAAGCTAGAAGATGATCGCATTAGCGCCATATCATTTCTGCCTGTGATTGCTGGCTTCTCAGAAAAACTGACACCACCAGGGTTCCAAAACTCCAAGCACCTGTAAAATGTGATGGCTTTTTCAAAGATCTGCTTCACTAGCTGACCGTCTGGCAGGAGAAAAAGAAGTCTCTGTTTTGAGTAAGGCACTCCATAAATTTCAATTATTATAGGAAATATATATTTTTAAAATATAGTGACAATTTAACTGTGTTAACATAGGTAGCTAAAACTGACTTTAAAATTGAGATAATATGCTGCTGAAATATTTTTGTATTCTTCTCAAGTTGAGAAGAGCTGGATATTAAGACATTTTAAGTGTAACAAATTTCAGTTTTAAGTTCCCCTAGCAACTTGGAACCAGAGAGAAATCCTGAAGCACTTAAAGGAGTATATGGTGTGGATATATAATATATTGTTACATGAGGAAATAATTCAAATATTTAAATATTTAAAACTATTAGTGGAGGTGTATTATTTGAGGCTATTATCTTTGTATGTTTAAAGGAACGATATTTTGAGTCTGGCTATGTTTCTCTATTTTACCTTGGTTTGAAAGGTCACTAATAATGTTCTTCTTTGGTTTTAGTTGAAGTTATCTCATAATCCAAATGTTAAGCGATACTATCCCCAAGTTTTACTAAGAATGGAAAGAAGAGTTGGCACTAAAAATATCTCTCCAGTACCTTCATTAGTTTGAGATTACAAGATGAAGCATGCTAAAGGAAGGAGTAATGTGGATGATCATATCTCTTGGATTCTTCCCGAAACTAGAGGAGAGTGTGTATTTTCAGCCTTCACAATTCTAAGTGTGTCTTTCATACGAAATTCTTCTACAAGCCACATAGTTGCTAGTGCAAGTGTCCCAACTCAAAGTGATTTTTTTCTTCATCATCAATGTCAGTTAGACTGAAAGAGCAAAGTGTGATAGATCAAACTGATGTTTAAAATCTGTTGATCTTTTTACATCAGCATTCACAGAGCAACTACAATCAAGCAAACGGTCACAGGGAGAATTTTGTTACTATGACTATTTCTGTTTCTCAGTACCACATCATATCTCTTTTGCAGATACATGATTTTGACTGATGATCAGCCTTGTACCTTTACAGTTAGATACAGCAATATGTCAGCCCCTGAAGATATTTTCCCTAAACTGCAACTGGGAGGCATGGTTCCCAGTGCAAACAATACTGATGCATTTACTACTTCTCTTTCAAGGTCAACTCATCAGCCATCTTTCATATGATTACATATAATTTCTTTCATATAATTACTATTTACAACTGATCTCCCAAGTAGGAACCTGATCATGCAGGATACTGTAGATTAAAATTTATGTTGGTGATGCCAACAAATTCCTACATTTCTCTTATTTCAATATTAAATTTACATCTTCACCTTCATAGTTTCACTTTCTACTCTGAAATAATTAAGAGGAATATGAGGCTTTATCTCAATGCCTGTGTTTATATAAATGTGCATTTGTATAAACTGCCGGGCTTTTGAATGGCCCTCTGAATTATATTCATCCATTGCAGTGAATTTTAATTCATTGAATCCTGAAAGTCTGATGTTCACACATGTCATCTTCTGTTTGACCACTCCAATTTACCTTCCTTCATAGACCTAGCATTCTAGGTTCCTATGAAATATCGTTCATTACAGCATCAAACTGTACTTTTATCCATAGTCATATCCACAATTATGTGTTGTTTTTCCTTTGGCTCCATCTCTTCTTTTTTAGTGATTTCCAGAAGCATAGAGGACACCGACAAACCTGGAGAGTTTACCTTTCAGTGTCCTATCTTTTTGGCTTATCATATTGTTCATGGGGTTTTCAAAGCAAGAATACTGAAGTGCTTTTCCATTTCCCTTCTCCAATGAACCACATTTTGCCAGAATTCTCCACCATGTTCAATCCATCCTGGGTGGCCCTACATGGCATGTCTCATAGTTTCATTGAGGTAGACAAGGCTGTGATCCATTTGATCAATTTGGTTAGTTTTCTGTGATTGTGGTTTTCATTCTGTCTGCCCTCTGATGGATAAGGATAAGAAGGCTTGTGGAAACTTCCTGATGGGAGAGACAGACTGTGAGTGAACCTAGGCCCTGTTCAGGCCTAATTATGGTATGAGTAATGAAAGTAATTGGGACCTTCTTCAAAAGGACTTGAGCAGGCACTCTTGTATTCAATGCATCCCATTCTTGGACCATGCCTCTGCTGGAGACTCCTAGACACTCACAAGCAAGTCTGACTCAGTCTTTTGTGGGGACACTGCCCTTACTCTTGGCTCCTGGTGGACACAAGGTTTTGTTTGTGCCCTCCAACAGTCTGTTTCAGTCCTGTGGAAGTTCTATAATTAAATCAACTGGCCTCCAAAGTCAAATTCCCTGAGGGTTCTCAATCCCTTTGCCAGATCCACAGGTTGAGAAATCTCTAGTGGTCCTAAAACTTCCTTACCTGTACAAGAATTTCTTTAGAATAATTACCCTGCAATTTATGGATTGTGCACTAGGCCACTTTTTGGTGGGTTGAAAGGTTACCTCCTCTGAGAGGGCTTATATCACAAACTGCATGAACAAGGTCTGTAGCAGACAGAGCCTCTCTTCCATGTTAGGCCATTGCTGACCCATGCTTCTGCAAGAGACACTCAATCACTCAAAAGCAGTTCTGACTCTGTCTTTGTGCGTTCCTTGGGTATAGGTGCACAAAATATTTTATTGAGCACTCTCAGTGTGGCTGGTAAGTATTGATTTTAAATGGAAATTCACCCCTTCTACAATCTTGTTGGGTCTTTTCCTTTGCCATGGACATGTCTTTTTATTGTTGTTGTTGTTGTTGTTGTTTTTCTTTTTGGTGGGACCCAACATTCTCCTGTCAATGATCATTCAGCAGAAAGCTGTAATTTTGGATCTCTCACAGGAAAAGATGAATTGAAACCCTTCTACTTTGCCATCCTCATTTACTCATGGGCACAAACCGGCAAAGGGCAAAATGTCTACATCCCACCTCTGAAATTTCTTCACCTTTCTGCACTGTCAGATAGGCTAGAAGCCCATGGACAGAGCGAAGGTCACCTCCTCTCTTCTAGGATGTCTGTCTTTTCACAATGAAGAATCCTACCTTATCATGTCATTTGTCTCACATGATGATATTATTTGTGACGTGTAAAGAGAGAATGTGCTTTTTGATGGGCTGACCCAAGGCAGCACTATCCCAGAGCCTTCCTCTAATATTGAAAACTTCTCCAGTGCAGTATTTTATCTTTCTGTTCCTCCTCCTTCCAGTCTCTACTCTTTTCTGAAGGACCTTCACCTCTTCACAGACTTAGATCCAGTTATAGCCATATCCACCATTTCGACAGGCCAGCCCTGTTATCATAGATTGAAAGGTCCACAGGTTATGCTTTAAAAGCCCCACATCACTGGATTTACACTGGATGAGTCCTCAAGCCTTCCACATACATTTTATGTACACACACACATCAACACAGCAGACACTGTGAGCTTCTTTATGTCTCTTGATGTAAGCCCAAATTTGTGAACACACTGTTCTGTGTTGTCACTGGCCATTCTTTCCTCATTCCTGTCTTGAACAGGATGACCTCAGAGATGCATGGGCCAGTCTCCCACACTCTGTGGATGCCTGGTGCAGCCTTCTGCTTGCTCCATATCTCACGGTCTGTAACATTCATTTCTGTCAGCTGTGGTTGGACACAATCCACACAGAAAATCACACAAACGTGGGCAACAAGCTCATGTGGGTAGGCACACAAATGTTTAAGGCACGTGGAAACATAAGCAAACAGTGAATATAGATGTTTCCAGTGCTTCATATGAAATACAGCTATTTCCATTTTCTTATAGGAAAATCTCCATTCTAAGCTGAAATATGAAGTATAGAGAAGTCCAAGTTCCATGATGGAGACTTAGCACCTAGGTTTTCATGCAGTACATTCAAACCATTCCCCACTTCATGGAATCAATCCTTTGTTTTGGTATATATTATTAGAAATGCAGCAAACTCCTTACTTCACTTAAAAAAAGGGGTGCCCAGATTTTCATTTGTACAATAGAGATAATTCCATTTTCATAAGGGTTTTCCATATCTTCAGAAACCATTGCCAAGATTGTCCTATGTGAAATATCCAGAACTTCACATTTAATGGTAGAAAACCACCATCTAGATAGATATGAAGGATGGACAAGTCCAAATTTCACATAAGAAAAAGAGGTTCAAGATTTTCATAAAGTGAGATAAAAACTGTGATATATCATGGAGGAAAACAAGCATCACTATATTTGCATGTAAAAATATAGGTACTTCTACATTTGAGATCAGTTCAGTTCAGTCTCTCAGTCGTGTTCAACTTTAATGACCCCATGTACTGCAGCATGTCACGTGTCCGTGTCTATCACCAACACCCAGAACCTCTGTAAACTCATGTCCATCAAGTTGATGATGCCATCTAACCATCTAATCCTCTGTCGTCCTCTTCTCTTATTGCCTTCAATGATTCCCAGCATCAGGGTCTTGTCCAATGAGTCCATTCTTCACATCAAGGGCCAGACTATTGAAGTTTCAGCTTCAGGATTAGTGCTTCCAATGTATATTCAGGACTGATTTACTTTAACATCCTTGCAGTGGAAGTGACTCTCAAGAGTCTTCACCAACACCACATTTTAAAAGCATCAATTCCTTTCATATGAAACGAGTTGCCAGTCCAGCTTCGATACACGATACTGGATGCTTGGGGCTGGTGCACTGGGATGACCCAGAGGGATGGTATGGGGAGGGAGGAGGGTTCAGGATGGGGAACACATGTATACCTGTGGCGGATTCATTTTGATATTTGGCAAAACTAATACAATTATGTAAAGTTTAAAAAATAAAAAAATAAAAATTTCAAAAAAAAAGGAAAAAAAAAAGAAAGAAAGAAATTGTATTGGTGAAGGGTTTTTCACTTGTTAGGCCAATGTTTGTTGCTAAGTTTCCATATCCCTTACCTGCTGTGTCCCTGACAGTGTATTTATTAATATAATTGGTGTAAGTAGTAGCTTTAATGTTTGTAACCTTGGACCCTTGAGTTAATTATTTTTCTTGTTGTAGCCCACCACACCTTTACCCTATAGGAATGCAACTTTATCTAATGCTTTTGGATGGTGGCACCTGACTAATCACCTTCAGAGAAAAATAAGTTTTCTGAAGAAATGATCTTAAAATGTTAACAGTCCTCTGGGCCAGAAGATGATGCAAATCACCTAAACTTTTGCATGTGATAAGTTTGCAGGAAGAAAGCCTGGCTTACTGTATGACTCTACCCTTTCCCCCATTATCCTCTATGCATAACTTAAGGTATAAAAACTCTTTGGAAAATAAAGTGTGGGCCTTGTTCACCGAAAAAAATAAATAAATAAATAAATAAAAGCATCAATTCCTCCATGCTCAGCTGTCTTTCCAGTCATGACCTCTGGAAAAACCATAGCTTTGACCAGGTGGACCTTTGCTGGCAAACAATGTCTCTGTTTTTGAATATGTTGTCTAGGTAGTTCCCGGCTTTTCATCCAAACAGTAAGTACCATTTAATTTCATGGCTGCAGTCACAATCTCCAATAATTTTGGAGCCCCCCAAAATAAAGTCTTTTGGTATTTTCATTGTTTCTCCATCCATTTGCTAAGCAATGATGAGACCAGTTATCATGATCTTACTTTTTGAATGTTGAGTATTAAACCACATTTTTCACTCTTTTTCATTTTCATCAAGAGCTTCTTTACATTTCTTCACTTTTTGCCATAAGAGTGATTTCGTCTAAGTATCTGAGGCTGTTGATATTTCTCCCAGCATTCTTGATTCATGCTTGTGCTTCTTCAAGCCTGGCATTTAGCATGTTGTACACGACATAAGAACTATGGACGGAGGTTTGTGACATTGTACAGGGAACAGAAATCAAGACCATCCCCAGCACAAAGAAAAAGGAAAAAAAAAAAAAAAAAAAAGCAAAGCGGCTGTCTGAGAAGGCCTTACAAAGAACTGTTAAAGAAGACAAGACAAAAGCAAAGGAGAAAAGGAAAGATTTATCTATTTCAATGCAGAGTTACAAAGAATATCATGGAGTGTTAGAAAGTCTTCCTTAGCAATCAATGCAAAGAAATAGAGGAGAACAATAGAATGGGAAAGACTAGAGTCTATTCAAAAAATTAGACATACCAAGGGAACATTTCTTGCCAAAATGGCCTCAATAAAGAACAGAAATTGTATGGACCTATCAGAAGCAGAAGATATTAAGAGGTCTCAAGAATACACAGAAGAACTATACAAAAAAACATTTTCATGACCTAGATAATCACAATGGTGTTATCACTTAGTCTCACCTAGAGCCAGACATCCTGGAATGAGAAGTCAAGTGGGCCTTAGGAAACATCACTATTAACAAAGCCAGTGGAGGTGATGGAATTCCAGTTCAGCTGTGAGAAATCCTAAAAGATGATGCTGTGAAAATTTTGCACTCAATATGTTAGCAAATTTGGAAAACTCAGCGGTGGTCACAGGACTGGAAACAGTCAGCTTTCATTCCAATCCCAAAGAAAGGCAATGCCAAAGAATGCTCAAACTATCGCACAATTGCGCTCACCTCACACACTAGTAAATAATGCTCAAAATTCTCTAAGTCAGAGTTCGATATGTGTGACCATGAAGTCCTAGATGTTTAAAGTGGTTTTAGAAAAGGCAGACGAACCAGACATCAAATTGCCAACATCAAGGCAATGGCACCCCCACCTCAGTATTCCTGCCTGGAAAATCCCATGGATGGAGGAGCCTGGAAGGCTGCAGTCCATGGGGCCACCGAGGGTCAGACACGACTGAGCGACTTCATTTTCACTTTCAGGTATTGGAGAAGGAAATGGCAAACCACTCCAGTGTTCTTTCCTGGAGAATCCCAGCGATGGGGGAGCCTGGTGGGCTGCCGTCTATGTGGTCACACAGAGTCAGACACGACTGAAGTGATTTAACAGCAGCAGCGGCAGCTACTATCATCAAAAAAGCAAGAGAGTTCCAGAAAAATATCTATTTCTGCTTGTTTGACTATGCCAAAGCCTTTGACTGTGTGGATCACAATAAACTATGGAAAATTCTGAAAGAGATGGGAATACCAGACCACCTGACCTGACTCCTAAGAAACTTGTATGCAGGTCTGGAAGCAACAGCTGGAGCTGGAGATGGAACAGCATTTTGGTTCCAAATAGGAAAAGGAGTATGCCAAGGCTGTATATTGTCACCCTACTTATTTAACTTAAATGTAGAGTACATCATGAGAAAAGCTAGGCTGAAAGAAACACAAGCTGGAAGCAAGATTGCTGGAAGGAATATCAATAATGTCAGATACGAAGACAACACCACACATAGGGCAGAAAGTGACGAACAACTAAAGAGCTTCTTGATTAAAGTGATGAGGAGAGTGAACAATTTGGCTTAAACCCCAGCATTTACAAAAACTAAGATCATGGACTCTGGCCCCATCATTTCATGCCAAATAGAATGAAAAATGGTGGAAACAGTGCCTGACATTATTTTAATTTTTATTTATTTATTTATTTTTTTGGTGCATCTCCAAATCACTTCAGATGATGATTGAAGCCATTAAATTAAAAATGCTTACTCCTTGGAAGGAATGTTATCACCAACCTAGACAACATATTAAAAAGCAGAAACATTAGTTTGCCAACAAAGGTCTGTCTAGTCAAGGCTATGGTTTTTCCTGTAGTCATGTATGGATGTGTTATTTGGACTATAAAGAAAGTTAAGAACCAAGAATTGATACTTTTGAAATGTGATGTTAGAGGAGAGTCTTGAAAGTGCCTTGGACTGCAAGGAGGTCCAATGAGTACATCCTAGAAGAGATCAGTCCTGGGCTTTCACTGGAAGGATTGATGTTGAAGCTGAAACTGAAATACTTTGGCCACCTGATGCAAGCAATTGACTCATGGAAAAGCTTCTGATACTTCAAAATATTGAGGGCAGGAAGATAAAGGGATGGCAGAGGATGAGATGGTTAGATAGCATCTCCAACACAATTGACATGAGTGGGTAAACTCAAGGAGCTGGTCACGGACAAGGAGGCCTGGCATGCTGTGGTTCATGGGGTCACAAAGAGTTGGACACCACTGAACTATTGAAGTGAACATTACATACAATTTAAATAAGCAGGGTGACAGTATGCAGCCTTGTCATACCCTTTTCCTTTTGGGAAGCATTCAGTTGTTTTACATTCAGTTCTAACTGTTGCTTCTTGAGCTGAAACAGATTTCCTGGAGGCAGGTAAGGTGATCCGGTATTCCTATCACTTTAAGAATTTTCCAGTTTGTTTTGATCCACACAGTCAAAAGCTTTGGTATAAACAATGAAGAAGAAATAGATTTTCCCCACCTTTGGAGCTCTCTTGTCACTTTGATAACCCCACACATGTTGGATATTTGATTATTAGTTCCTCTGCCTTTATTAAATCCAGCTTGAACATCGGGGATTTCATGGTTCATGTACTGTTGAAGCCTGGCTTGGAGAATTTTGAACATTACTTTGCTTCCGTTTTAGATGAGGACAATTGTATGGTTGTGTGAACAGTTTTTGGAATTGCCTGTCTATGGAATTGGATGAACTTTCCCAGTTCTTTGTCCACTGTTGAGTTTTCCAAATTTGCTGGCATATTGAATGAAGCATTCCCATAGCTATGAAATAACTCAAGTAGAATTCCATCAATTCCACAAGCGTTGTTCATAAGGATGCTTCATAAGGACTCCTTGACTTCACATTCTAAGATGTCTGGCTCTAGGTGCGTGGTCATTTTGGCTATCTGGTTCATGAGTACTTTCTTTGTGCAGTTCTTCTGTGAGCGCTGAAGAATTGATGCTTTTGAACTGTGGTGTTGGAGAAGACTCTTGAGATTCCCTTGGACTGCAAGGAGATCCAACCAGTCCATTCTGAAGATCAGCCCTGGGATTTCTTTGGAAGGAATGATGCTAAAGCTGAAACTCCAGTACTCTGGGCACCTCATGTGAAGAGTTGACTCATTGGAAAAGACTCTGATGCTGGGAGGGATTGGGGGCAGGAGAAGAAGGGGACGACAGAGGATGAGATGGCTGGATGGCGTTACTGACTCGATGGACGTGAGTCTGAGTGAACTCCGGGATTTGGTGCGGACAGGGAGGCCTGGCATGCATGGGGTGCTGTGATTCATGGGGACATGACTGAGCGACTGATCTGATCTGTGTATTCTTGCCACCTCTTCTTAATATCTTCTGCTTCCATTAGGTCCGTGAAGTTTCTGTCTTTTATTTTGACCAACTTTGCATGAAATATTTCCTCGGTATCTCTAATTTTTTAGAGAGACTTCAAGTCATACCATTCTATTATTTTTCTCTATGTCTTTGCATTGATCACTGAGGAAGCCTTTCTTAAGGGATTTGACGTAGGTTATACCTGAATAGTCTAATGTTTTTCTCTACTTTAAAATTTTAAGTCTGAATTTGGCAATAAGGAATTCATGATTTGAGCCATAGTCAGGTCACCATCCTGGTTTTGCTGACTACATATTGCTTCTCCATTTTGGCTGCAATGTGATGTCAGTCCTGAACTTACGGTGAATCCATGAGTAGAGTCTTCTCTTGTGTTGGTGGACCAGGGTGCGTGCTATATGTTGTGTGTTCTCTTGGCAGAACTCTGTTAGACTTTGACTGGATTCCTTTTGCACTCTAATGCCAAATTTGTCTGTTATTCCAGGTATCTCTTGATTTTCTACATTTGCATTCCATTCCTCTATGGGGAAAATGATGTCTTTTTTTGGATGTTAGTTCTAGATGGTCTTTCAAGTCTTCATACAAATGTTCCACTTCAGCTACTTCAGCATAACTGGTCAGGACACAGACTTGGTTTACTGTGCTGTTGAATGGTTTGTCTTGGAAATGAAGAGAGATCCTTCTTCTTCTTACACATCTTGTGATCTGTCAGCTTCATCTCTTCATCAACTGTGGAAGAACAGACAACCACGCAGAAAAATATACAGAAAAGAGTCAACAATCTCACATATACAGACACAAATTAATATTCAAGACACAGGAAACAGGTAAACAGGAAACATAGGTGTTTCTGTAGCTGCAGAACCCGTTCTTTGTATGAAATATAGAGATTTCCAGGTTTTTATGGTAAAATCTCCATTCTGATCTCAAATACTATATCAGTTCAGTTCAGTTCAGTCACTCAGTTGTGTCTGACTCTTTGCGACCCCATGAATTGCAGCACGCCAGGCCTACCTGTCCATCACCAACTCCTGGAGTTCACTCAAACTCAAGTCCATTGAGTGGGTGATGCCATCCAGCCATCTCATCCTCTGTCTTCCCCTTATCCTCCAGCCCTCAATCCCTCCCAGCATAAGAGTCTTTTCCAATGAGTCAACCAACTCTTCACAAGAGGTAGGCAAAGCACTGGAGTTTCAGCTTTAGCATCGTTCCTTCCAAAGTAAACAGGACTGATCTCCTTTAGAATGGACTGGTTGGATCTCCTTGCAGTCCAAGGCACTCTCAAGAGTCTTCTCCAACACCACAGTTCAAAAGCATCAATTCTTCAGGACTCAGCTTTCTTCACAGTCCAACTCTGACATCCGTACATGACTACTGGAAAAACCTTAGCCTTGACTAGGTGGAACTTTGTTGACAAAGTAATGTCTCTGCTTTTCAATATGCTATCTAGGTTGGTCATAACTTTTCTTCCAAGGAGTAAGCGTCTTTTAATTTCATGGCTGAAATCACCATCTACAGTGATTTTGGAGCCCCTCAAAATAAAGTCTGACACTGTTTCCACTGTTTCCCCATCTATTTCCCATGAGCTGATGGGGCCAGATGCTATGGTTTTAGTTTTCTGAATGTTGAGCTTTAAGGCAACATTTTCACTCTCCTCTTTCACTTTCATCAAGAGGCTTTTGAGTTCCACTTGACTTTCTCCCGTAGAAGTCCAAAATTCTAGATGGAAAATTTGCACCTAAGTTGTGATACAGCTGATACAGAACATTACATATTTCATCAAACAAACTCTTTGTTTTGATATATGTTTGAGAAATGCAAACACTCTCTATGAAGAAACAGTGGTGTCCAGATTTTCATTTGTGAAATAGAATTGAAATTTCATACAGGTTCTTCTTATCTTCAGATCGAAGATTCAAATCTTCAGTGCCATGGTTTTCATATGTGAAATATACATATGTCCACATTTAATGGTAGAGAACCACCGCCCAGATTTTCATGCATGAGGTGGAGAGAATTCCACCTTTCATGTAAGAAGAACAGCTTCCATATTTTCATGAAGTGAAAAAGAAATGCAATATATCATGTAGTAAATCCAGCATCGTTATATTGGCATGTAAAAATATAGGTGATTCTACATTTGTGTTTAGTTCAGTTCAGTTTCTGGATCTTGTCCAACTCTGCGACCCCACGGACTGCAGCACGCCATGCTTCCCTGTCCATCAACAATTCCTTGAGCATACCCAAACTCGTGTCCATCGAGTAGGTGATTCCATCCAACCACCTCATCTTCTGTCATCCTCTTCTTCTCCTGCCTTCAATCTTTCCAAGCGTCAGGGTCTTTTCAAATGCGTCATTTATTTGAATCAGGTGGCCAAATTATTGGAGTTTCACCTTCAAAATCAGCCCTTCCAATGAATAATCAGAAACGATTTCCTTTAGCCACCTTAAGGCCAAGAGACCCTTAAGAATCTCCACCAAAAGCACAGATTAAAAGCATCGATTCTTCCACCTTCAGCTATCTTTAGACTCCAAATCTCACATCCATACATGACTGCTAGAAAAGCCATATCTTTGACTATGTGAGCCTTTGTTGGCAAAGCAATGTCTCTGCTTTTCAGTATGCTGTCTAGTTTGGTCATAGCTTTCTTCCAAGGAGGATGTTTTAATTTCATGATGAAGTCAACATCTGAAGCAATTTTGGACCCACCAAAATAATGTCTTTTGCTCTTTCCATTGTTTCTCCATCCCTTTACTAATCAGTGATTGTATCAGAAGTCATGATCTTAGTTCTTTGAATATTGAGATTTTAAGCCAGATTTTTCACTCTTCTCTTTCATTTTCATCAAGAACCTCTTTAGTTCTTCTTCATTTTCTGCCATAAGGCTGATGTCGTCTACTTCTCTGAGTTTATTGATATTTCTCCCAGCAGTATTATTTAAAGCCTGTGCTTCATACAGCCTGGCATTTCTCATGTTGCACATTGCATTGAAATTAAATAAGCAGGGTGACAATATACAGCCTTGGTATAATCCTTTCCTTATTTGAAAGCACGCTGTTGCTCCATAGCCTGTTGCTTCTTCACCTAGGTACAGATTTCTCAGGAGGCAGGTCAAGTGGTCAGTTTTCCCAGCACTTTGAATGTATTTAACAATTTTTTCTGATCCCCTCAGTCAAAGGCTTCTGTATAAAGAATGAAACAGGTCTTTTTTTATATATCTTACTTTTTTGATGACCCCATGGTTGTTGGCAATTTGATCTTTTGTTCCTCACACTTTTCTAAATTCAGCTAGAACATGTGGAAGCTCATTGTTCAGGAACTGCTGAAGCCCAGATTGGAGAATTTTGAGCATTACTTCTCTCCCATTTGACATGGGGGAAAATGTGTGATAGTGGACATTCTTTGGTAATGCCTTTCTTTAGGATTGGACCGAAAACAGATATTTTCCAGTCCTGTTTCAACTGGTGAGTTTTTCAAATGTCCTGGCATATTGAATGTAGCACTTTCATAGAATCATCGGTTAGTCTGTGAAATAGGTCTACTGGAATTCCATCAGCTCCACTAGTTTTCTCCATAGTGATGATTCATAAGGATGGCTTGATTTCACATTCCAAGATGTCTGGCTCTAGGTGAGCGATCATCGTGGATATCTGGATATTGAAGATCCTTTTTGTATAGTTCTTCTGTGTATTATTTACACCTCTTCTTGATACATTCTGCTTCTGTTAAGTCAGTACCACTTCTGTTCTTTATTTCGACCATCTTTGCATGGAATGTTCCCGTGGTATCTCTAATTTTCTTGAACATATCTTGTCTTTGCCATTACATTATTTTCCTCTGTTTCTTTGCATTCTTCACTAAAGTCAGCTTTCTTATCTCTCCTTCCTCTTCTTTGTAATTCTGCATTCACATGGATATATCTTTGTCTTTCTCCTTTGCTTTCGCTTCTCTTCTTTTCTCAGTAACTTGTAAGGTATATTCAGACACCCATTTTGGCTTTTTGCAGTTTTTTTTTTTTTTTTTTCTTGAAGATGGTCTTGATCACTGCCTTTTGTACACTTTCACAAACCTCTGTCCATAGTTACTCAGAAACCCTTTCTATCAGATCTAATCTCTTGAATCTTTTGTCACTTTCACTGTGTAATCAAAAGGGTTATGATTTAGATTCTACCTGAAAATTCTAGTGGTTTCCCCTCTTTTTTCAATTTAAGCCTGAAATTGGCAACAAGGAGATAATGATCTGAGCTACAATAGATCCCAGTCTTGTTTTGCTGAGTGTATATAGTTACTCCATGTTTGGCCACAAATAAAAGAATCAATCTGATTTCAGTATGAGCATCTGGTAATGTCCTTGTGTAGAGTCTTCTCTGGTGTTCCTGGAAGTGAGTGCTTTGTATGAGCCGTGTGTTCCCTAGGCAAAACTCTATTTCTTTTCAGTGGTTTCATTTTGTCGTCCAGGGCCATATTTGCGTGCTACTCCTGGTGTCTCTTGACTTCCTATTTTGAATCCCATTCCCCTGTGATGAAAAGGACATATTTTATGCATGTATGTTCTATAAGTTCTTGTAGGTCTTCATAGAAAAAGCTATTACTTCATTTCCTTCAACATTACGATTACTTATAGTGGCATAGAACTAGATGACAGTAATATTGTTTGTTTTGAAAATGAACAGGGATCATTCTATCATTTTTGAGATTGCCTCCAAGTACTACATTTCAGACTCTTTGTTGACTATGGCCACTACTCCATTTTTTCTAAGAGCTTCATGCCCACAGTAGTAGACATAGTGGTCATTTGAGTCAAATTCACCCATTCCAGTCCATTTTAATTCACTGATTCCTAAAATGTTGATGCTCACTCTTGGCACCCCCTGTTTGACCCCTTGCAATTCTCCGTAATTCATGGACATAACCTTCCAGGTTCCTATGCAACATTACTCTTTTTTAAATTTAAATATATTTATTTTAATTAGAGGCTAATTACTTGACAATATTGTACTGGTTTTGCCATACATCAACATGAATCCGCCACGGGTGTACACATGTTCCCCATCCTGAATCCCCCTCCCACCTCCCTCCCCATACCGTCCCTCTGGGTCATCCCAGTACTCCAGCCCCAAGCTTCATGTATCCTGCATCCTGCATCGAACCTTGACTGGCAGTTCTTTTCTTATATGATATTATATATGTTTCAATGCCATTCTCCCAAATCATCTGCCCCCTCCCTCTCCCACAGGGCCCAAAAAACTGTTCTACACATTTGTGTCTCTTTTGCTCTCTCACATACAGGGTTATCATTACCATCTTTCTAAGTTCCATATATATGCATTAGTATATTGTATTGGAGTTTTTCTGTCTGGCTTATGTCACTCTGTATAATAGGCTCCAGTTCCATCCACCTCATTAGAACTGATTCAAATGAATTCTTTTTAATGGCTGAGTAATACTCCATTGTGTATTTGTACCACAGCTTTCTTACCCATTCATCTGCTGATGGTCATCTAGGTTGCTTCCATGTCCTGGCTATTAGAAACAGTGCTGTGATGAACATTGGGGTACACGTGGCTCTTTCAATTCTGGTTTCCTCAGTGTGTATGCACAGCAGTGGGATTGCTGGGTTATATGGCAGCATTACTCCTTATAGCATCGGACTTCATTCCATCACCAGTCATATCTACAACTGGGTGCTGTTTTTTCTCTGGTTCCATGCCTTCATGGAACAAGAATTTTCTTTCTGTAGTTTCTTCTCAACTGATCTCCTGTAGCATATCAGGCACCTGCCACCCTTAGGAGTTCTTCTTTCTGTATGGTATATTTTGCCATAGCATCCTGCTAACGGCTTTCTCAAAGCAGGGATACTGAAGAGGTTTTCCATTTCCTTCTCCAAGGACCTCGTTTTGTCAGAACGCTTCACCATGACCCGTCCATCTTGGGTGGCCCTACACCCATGACTCATAGTTTCATTGAGTTAGACAAGGCTATGGACCATGTGATCAGTTTGGATAGTTTTCTGTGATTGTGATTTTCATTCTCTTTACCCTCTGATGAATAAGAATAAGAGGCTTGTGGAAACTTCCTTATGGGAAAGGCTAACTGAGGGGGAATCTGATTCTTGTTCTGATGGACAGGGCCATGTTTGGTTCAGTTTTGTGGCTCAATCATGTTCAAATCTTTGTTGATTTGAACAAGCTCCACATAAACTGGAGCTTGCCAGGAATCCCTGTTGGTCACCATCTCACTAAGTTTACTCAGTCTCATATCCATTGATTCAGTGATTCCATCCAATCTTCTCATCCTGTGTTGTCCCTCCTCCTCCTGCCTTGAACCTTTCCCAGCATCATGATCCTTTCCAATGTGTCAGTTCTTCACATCGTGTGACCAAAGTATTGGAGTTTCACCTTTAGCCCCAGTCCTTGCAAAGAATATTCAGGATTGATGTCCTTTAGGATGGACTGGTTGGATTTCTCCTAGCCATCCAAGAGACTCTCAAGAGCCTTCTCCAACACCACAGTTCAAAAGCATTAATTTTCCTGCTCACCTTACATTATAGTTCATCTCTCACCTCCATACATGACTTCTGGATAAACAAAGGCTTTGACTAAATGTATATTTCATGTAAAATTGCTTCATTCAAATTTTCATATCTGAAATATGTACAGTTCATATCTTATAAGACAAATTGTGGCCTGGTTTCCACATGTGAAAGGAACAAAAATCCGACTTTGCCATGTCCAAGATTCCTCAGCAGTTTATCTTACGTCAAATATAGAGAATTCACTACCGCATATTGGAGACCCTGCTTGCAGATTTACATACATGAGATATAGAGAATTTCCTATTTCAGTTAGAAACATCTACATCTAGATGGTGAAATAAAAAATATAAGGAATACTATGTTTTAAGCAACTTTGTTAGTATATATTTTTAACTGATGGACAATTATTTTACAGAATTTTGTTTGGTATTAAACTTTAACATTCAGTTGAGAATACCATATTTCATGCAAGAAAGTATGTGCCTTGATTTTTATACATGAAATAACGTGCATTCCATAATTCATGTTAAATTATCAAGGACCCACCTTTTAGTGCATGAATTCCACAGATTTCATCTATCATACTGCCAAGTTCAAAGCTATATTTTCAAAAGGGAAATAGAAACAATTGCATATTTCATGTAACAAAAACTGTGCTCAGTTTTTGGTCCTGGAAATACGGAGAATTTCATCTTTAATATAGGAAAATGGACACCCAGATTTTCTAATGGCATGTCCCATAAGGACGTGTATACCCTCATTTTCACATTTGAAATGTACAATACTCTGTATTACATGTAAACATCGTTGTATTAAAATTTGCTTCCTGAATAATTGAATCTCTCATAGATTAAGAAGTGAAATATCCACCCAGACTTTCATAAATGAAATGGAGAGATATTCGTAATTCATAAAGAAGCATTTAATTTTTCTAAGGGGATATAGAAAATTCCATATTTCAGGTACAAAAATCTCCTCCTGATTGACATATATGAGACAGAGTTTTTGCTGGTTTTCAGTTGACTGGCCAGTTCCAACACTGTAACACCGTGGACAGCATCACTGCAGCCTTCCCAACCCTTCCCTGTTTCCAACACTTTGCTCAGACTCACCTTTGTTGAGTCAAGAGATTCCAGGATGGACGTCCAAGCAACTCAACTTCTGTTGCCTTCTTCTCCTTCACTCAGTCTTTCCCACATTAGAGCCAATAATGTTTCATGACAAGTTAGAGTGGCAGTCTTTTCTCATGAGTCCTTTAGCCAAAATATTGGAGCTTGAGCTTCAGCATCAGACCTTCCAATGAACATTTACAGTTAGTTTCTTTTAGGATTGACTGGGTTGAACTCCTGCTGTTCAAGGGACTCTCAGTAGTTGCCTTCAGGACAGGGTTCAAACCTCAGTTTTGATACTCAGGCTTCTTTATAGTCGAACTCTCACATCCATACATCGGCTCAGATCAGTTCAGTTCATTCTCGCAATCATATCCAACTCTTTGTGACCACATGGACCACAGGAGTCCAGGTCTCCCTGTCCATCACCAACTCCCAGAGTCTACACAAACTCATGCCCATTGAGTCTGCTATGCCATCCAACCATTTCACCCTCTGTCATCCCCTTGTCCTCCTTCCCTCAATCTTTCCCAGCATCAGGGTCTTTCCCCATGAGTCAGCTCTTCTTATCAGTTGGGCAAAGTATTGGAATTTCAGCTTCAACAGCAGTTTTTCAAAGGAACATCCAGGGACTGAACTCCTTAAGATGGAATGATTGGATCTCCTGCAGCCCAAGGGTTTCTCAAGAGTCTTCTCCAAAATCACAGTTCAAAAGCATCATTTATTCTTCTCAGCTTTCTATATAGTCCAACTGTCACATTCATATATGACTACTGGAGAAACAGTAGCCTTGACTAGACAGACATTTGTTGGCAAAGTAATGTCTCTGCTTTTTAATAGACAGTGTAGGTTGCTCATAAATTTTCTTTCAAAGAGGAAGCATCTTTTAATTTCATGGATACAGTCACCATCTGCAGGGATTTGGACCCACCATCCACCAATAAAATAAATAAGGTCTAACATTGTTTCCCTATCTATTTGGCATGAAGTGATGGGACCAGATACCATGATCTTAGTTTTCTGAATGTTGAATTTTAAGTCATTTTTTCTCTCTTTTTCACTTTCATCAAGAGACTTTTAGATATTCCGTTTTTTCTGTCATAAGGGTGGTGTCATCTGCATGTTTATATTTATTGATATTTCTTGGCGCAAGCTTGATTCCAGCTTGTACTTCATACAACCCAGTGTTTCTCATGATGTATTATGCATATAAATTAAATAAGCAGGGTGACAATACAGCCTTGACCTACTCCATTTCCTATTTGAACCAGCCTGCTCTTCTATGCCTTGTTCTAACTGTTTCTTACTGACCTGCATCCAGATTTATCAAGAGACAGCCCAGGTGGTCTGATACTCCCATTTCTTGTAGAATTTTTCAGTTTGTTGTGATCCATAGAGTCAAAGTCTTTGGCATAGTCAATAAAGCAGAAATTGATGTTTTTCTGAAACTCTCTTGCTTTTTCAGAGATCCAGCAGATGTTTGCAATTTGATCTCTAGTTCCTCTGTCTTTTCCAAAACCAGCTTGAACATCTGGAAGTTCACAGTTCACATATTGTTGAAGCCTACCTTGGAGAATTTTGAGTATTACTTTACTAGTGCATGAGATGAAGGGAATTGTGCTGTAGTTTGAGTATTCTTTGGCATTACCTCTCTTTGGGATTGGAATGCAAACTGACATTCCATTCCTGTGGCCATTACTGAGTTTTCCTAATTCACTAGAGCAGCGAGCTGTGGCTCTGTGGCACTGGAACAGCCAGCAGTCAGGAGGAGATATCCCACGTCCAAAGTAAGGAGCAGCGGCTGTACTTTGCAGTAGCAGGAGTGAAGAGATACTGCACATCCAAGGTAAGAGAAATCCCAGTAAGATGGTAGGTGCTGAGAGAGGGCATTAGGGGGCAGAAACACTGAAACCACCATCGCAGAAACTTAACCAATCTATCACATGAACCCTGGCTTGTCTAACTCAGTGGAACTAAGCCATGCTTTGTAGGCTCACACAAGGTGGACATCCATACATATCCCCTGAGGGGGCGGGGGGAGGAAAAACTAGCTTTGCCTGGGGGTGGGGGGAAGGAAAAACCAGCTTTGCCTAAACGGACCTTTGTCAACAAAATGATGTCTCTGCTTCTCAGCACATTGTATCTAGGTTTATCATAGGTTTTCTTCCGTGGAGCTAGAGTGTCCTATTTTCGTGGCTGTAATCACTGTCCCCAATGATTTTGGAGACCAGGAACACTGTCGTCTTTCTATGTTTAACCTTTGTATTTGAAAAACTGCATTTAGCCTTTGTTCTGCATCATTTTATACCCAAGTCCAAACTTGCCTGTTACCCATGTATCTCCTGACTTCCTGTTTTACATCACAGTCAGCTATCATGAAAAGGGCATCTCTTTTGGGTGGTAATTTTAGAAAATCTTGGATGTTTTCCTAAACTATTAAAGTTCCGTGATAGCTTCAGTGGTAAAAATTTGAAATGCAGAAATTTGCATTGTTTATCTATGAAAATCTACATTCAAATTTTCATACAAAATTAAGGAATTCCACATGTGCAGTAGGAAGCATAATCATCCTGAATTTTAAAAGTGAATTATAGAGAATAGCAACTTTCAAATAGAATTGACACCTATGTTTTCCTATGTGAAATTTAGAGACTCATATAGGAAAATCTACACCAAAATTCTTATATGTGAAATATAGAGAATTTATATTTCATTTAGGAATAGTGCCCTTGATTTTAGTATTTGAAAGATAGGAATTCCAAATTTCAAGCAGTCAATCCAACATCTGGATATTCAATGAAATACAGGAAATTCATATTATATGAAAGAAATTTAAAAATCTAGAATTTATTTATATTTTTTAGAAATTATTTATTTATTTATGGCTGCACTTTCTTCATTGCTGTGCACAAAGTTTCTCAAGTTACAGTAGTTGGGGACTACTCTTCATTGCAGTTAGCTAGTGTCTCATGGTACTCCCTTCTATTGCAAACAGAAGCCCTAGGACGCCCAGATTAGGTAGTTGGGGCAAAAAGGGTTATCTACTTTGGTAGCATGTGCCATATCTTCAGACCAAGGATCGAACCCACGTCCCCTGCATTGGCAGGGAAATTCTAAACCCACAGGATCACTGGAGAAACCCAGCAGGCTTTTTTTAAAGTATATATATATTTTTAAATTTCATTTATATTAATTGGGGCCTAATTACTTTAAAATATTGGAGACTAGTCTAAGATGATGGAGGAGTAGGACGGGGAGAACACTTTCTCCCCCACAAATTCATCAAAAGAGCATTTAAACATCGAGTAAATTCCACAAAACAACTTCTGAATGCCGGCAGAGGACATCAGGCACCCAGAAAAGCAATCCAACTCTTCAAAAGGAGGTAGGAAAAAATATAAAAGACAAAAAAAGAGACAAAAGAGGGAGGGACGGAGTTCCGTCCCGGGAAGGGAGTCTTAAAAAGAGAGAAGTTTCCAAACACCAGGAAACCTTCTCACTGCCGAATCTGTGCCGAGCTTTGGAAGCACAGAGGGCAACATAACGGGGAGAAAAAATAAATAAACAATTAAAACTCGAAGATTGCGAGTCCTACAGTAACTCCCCCAGCAGAGAAGCAGCGCAGATGCCTGCACGCACCATTAGCAAGCGGGGGCTGGGCAGGGAGGCGCAGCGCGGGCTGCATCGCTTAGAGTAAGAATCTGGCCTGAATACCCTGAGCACTATCTGAGCGAAATAATCTGGGCTAGCAAACCAGACTGTGGGATATCTACCACGCGAAAAGCCAGCCCCAACCTAAGACACCGCCAGGCCCACGCAGGGAACAAAGAACTGAACAGAGATAGCTGGCTGCAGACCTTCCCCCTCCAGTGACAGGCAGCCAGAGCCGGAAGGGGGCAATCGCAGCCCCAGAGAGACATTATCTATAAAACTGTAAGCCGGCTCCTTTGCTAACTAAAACTTCTTGGGGGTCTGGACGGTTAACATCTGCCTGAGAAGGTGCGCCGGTTTTATACCCAGATAACCGAGTGGCTGGGAGGCGGTAAGTCGCAGCATTGGCGCTCACCAAACACCTCATCACTTGAGCTGCTCGGACCTGGGAAGAGCACAAAACTCAGGCCCAACTGAGTCTGCGCCTCTGAGGACTGCCCGAGCGCCTGAACCTGAGCGGCTTGGACGTGGGAGGTACATGCAGCCCAGGGCCAGCCTCGGATTGTTCCCAGCGGAACAACCTAGAGCCCGAGCAGTGTGGGCAGAGAGGCTACACGCGCCATGAGCGGGGGCAGACCCAGTGTGGTTGAGGCACTGCGAGCGCACGCCAGTGTTATTTGTTTGCAGCATCCCTCCCTCCCTCCCCAAAGCGCGACTGAACAAAGAGAAGAAATACAGCTCCACCCATCAGAACACCGACACAAGCTTCCCTAACCAGGAAACCTTGACAAGCCACCTGTACAAACCCACACACAGTGAGGAAAAGCCACAATAAAGGGAACTCCACAAACTGCCAGAATACAGAAAGGACACCCCAAACTCAGCAATTTAAACAAGATGAAGAGACAGAGGAAGAGCCAGCAGATAAAGGAACAGGATAAATGCCCACCAAACCAAACAAATGAGGAAGAGATAGGGAATCTACCTGATAAAGAATTCCGAATAATGATAGTGAAATTGATCCAAAATCTTGAAATTAAAATGGAATCACAGATAAATAGCATGGAGACAAGGATTGAGAAGATGCAAGAAAGGTTTAACAAGGACCTAGAAGAAATAAAAAAGAGTCAATATATAATGAATAATGCAATAATTGAAATTAAAAACACTCTGGAGGCAACAAATAGTAGAATAACAGAGGCAGAAGATAGGATTAGTGAATTAGAAGATAGAATGGTAGAAATAAATGAATCAGAGAGAATAAAAGAAAAACGAATTAAAAGAAATGAGGACAATCTCAGAGACCTCCAGGACAATGTTAAACGCTACAACATTCAAATCATAGGGGTTCCAGAAGAAGAAGACAAAAAGAAAGACCATGAGAAAATACTTGAGGAGATAATAGTTGAAAACTTCCCTAAACTGGGGAAGGAAATAATCACCCAAGTCCAAGAAACCCAGAGAATCCCAAACAGGATAAACCCAAGGCAAAACACCCCAAGACACATATTAATCAAATTAACAAAGATCAAACACAAAGAACAAATATTAAAAGCAGCAAGGGAAAAACAACAAATAACACACAAGGGAATTCCCATAAGGATAACAGCTGATCTTTCAATAGAAACTCTTCAAGCCAGAAGGGAATGGTAAGACATACTTAAAATGATGAAAGAAAATAACCTACAGCCCAAATTATTGTACCCAGCAAGGATTTCATTCAAGTATGAAGGAGAAATCAAAAGCTTCTCAGACAAGCAAAAGCTGAGAGAATTCTGCACCACCAAACCATCTCTACAACAAATACTAAAGGATATTCTCTAGACAGGAAACACAAAAATGGTGTATAAATTCGAACCCCAAACAATAAAGTAAATGGCAACGGGACCATACTTATCAGTAATTACCTTAAACGTAAATGGGATGAATGCCCCAACCAAAAGACAAAGACTGGCTGAATGGATACAAAAACAAGACCCCTACATATGTTGTCTACAGGAGACCCACCTCAAAACAGGGGACACATACAGACTGAAAGTGAAGGGCTGGAAAAAGATTTTCCATGCAAATAGGGACCAAAAGAAAGCAGGAGTAGCAATACTCATATCAGATAAAATAGACTTTAAAACAAAGGTTGTGAAAAGAGACAAAGAAGGCCACTACATAATGATCAAAGGATCAATCCAAGAAGAAGATATAACAATTATAAATATATATGCACCCAACACAGGAGCACCGCAGTATGTAAGACAAATGCTAACAAGTATGAAAGGAGAAATTAACAATAACACAATAATAGTGGGAGACTTTAATACCCCACTCACACCTATGGATAGATCAACTAAACAGAAAATTAACAAGGAAACACAAACTTTAAACGATACAATAGACCAGTTAGACCTAATTGATACCTATAGGGTATTTCATCCCAAAACAATGAATTTCACCTTTTTCTCAAGCGCACATGGAACCTTCTCCAGGATAGATCACATCCTGGGCCATAAAGCTAGCCTTGGTAAATTCAAAAAAATAGAAATCATTCCAAGCATCTTTTCTGACCACAATGCAGTAAGATTAGATCTCAATTACAGGAGAAAAACTATTAAAAATTCCAACATATGGAGGCTGAACAACACGCTGCTGAATAACCAACAAATCACAGAAGAAATCAAAAAAGAAATCAAAATTTGCATAGAAACGATTGAAAATGAAAACACAACAACCCAAAACCTGTGGGACACAGTAAAAGCAGTCCTAAGGGGAAAGTTCATAGCAATACAGGCACACCTCAAGAAACAAGAAAAAAGTCAAATAAATAACCTAACTCTACACCTAAAGCAACTAGAAAAGGAAGAAATGAAGAACCCCAGGGTTAGTAGAAGGAAAGAAATCTTAAAAATTAGAGCAGAAATAAATGCAAAAGAAACAAAAGAGACCATAGCAAAAATCAACAAATCCAAAAGCTGGTTCTTTGAAAGGATAAATAAAATTGACAAACCATTAGCCAGACTCATCAAGAAACAAGGGGAGAAAAATCAAATCAATAAAATTAGAAACGAAAATGGAGAGATCACAACAGACAACACAGAAATACAAAGGATCATAAGAGACTATTATCAACAATTATATGCCAATAAAAAGGACAACGAGGAAGAAATGGACAAATTCTTAGAAAAGTACAACTTTCCACAACTCGACCAGGAAGAAATAGAAAACCTTAAAAAACCCATCACAAGCACGGAAATTGAAACTGTAATAAAAAATCTTACAGCAAAGAAAAGCCCAGGTCCAGACGGCTTCACAGCTGAATTCTACCAAAAATTTAGAGAAGAGCTAACACCTATCCTGCTCAAACACTTCCAGAAAATTGCAGAGGAAGGTAAACTTCCAAACTCATTCTATGAGGCCACCATCACCCTAATACCAAAACCTGACAAAGATGCCACAAAAAAAGAAAACTACAGGCCAGTATCACTGATGAACATAGATGCAAAAATCCTTAACAAAATTCTAGCAATCAGAATCCAACAACACATTAAAAAGATCATACACCATGACTAAGTGGGCTTTATCCCAGGGATGCAAGGATTCTTCAGTATCCACAAATCAATCAATGTAATACACCACATTAACAAATTGAAAAATAAAAACCATATGATTATCTCAAAAGATGCAGAGAAAGCCTTTGACAAAATTCAACACCCATTTATGATAAAAACTCTCCAGAAAGCAGGAATAGAAGAAACATACCTCAACATAATAAAAGCTATATATGACAAACCCACAGCGAACATTATCCTCAATGGTGAAAAATTGAAAGCATTTCCTCTAAAGTCAGGAACAAGACAAGGGTGCCCACTTTCACCATTACTATTCAATAGAGTTTTGGAAGTTTTGGCCACAGCAATCAGCGCAGAAAAAGAAATAAAAGGAATCCACATTGGAAAAGAAGAAGTAAAACTCTCACTATTTGCAGATGACATGATCCTCTACATAGAAAACCCTAAAGACTCCACCAGAAAATTACTAGAACTAATCAATGATTATAGTAAAGTTGCAGGATATAAAATCAACACACAGAAATCCCTTGCATTCCTATACACTAATAATGAGAAAACAGAAAGAGAAATTAAGGAAACAATTCCATTCACCATTGCAACGAAAAGAATAAAATACTTAGGAATATATGTACCTAAAGAAACTAAAGACCTATATATAGAAAACTATAAAACACTGGTGAAAGAAATCAAAGAGGACACTAATAGATGGAGAAATATACCATGTTCATGGATTGGAAGAATCAATATAGTGAAAACGAGTATACTACCCAAAGCAATTTATAGATTCAATGCAATCCCTATCAAGCTACCAACATTATTCTTCACAGAGCTAGAACAAATAATTTCACAATTTGTATGGAAATACAAAAAACCTCGAATAGCCAAAGCGATCTTGAGAAAGAAAAATGGAACTGGAGGAATCAACCTACCTGACTTCAGGCTCTACTACAAAGCCACAGTTATCAAAACAGTATGGTACTGGCACAAGGACAGAAATATAGATCAATGGAACAAAATAGAAAGCCCAGAGATAAATCCACGCACATATGGACACCTTATCTTTGACAAAGGAGGCAATAATATACAGTGGATTAAAGACAATCTCTTTAACAAGTGGTGCTGGGAAATCTGGTCAACCACTTGTAAAAGAATGAAACTAGAACACTTTCTAACACCATATACAAAAATAAACTCAAAATGGATTAAAGATCTCAACATAAGACCAGAAACTATAAAACTCCTAGAGGAGAACATAGGCAAAACACTCTCTGACATACATCACAGCAGGATCCTCTATGACCCACCTCCCAGAATATTAGAAATAAAAGCAAAAATAAACAAATGGGACCTAATTAAACTTAAAAGCTTCTGCACATCAAAGGAAACTATTAGCAAGGTGAAAAGACAGCCTTCAGAATGGGAGAAAATAATAGCAAATGAAGCAACTGACAAACAACTAATCTCAAAAATATACAAGCAACTCCTACAGCTCAACTCCAGAAAAATAAACGACCCAATCAAAAAAATGGGCCAAAGATCTAAATAGACATTTCTCCAAGGAAGACATACAGATGGCTAACAAACACATGAAAAGATGCTCAACATCACTCATTATCAGAGAAATGCAAATCAAAACCACTATGAGGTACCATTTCACACCAGTCAGAATGGCTGCAATCCAAAAGTCTACAAATAATAAATGCTGGAGAGGGTGTGGAGAAAAGGGAACCCTCTTACACTGTTGGTGGGAATGCAAACTAGTACAGCCACTATGGAGAACAGTGTGGAGATTCCTTAAAAAACTGGAAATAGAACTGCCTTATGATCCAGTAATCCCACTGCTGGGCATACACACTGAGGAAACCAGAAGGGAAAGAGACACGTGTACCCCAATGTTTATCGCAGCACTGTTTATAATAGCCAGAACATGGAAGCAAAAATAAAATAAAATAAAATATTGTAGTTGTTTTTCCATACACTGACATGAATCAGCCATGTGTTTACACGTGTTCCTGATATGAACATTCCTTCCACAGCCCTCCCCATCCCATCCCTCAGGATCATCCCAGTGCACCAGCCCTGAGGACCTTCTCTCATGTATCAAATCCAAACTGGAGATCTGTTTCTCATATCATAATATACATTTTTCAATGCTAACCTCTAAAATCATCCCACCCTCGCCTTCTCTTCAGATCAGATCAGATCAAATCAGCTGCTCAGTCGTATCCGACTCTTTGTGACCCCATGAATTGCAGCACGCCAGGCCTCCCTGTCCATCACCAACTCCCGGAGTTCACCCAGACTCATGTCCATCTAGTCAGTGATGCCATCCAGTCATCACATCCTCTGTCGTCCCCTTCTCCTCTTGCCCCCAATCCCTGCCAGCATCAAAGCCTTTTCCAATGAGTCAATTCTTCACATGAGGTGGCCAAAGAACTGGAGTTTCAGCTTTAGCATCATTCCTTCCAAAGAAATCCCAGGGCTGATCTTCTTCAGAATGGACTAGTTGGATCTCCTTGCAGTCCAAGGCACTCTGAAGAGTCTTCCCCAACACCAGAGTTCAAAAGCATCAATTCTTTGGCGCTCAGCCTTCTTCACAGTCCAACTATCACATCCATACATGACCACAGGAAAAGCCATAGCCTTGACTAGACGAACCTTTGTTGGAAAAATAGTGTCTCTGCTTTTGAATATGCTATCTAGGTTACAGAGTGCAAAATACCGTTCTGTACATTTATGTCTATATTGCTGTCTCACATATAGGGTCATCGTTACCATCTTTCTAAATTCCATATACATGTGTTAGTATACTCCTGATCCTGGGCATTTTCTTTCCTTTGGCCTCTTCTCATCTTTTGATGTATTCCATAGATACAGGGTCTGTGTCATTAATCATGTATATTTAATTTGCCGCGTGCACAACTGGTTGGAAGGTTTCCAATCCTCTTGCTTAATGGCTCTATCCCTGGGTCTCTGGTGTAATTTTTGTCCTTCCTCACATGTGGTCACCAAAGGAGTCTGCCCTGAGAAACTCGTGGCACACCGGGGCCTGCCTGGGTGAGCACAGGATGTGGTACAGCTGCTTGGAGTGCTGGAACCCTGGTGGTGCCAATTATGAATAGGAGCCAGCAGCCACGGGCAGAAGAGATTTGGCCTTAATGGGATCATTATCTAGCGTGTTTTTGCAGAAGCATGAGTAGTACTTCTGACTGGTCTTTCTCTATTGCCTTGTAGTAGGTGTTAACAGGCAGGAAGAGGAGTGGCTACAAAGGTATCTCTACCTCCTGAGTGTGACACAGCAGTAAGGTCCTGCCTCTTTGGCAGTTTGTGATTTCTCAAAAGGCATTTTCTGCTACACAACTACTCATACGTGCTCCGTCAGGCCATCTCCACATAACCAACAACAGTCCTCTCCCAGGATGGCTCTCTAAATCCCGTGTCCAGCTTCCAGACCCCATGCACACTGGTTGAGCTGCATTGCAGTTTGGGCCATATAGAGCCACGACACACATTATCTGTGTAACTTTTGCTCTACATAAATAATATTTCATCAGCTGTTCTACCTTGCTTCCTTTTAGTCCAAAGCAATTTACCCTTTACTGAAGGGGCTTGCCTCATTCTGGAAATCTCTTCCCTGCTTCTCCATCTCCCACCACAAGGCTCAGGTTTTGTTTTGCTTCCTCTTATACTCCTTCTCCCATCCTAATTCCTTCCCACCCAGGTATGTCTGAAACCCACATGGGACACTCTGGGGACTAGGGTCTTCTGCTAGTATTTATCTGATGCTCTGGGAAAACTGTTGACCATGTAGAAGTATTATTTCTGATCTATACATTGAGAGAGGTGTATTTCATATCCTTCTACATTTCTGCCTTCTTTGAACTTCTCAGTGTTTCCTGGAAAGCTCTATTATTCTTTTTCCTTGACAGCAAAACATGAAACATTAGTGGACATGAATTACTCTGTTTGATGGGACGTTGCTTACGTACACATGTCACTGGCATTACTTTGACTTCCAACATGCAATCAAGCACATTTGTTGTTGTTGTTGTTTTCCCTCTAGAAAATTTCTCTTAATGATGAATTGTCGTCAGCATGAAGAAATGCAGAACTTTCCACATAAAATATAATAGCATAACTGGGCTCAAAAAGTCAGCACTTGAATATATCTAGCTATATTTTGAATGTTCCTGACATTTTCCCAGAGTACCGATGTCTGATTTTGAATCTCAAAGCTTAATTCCATTCAGTGAGTCTCAAGGGTCAGAGTCTGCCATGGGCATAATTTAATTCCTGTAGAATAAGTTGGCAAGTTCATACTGACTTGACTACTTGGTACTTGACTACTTGATAAAGAGAGAAAATGACAATAGCAACAATGACCAAAAAATAAACAAACAAAAAAAACACAGAAATGTGTAGTTAGGGATTCAGTCATAACAGGTACACATGAATTGATGTATGGACTATATAATCATCTATATCTGCTTAATTGTTTCTGCTAATGACTTGGACACTGTGAATCGCACACAAACCATTAAAAAAGAAAAGTAATTTTGGAAAATTCTTAGAGAAAAGAATACTATAATCCCTTACCTGTCTCCTGGGAAATGTGTACGCTATTAAATTTACAACAGTTAGACCTGGACACGGGACAATGAAGTGATTCAAAATCGGGAAAGGAATAAGTCAAAGCTATCTAGTGTTGCCCTGGTTATTTGACTTCTGTGCAGAGGACATCATGAAAAAATAAAATCCCAGGTGAATCTCAAGCTAGACACAAAATTTATGTGGGCGATATGATAACTTAGTTATCCAGATGACAACACCCAAATGACAGAAGAATAATAGGAATTAAGGCACCTCTTGATGAAGGTATTACCTGTTTCAAGTACAGACATCTGAAATGACATAGTCCTTCATAAAATATGAAATTCTCAGTTTCACATATGAAAATCTAGATGCATATTTCAGAATGTGAAATATAAATTTCAGTCACATATACAAATCTGGGGACAATTTTTCCAACTAGAAATGTGGAATTCTCACATGAAAGTATAGATACAATATTTTCTGTGTAAAATGTGGAATTTTTCATGTTAGAGATATGAAAATCGGGATGCAGATTCTTTGACAGGAAATATAAAAATGGCTATTTCACATATCAAAATATAGTCACAGGTTTTTCTCACATGAAATATGGAATTTTTTCATATTTCTCATTTGAAAATCTTTGTGCTGTCTTTCCTTCATGAAATATTGAATACTGTCTATTTAACATTTGAAAAAAGTGCATTCATTCTCCTACAAGAAATGCAGAATTTTCCCACAGATTTTTATGCTTGAGCTGTGAAATTCTCTATATTTCCATCAAGAAAGCTTGAATGAAGGTCTTCTGATATGAGACTTGGAATTTTGTGTATTTCACATATAACAATTTGGGGAGAAATGTTCTCATATGAAATATGAAATCTTGATTATT
Organism: Bos taurus; assembly: GCF_002263795.3. Taxonomy (NCBI): domain Eukaryota; kingdom Metazoa; phylum Chordata; class Mammalia; order Artiodactyla; family Bovidae; genus Bos; species Bos taurus. The sequence goes on from NC_082638.1 coordinate 34,554,193, forward strand.
CACTTACGAAATTTTTTCTAGATTTGTACACATGAAACTTATATGCAGGTCAGGAAGAAACAGTTAGAACTGAACATGGAACAACAGACTGGTTCCAATTAGGAAAAGGAGGACCGCAAGCCTATATATTGTCACCCTGCTTATTTAAATTATATGCAGGGTACATCACGAGAAACATTTGGCTGGAAGAAGTGCAAGCTGGAATCAAGATTGCTGGGAGAAATATCAGTAACCTCAGATATGCAGATGACACCACCCTTATGGCAGAAAGAGAAGACGAACAAAAAAGCCTCTAGAAGAAAGTGAAAAAGGAGGGTGAAAAAGTTGGCTTAAAGCTCAACATTAACAAAACAAAGATCATGGCATCTGGTCCCATCACTTAATGAGAAATAGATGGTGAAACAGTGGAAACAATGTCAGACTTTATTTTGGGGGGCTCCAAAATCACTGCAGATAATGAGCAGCCATGAAATTAAAAGATACTTACTCACTGGAAGAAAAGTTATGACCAAGCTAGATAGCATATGCAAAAGCAGAGATATTACTTTGTCAAGAAAGGTTCATCTAGTCAAGGCTATGGTTTTTCCAGTGGTCATATATGGATGTGACAGTTGGACTGTGAAGATTGTTGAGCGCTGAAGAACTGACTCTTTTGATCTGTGGTGTTGGAGAAGACTCTTGAGAGTCCCTTGGACTGCAAGGAGATCCAACCAGTACATTTGGAAGGAGATCAGCCCTGGGATTTCTTTGGAAGGACTGATGCTACAGCTGAAACTCCAGTACTTTGGCCACCTCATAGGAAGAGTTGACTCATTGGAAAAGACTCTGATGATGGGAGAGATTGGGGACAGAAGGAAAAGGGGATGACAGAGGATGAGATGGTTGGACAGCATCACTGACTCGATGGAAGTGAGTTAGAATAAACTCCGGGAGATGGTGATGGACAGGGAGGCCTGGCATACTGCAATTCATGGGGTTGCAAAGAGTCAGACACGACTGAGTGACTGAACTAAACTGAACTGAACTGTATACATGAAATAGAGAATTTTCAATGAATCAGAAATTGATATTTGAGCTAAAACATCAAATAGGTACAGCTGTATTTCATATATTTCCTGAATAACAGAAAGGGTTCTTTGTATTTCTTTGAAAAAAGTCTGGGTGAAGATTTCTCTGCATGAAATAGGGGATTAGCATATTTTACACATGCAAAACCAAAACACTTATGATTATACAGTGGAAGTGATAAATAGATTCAGGGGATTCTATCTGATAGACAGAGAGCCTGAAGACCTATGGGTGGAGGCATGACATTGTATAGTAATCAGGGATAAAGACCATTCCCATATAAAAGAAATGCAAAATGACAAAGTGATGAGGCCTTGCAAAGATCTGAAAAGACCAAAGACGCAAAACAAAAATGGGAAAATGAAAACAATACCCATTTGAGTGCAGAGTCCCAAAGAATAGCAAGGAGAGATAAAACCTTCCTCAGTTATCAAAACCAGTTAATAGAGGAAATAAATAGAATGGGAAAGCCTACAGATCTCTTCAAGAAAATCAGAGATACCAAGGGCACATTTCATGCAAAGAGGGGCACAATAAAGGACAGAAATGGTATGGAGATAACAGAAGCAGAAGCTCTTAAGAAGAAGAGGGAAGAATACACAGATGAAATATGCACAAAAGATCTTCATGACCCAGTTAAGCACAATGGTGTGATCACTCACCTAGAGCCAGACGTCCTGGAATGCAAAGTCAAGTCAGACTTTAGAAGCATAACTATAAACAAAGCTCATGGAGGTGATGGAATTCAGTTGAGCTCTTTCACATTCTAAAAGATGATGTTGTGAGTGTGCTGCCCTCCATATGCCAGCAGATTTGGAAGACACAGCTGTGACCAGATGACTGGAAAAGTTCAGTTTTCATTCCAACCACAATAAAAGGCAATCCATCGAATGTGCAAACTACTGCTTAACTGCACTCATCTCACACATTCGCAAAGTATTGCTCAAAATTCCCAAAGCCAGGCTTCAATAGAATGTGAACCATGAGCTTCCAGATGTTCAAGCTCGATTTAGAAAGGTCAGAAGAACCTGAGATCAAATTACCAACACACGTTGGGTTATCAAAAAAGCAAGAGAACACCAGAAAAACATCTACTCCTTTTTGGCTATGCCAAAGTCTTGTTTGTGTAGATCACAACAAAACATTTTAAATTCTTCTAAACATGGGACTACTAGAGTATGTTATATGCCTCCTGATAAATCTGTATGCAGTTCAAGAAGTAACAGTCAGAAAAGGAAATGGAACAACAGACAGGTTCTGAGTTGGGAAAGGAATATTTCAAGGCTGTACTGTCAACCTCTTTATTGAACTTACATGAAGAGTTCATCACACAAAATGCCAGACTGAATGAAACAGGGTTTGGGATCAAGTTTTCTGGGAGAAATATTAATAACATCAGATATGCAGATGGCATGATTCATGTAGCAGAACACGGAAAGAACTACAGAGTATCTTGAGGAAAGTAAAAGAGGAGAGTGATTCAGGTGACTTAAAACTCAACATTCAAAATGAGATTCATGGCATCTAGTCCCATCACTTCATAGCATAAAGATGGGGAACCAACGGAAACACTGAGAAACTTTATTTGGGGGGAGCAGGTTCCAAAATCACTGAAGATGGTGACTCTGTTCAGGAAATTAAAATATGCTTTCTGCTTAGAAGAAAAGTTACAACCAGGCTAGACGGCACATTATAAAGCAGACAAAGGTCAGTCTCATCAAAGCTATGTACAGAGATGAGAATTGGACCTAAAGAATCTTGACCTCCAAGGAATCGATGCTATTGATATGTGGTGTTAGAGAAAACACTTGAGAGTCCCTTGGACTGCAAGGAAATGAAAGGAGTCAATTCTAAAGGAAATCAGTTCAGAATATTGATTGGAAGGGCTGATGCTGAAACTGGATCCTGGATATTTTAGCCACCTGAAATGAAAGGCTGACTCATTGGGAAAGAACCTGATGCTGAGAAAGATTGAAGTGTGGAGGAGAGGGTGACGACAGAAGATGAAATGCTTGGTGGCATCACGGAATCAGTGGTTATGGGTTTGAGCAGGCTCTATGAGTTGGTGATTGACAGGGAAGCCTGGCATGCTGCAATCCATGGGGTCAGAAGTCGGACTGGACTAAGTACTTAATGATACTCACCGTACTTACTTAGGTTCTCAGCAAAATGAAAATGGTAAAGAACTCTCTTACCCATCAATTGAATCCTGACGATGGGACCTCACCAATCCTGAGGAATGGTCATTGCAAATGGATGTTATCTAAAACAATTTCTGCCTATTACTTTAGTGATGACACAAAGCAAGCACATTATGGTAATCATGCCTTCGTTAACCTTCCCTAACCAAGACAATAGGCTGCACTAGCCATTGGGGAGCTTACAGGATCACAAGGTCTCCTGTAAATGGTTGGAGCCACCTGGGCCTTTCCCACAGAGGGTTTGCAGGTGTGATGAGGTCACCTTTTCCATGGCAAAAATTCTCATCTATGGCCACCAGTCTTACTGCCAGTCCTCTGAATTTGTGAGAACCCCACAAGACCAATTCTAGCTTGCAAAGTATACATCTGCTTAAAAAACAAACAAAAGGATAAAATCCAGTCCAAACTGAAGTGCCTAAGGATAATCAAATGGTCCTCAGTTCTATGAAGGGCCATTAGGGCCACAAAAGCACGGGTCCAGGCAAGTTCATTGTGAACACCTGCAGCCCTTCAAAGGACATGTCCTGGTAATGGATAAAGATTGTAGATTGTAAGTCCTCTACCGATTTGAGAAATTGTGTCAACAAGACCTCTGAACCTCCCATCTTAGCCAAGCCTAAAAGACAGAATATGTGCATATCAGGCCCAAGACACATTCAACTGGGAATATTTGGAGGTAACAGTACCAGGTATAGGACCCTATAGAGAAGGTGTACACAAAAATGAAATAATAAAAAAAAAAGCCTTTTGTGCCAGTTTCAGACTGAAAATGTGCATTTCCCAGATGCCCAAGTGAACAGGATTCAAGTCACTAATAACACTCAGCGTAGCCACATGTCAATGCAGATTCCCACTAGGTAACTTCAGAAGCTTCTGTGCAGGCCTGTCTTCAGCCTCTGCTTTCCATTCATAAATTGTGTTCATTCAATCAGCAGACAGTATGAAATATAGGCAATGGGTAGGCACCCACGGAAGATGATGAAGACTGTAAGAACAAAGTATCTTTCCAGGGCAAGGGACAGACAACACCACAGGTTGGTGATAAGATGGAGGAAGTTGGAGAGGAGAATGGAGGGCAGATTTCAGATCTAGCTTCTGGACATTTAGGGTGATGGCAGCTGCTCCAAACCTGGCTGCAGGCCTTGAGGAGATATTTCCAAATGTAATAAATTAATGTGGTCTCTGTCCTTTATGAGCTTTTACAACCTTAAAGCCTCAGCCTATGATACTATACCAAGTAGAGAGTCATAGCTTAGAAATTCAAGAGATATTAATTTAGGGAGGGTGTGTGAGACTTGTCGGAGATGTGTTCTATCAGACATGTTCTAACATTTAGCATAATTAACGGGGCTCGAGCCAGGACTCACTTATATGCATGTAGACTGCTATCTTCGGAAAATTCCCATTATGAGATCATATAACCTGATATCTGGGATTTCACTTTCTTGGTGAGTACTTCTCCACTTAAGAAAAAGGAAGATAGCACTAGTTAGAAGGTACATCTTTGTATTAGGACTTTTCTATCAATTTCCCAACTCTACCAATTGTTCTAGGTAACTTCCTGACACTACTAAATATGGCCAACTATATAGTATCTCCTCCTGCCATACTAGAGGCACTACAGTAAGTGTAAAGGCAGATAACACACACAAGTACATTTATAGCTCATGATTCTTTGCTAATTTTCTTTTCAGTTGATGTATCCATAGGTGTGAGTGGGGTATTAAAGTCCCCCATTATAATTGTGGTACTGTTAATTCCCCCTTTCCTACTTCCTTGCATTTGCCTTGCATCTTGAGGTGCTCCTAAATGGCACAATGGACTAGTTACACCTAATTATTATACATAGGCATTACACTCATTAGTAATGGAATCACCTTTTTCCAGTGCAGTCCTGAGCCCAAGCCTTGGTCCCTGCACAATAGCAGGCTGTATCCTTCCCATGTTCAAACCGTGAGAAACACTCCTGAGCCCACATCTCTGTCACTGCACTGAACTAGGCTGGGTCCAGCAGTTGCTCAAACCCCTGGAAAATACTCATGAGTCCACATCTCGGTCACTGCACTGAACCAGTCTAGGTTCTTCCTTAGTTAGTCCCCCGACACATACCTCTGAACCAACATCTCGGGCCCTGCCCTGAAGCAGGTTGGTCCTTCCCATGTTCAAGCCCCGACAAATGCTCCTGAGCCAACCTCTCGGTCACTGCACTGAACTAGGCTCGCTCCTACACTTGAATCTCATGCCCTGCACAAGATCCAGTCTATGTCTTGCCCTTGGTAGATCCCCCAACACATACACCTGAGCCCACATTTCAGTCCCCGCACTGAAGCAGGCTGAGTCCTGCCTTTTGTTCAAGCCTCCGGCAAACAACCGTGAGCCCACAACTCCCTCCCTGCCCCTGAAATTAGGTCTGTCCTGCCCTTGTTCAATCCCCCAGAAAACACTCCTGATCCCTCATCTCACTCCCTGCTCTGAGACCCCGATAAATACTCCTGAACCTACGTCTTACTTCGTGCACTGAACCAGTCTAGGTCATGCCCTTGTTAGATCCACCAACACATACTGCTGAGCGCACATCTCAGTCCCTGCACTAAACTAGGCTGGGTCCTGCCCTTGTTTAAGACCCCAACAAACACTCTTGTGTCCATATCACATCCCCAGCACTGAACCAGTCTAGATCATGCCCTTGTTAGATCCCCCAACACATACTCCTCAACCCACATCTCGGTCCCTGCACAAAAGCAGTCTGGGTCCTGCCCTTGTTGAAGACCCTGACAAACACTCCTGAGCCTGCATCTCAGTCCCTGCACTGAACTAGGCTGGGTCCTGCCCCTGTTCAAACTCCCGACAAACATTCCAGAGCCAACATCTCTGTCCATGCACTGTCCATGTTCAAGCCCCCTGGCAAACAATCCTGAGCCGACACCTAGCTCCCTGCCCCTGAACTAAGGTGTGTCCTCCCCTTGTTCAACTCTCTGCCCCCCAGGAAACACCCCTGATCCCACATATCACTCCCTGCACTGAAGCCGCCTGGGCCCTACCCTTGTTCAAGACCCTGACAAATACTCTGGAACCCACATGTCAGTCCCTGCACTGAAGCAGATGGGTTCTTGCCCATGTTCAAGCCACGACAAATACTCCTGAGCCCACATATCACTCACTACAATGAACTAGGCTGGGTCCTACACTTGTTCAAGACCCTGACAAACACTCCTGAGCCAACATCTCGGTCACTGCACTGAACGAGTCTGCTGCTACCACTGCTAAGTCTCTTCAGTTGTGTCCGACTCTGTGCGACCCCATATATGGCAGCCCACCAGGCTCCCCCATCCCTGAGATTCTCAAGACAAGAACACTAGAGTGGGTTGACATTTCCTTTTCCAAAGAATGAGAGTGAAAGTGAAGTCGGTCAGTCATGTCCAACTCTTAGTGACCCTGTGGACTGTAGCCCACCAGGATCCTCCATCTATGGGATTTTCCAGGAAAGAGTACTGAAGTGGGGTGCCATTGACTTCTCCGACTGAACGAGTCTAGGTCCTGCCATTGTTCGATCCCCCTACACATACTCCTGAGGCCACATCTCGGTCTCAGCACTGAACTAGGCTGGGTCCTGCCCATGTTCAACTCCCTGACAAAAACTCCTGAGTCAACATCTCCATCCCTGCACTGAATCAGGATGGTTTCTGCCTCTGTTCAAGCCCTGACAAACAATCCTGAGCCGACGACTCGCTCCTTGCCCCTGAACTAAGGTGAGTCCTTCCCTTGTTCAAACCCCCAGAAACACTACTAAGCCCTCATCTCACGAACTGCACTGAACCAGGCTGGGTCCAGACCTTGTCGAAATCCCTGACAAAAACTCCTAAGCCCACATCTCAGTACCTGCACTAAAATAGGCTGGGTCAAGCCCTTGTTCAACCCCCCCAACAAACACTCTTGAGCCTCCACCGCCATCCCTGCACTGAACTAGGCTGTGTCCTGCACTTGTTCAAGACCCTGACAAACTACTCCTGAGCCAACATCTTGGTTCCTGCACTGAACCAGGATAGTTCCTGCCTTTGTTCAAGCCCCGGCAAACAATCCTGAGCCGAAAACTCTCTCCCTGCCACTGAAGTAAGGTGTGTCCTCCCCTTGACCAATACCCCAGGAAACACTACGAGCCCATATCTCATTCACTGCACTGAAGTACGCTGGTCCCTGCCCTCATTCAAATCCCTGACAAACACTCCTGAGCCAACATCTCCATCCCTGAACTGAACTAGAATGGTTTCTACTTTGTTCAAGCCCCCACAAAACCATCCTGAGCTGACAACTCGCTGCCTGCCCCTGAACTAAGGTGTGTCCTCCCCTTTTTCAATCCCCCTGGAAACACTCCTGTACCCGCATCTCACGCCCTGCCTTGAAGCCGCCTGGTTCCTGCCCTTGTTCAAGACTTTGATAAATTCTCTTGAAACCACATTTCAGTCCCTGCACTGAAGCAGGTGGGTCCTGCCCACGTTGAAGCCCTGACAAACACTTCTGAGCCCACATCTCGCTCCCTACACTGAACTGGGCTGAGTCCTACACTTGTTAAGATTAGATCAGTCGCTCAGTCATGTCTGGCTCTTTGCGACCCCATGAATCTCAGCACGCCAGGCCTCCCTGTCGAACACCAACTCCAGGAGTTCACTGAGACTCACGTCCATCGAGTCAATGATGCCATCCAGCCATCTCATCCTCTGTGGTCCCCTTCTCCTCCTGCCCCCAATCCCTCCAAGCATCAGAGTCTTTTCCAATGAGTCAACTCTTCGCATGAGGTGGCCAAAGGACTGGAGTTTCAGCTTTAGCATCATTCTTCCAAAGAAATCCCAGGGCTGATTTCCTTCAGAATGGACTGGTTGGATCTCCTTGCAGTCCAAGGGACTCTCAAGAGTCTTCTCCAACACCACAGTTCAAAAGCATCAATTCTTTGGCGCTCAGTCTTCTTCACAGTCCAACTTTAACAACTATACATGACTACAGGAGAAACCATAGCCTTGACTAGACTGATTTTGAATATGCTATCTAGGTTGGTCATAACTTTACTTCCAAGGAGTAAGCATCTTTTAACTTCATGGCTACAGTCACCATCTGCAGTGATTTGGAGCCCAGAAAAATAATGTTTGCCTCTTTTTCCACTATTTCTTCATCTATTTCCCATGAAGTGATGGGATTGGAGGCCATGATCTTTATTTTCTGAATGATGAACTTTAAGCCAATTTTTTCACTCTCCACTTTCACTTTCATCAAGAGGCTTTTCAGTTCCTCTTCACTTTCTGCCATAAGTGTGGTGTCATCTGCATATCTGAGGTTATTAATATTTCTCCCGGCAATCTTGATTCCAGCTTGTGCTTCTTCCAGTCCAGCGTTTCTCATGATGTATTCTGCATGTAAGTTAAATAAACAGTGTGACAATATACAGCTTTGGGGTATTCCTTTTCCTATTTGAAATGAATCTGTTGTTCCATGTCCAGTTCTAACTCTTGCTTCCTGACCTGCATACAAATTTCTCAAGAGGCAGATCAGGTGGTCTGGTATTCCCATCTCTTTCAGAATTTCCCACACTTTACTGTGATCCACACACTTGTTCAAGACCCTTACAAACACTCCTGTGCCAATATCTTGTTCCCTGCACTGAAATAGGCTGGGTTCAGCACTTGCAGAAGTCCCCTGCAAATGCTCCTGAACCCACATCCTGGTCCCTGCACTGAGGCAGGCTGGGTCCTGCCCTTGTTGAAACCCCTGACAAACACTCCTGAGCCCACACATCAGAAACTTCACTGAACCAGGCCAGGAACTGCACATATTCAAGTCCCTGACCAACTGTTCTAGGCCTGCATCTGACTCAAAGGCTGGTTTCTGGTCTTATTTAAGCCCCAGCAAGCAATCCTGAGCCCACAAATTGCTCCCTGATCCTGAATTAAGGTGTGTGCTCCCCTTGTTCAATCCCACAGGAAACATTATTGAGCCTGCATCTCACTCGCTGCCCTGAACCAGGGTGGGTCCCTCCAAAGTTCAAGCCATGACAAATACTGCTGAGCCAACATCCCGGTTCCTGCACCAAACCAGGCTGGTTCCTGCCCATATCAACCACGACAAACACTCCTAAGACCACATCTTGGTTCCTGCACTGATAGCGGCTGGGTCCTGCCCATATTCAAGCCCAGACAAACACTCCTGACCCCAGTTTTTGCCCCTGAACTGGACTAGGCTGGGTCCTACATATGTTCAAGACCCTGACAAACACTGCTTGGCGTGCATTTGACTCTCAGGCTGATCTCGTTCCCTACACTGAACTAGGCTAGGTCCAGCACTTGCTGAAATCCATGGGAAATACTCCTGAGCCCATATCTGGGTCCCTTCTCTGAACCAGGCCGGGTCCTGCCCTTGTTCAAGCACCTGAAAAACACTCCTGAGCCCACATCTCGGTCCCTGCACTGATCGCGGCTGGATCCACCCCTTGTTCATCCAGACAGACACTCCTGAGGCCACATCTCAGTCGCTCCAATGAACCAGGCTGGGTCCTGCCTTTGTTCAAGCCCCCAGCAAACACTCTTGAGCCCACATCTCAGTCCTTGCACTGAATCCGGTGGGTCCTGCCCATGTTCAAGCTCTTTGTAGAATGCATGTATCATATATCAGGACTATAGGATGGCTGGCTTAGCTTGGTGCTCTTGCTGCTCCAGGCCCCACAGGCTTGGGTGACAGGGCAGGCTTTGATGTGTTCTCACATGGAGAACAGTACCACTTTGAAAGGGTCTCAATAGGGTAAATGGCAGACATGCATGTCTCCGACACCGGTGAGTCATGGAACTTAAGGGGAACTGTCTTTAGAGTCTCCCTGGCAGGCATTCGAACAAGGTTCAGGGAGTTCCCTCATGCCAGCAGAGCGGGCCCCATTTCTCCCTCTGTGCAAAGTGTGGCCAAGCCACCTCAGGCCTGTGCAGTGTTCACATCTGTCCAGCGAGGGAGGGAGGGTCGCACGTCCAATTCTGCAGTTCAGCAGTGACCGCCCACTGTTGGCTCTCAAGGTTGAGAAAGCACTCTCCGAACGTGTGGACTAAAACCGTCTAATCTCCCATTGCTGCAACTCACTCAGGACGCGAAGGGCTTGCAAAGGATAAGCGTCTTTTCTGAGAGCTGCTGTCCAGAGAGTGGCAGACGGCAACAACACTACTTAGAGAGACAGAGACACACAGACATCAGCCCCTGGTACACATACAGAAGGATTGCCCAAAACAGTGCTATGCCGGAAGCAAAGATAGAGAGACAAAGAGCGAGCTGTGCACCCTAAGGCTCTGGTCTCCCTGAACAGTGAAGATCAACTGTAGCAAATTTGGGGTTTTTTCCCTACTCCCCTAGCATCAGGACAGCAACAGGCTCCCTGTCCGATGAAGAAAATTATCCAGCCACTTGGCACCCCTGCATATCCTTTGGATAGTCAGGGAGAGCTCCCAGTTATTGCCGGTTCTGGGGGACACAGGAGTGTATTGTTTGGATTGCGGAGCAGGAACCCGTGGTTGGAATTTCCAGAGCCAGGTCAATAACAGCGCCTGGGGCTACCCCAGCCACATGCAAAACCCTCTACATTCCTGGGGCAGAATCTGGCCACGTAGGGGCACCGGAGCACAGGAACCGCGGAAGATGCCCTCCGGTCTAGGGGCATGTCCATAAGGGTGCCGCCCACTACCCTCTCCGCCTTTGGTCTAGATTTGGGCAAGGAGCCTGTGCGTGGCTCACAGCCTAGGCTCCTGCCTGTTTTCCGCTGATGTCCCAGTGCCCGTTCACCCTGGCCTGGGCTGTCCGGCACCCCTTTCCTTGGCCTCACGCCACCCCCAACACACCACTCCCCACCTCCCGACCATCCCCCTCACTCCCCGCCCCCAAAGAGCTAGTGGGTCCCACAGGTGATGTGGACATCCAAACTGGCAAGAAACTTATGGTAGCCAAGGACCTTGATGGATGGAAGGGATACATCTGGAACTTGATATTAATTTCTTCCCACAGATACATCTTAAACACAAAATCCGTATAAACCTATTGCAGCAAGAGTGGTAGACAAAACAATTTCTAATAATATGTAGGGAAAAGCAAGCACCACTGAATACATAAAGTCATCTCAGTGTTTCAGAACAAGAATCTGTACACGTAAAACCAACTCATCCTTATCTTCAACTTAAAGAGAATATGAACACTTACTTCAAAGATCCAAAAGTGAGGATACATCAGATTTGGTGGCATCCTTTGGCTCATTCTACTCTAATGTACTCCAAGGCCTGACAAAAACTCTCAGACATCACAGGCCATCCTAAAAAGGAACAAATAATAAAGCCTTGCAGCATGGAGTTTTCTCTGTAACAGCAGCCTTAAAACTATCACTGATGGACATCTGATATACACAAGGTCCTATTGCTGGACTTGATATGACAACTACCCTTGAACATGACAGTAGTCACTCATCAAAAATAATAATAATAATAATAATGATAAGTGAAAAAGAAATCCGGACACTCTTAAGAAGAAAACATCAACATTTAAATACAGCTCAAACTGCTTGAAAAAAAAACAGACTCACTTAATATTCCAAAGGCTTCTGAGCTTTAAATATATCTGTCTTTAGAGGAGAACATAGGCAAAATACTCTCTGACATACATCACAGCAGGATCCTCTATGACCCACCCCCCAGAATATTGGAAATAATAGCAAAAATAAACAACTTGGACCTAATTAAACTCTAAAGCTTCTGTACAACAAAAGAACTATAAGCCAGGTGAAAACACAGCCTTCAGAATGGGAAAAAAAATAATAGCAAATGAAGCAACTGACAAACTAAACTCAAAAATATACAAGCAACTCCTACAGCTCAATTCCAAAAAAATTAATGACCCAATCAAAAAATGGGCCAAAGAACTAAATAGGTATTTCTCGAAAGAAGACATACAGATGGCTATGAAACACATGAAAAGATGCTCAGCATCACTCATTATTGGATAAATGCAAATCAAAACCACAATGAGGTACCACTTCACACCAGTCAGAATGGCTGCGATCCAAATGTCTACAAGCAGTAAATGCTTGAGAGGATGTGAAGAAAAGGGAACCCCTTTACACTGTTGGTGGGAATGTAAATTAGTATGGCCACTATGGAGAACACTGTGGAGATTCCTTAAAAAAAACTAGAAATAGGACTGCCATACGACCTAGCAATCCCACTGCTGGGCATACACACTGAGGAAACCAGAAGGGAAAGAGACACGTGTACTCCAATGTTCATCGCAGCACAGTTTCTAATAGCCAGGACATGGAAGCAACATAGATGTCCACCAGCAGATGAATGGATAAGAAAGCTGTGGTACATATACACAATGGAGTATTACTCAGCCATTAAAAAAATGCATCTGAATCAGTTCTAATGAGGTGAATGAAACTGGAGCCTATTATGCAGAATGAAGTAAGCCAGAAAGAAAAACACCAATACAGTATACTAACACATATATATGGAATTTAGAAAGATGGTAATGACAACACTGTATGTGAGATAGCTAAAGAGACACAGATGTATAGAACAGTCTTTTGGACCCTGTGGGAGAGGGAGCAGAGGATGATTTGAGAGAATGGCATTAAAACATGTATAATATCATATTAGAAATGAATCGCCAGTCCATGTTCCATGCAGGATACAGGAAGCTTGGAGCTGGTGCACTGGGATGACCCAGAAGGATGGTATAGGGAAGGAGGTAGGAGGGGGTTCAGGATGGGGAAAACGTGTATACCTGTGGCGGATGCATGTTGATGTATGGTGAACCACTACAATAGTGTAAAGTAAAAAACAATAAGAATAAAATTAATAAATACAGAAATACAGAAATGAAAACAAACAACAAAAATTTCTAACTCTTTTGTGTGGATGAAAAATGTCAAATAGCACACCGTATCTGGAAGAAAATACCAACAGGTAAATACATTTCTCAGTATTTCTTTAACAGCACATGAAATACACTCATTATAGTGAATTACCAAGAAGTCTTTTAGGTTCACCTTTTTGTGATCCCGGAGACCATAGCCCAACAAATTCCTCTGTCCTTGGGATTTTCCAGGCAAGAATTCTGGAGTGAGTCGCCATTTCCTCCTCCAGGGCATTTTCCCAAATCACATCTCCTTTGACTCCTGCCTTTGCTGGAAGATTCTTAACAACAGTGCCACCTGAGAAGCCCAGTGTATTGTTATAAATAATCAAACTATGCTAATGAAGTATCATCTCTGAGTAGTGAAAAAGTATCAAATACTATACAGAGAAGACATGGTAGAGAAACATTGCTAAAGGGGAAGCTTTATGGTACTAGTGAGATATATTTGGTAGGAGCCATTATAAATGTCACTACTAAGTGCCCTTTATTTTTTTTTTAATATAATTTAATTTTTTAAATTTTATTTTCTTTTTAAACTTTACAATACTGTATTAGTTTTGCCAAATATTGAAAGAATCCGCCACAGGTATACCCGCATTCCCCATCCTGAACCCTCCTCCTTCCTCCCTCCCCATACCGTCCCTCTGGGTCGTCCCAGTGCACCAGCCCCAAGCATCCAGTATCGTGCATTGAACCTGGACTGGCGACTTGTTTCATATATGATATTATACATGTTTCAATGCATTCTCGCAAATCATCCCACCCACTACCTCTCCCACAGAGTCCAAAAGACGGTTCTATACATCTGTGTCTCTTTTGCTGTATCGTATGCAGGGTTACTGCTACCATCTTTCTAAATTCCATATATATGCATTAGTAAACTGTATTGGTGTTTTTCTTTCTGGCTTACTTGACTCTGTATAATAGGCTCCAGTTTCATCCACCTCATTAGAACTGGTGCAAATGTATTCTTTTTAATGGCTGAGTAATACTCCATTGTGTATATGTACCACAGCTTTCTTATCCATTCATTTGCTGATGGACATCTAGGTTACTTCCATGTCCTGGCTATTATAAACAGTGCTGCGATGAACATTGGGGTACATATGTCTCTTTCCCTTCTGGTTTCCTCAGTGTGTATGCTCAGCAGTGGGATTGCTGGATCATAAGACAGTTCTATTTCCAGTTGTTTAAGGAATCTCCACACTGTTCTCCATACTGGCTGTACTAGTTTGCATTCCCACCAACAGTATAAGAGGGTTTCCTTTTCTCCACACCCTCTCTAGCATTTATTCCTTGTAGGTGTTTGGATCGCAGCCATTCTGACTGGTGTGAAATGGTACCTCATAGTGGTTTTGATTTGCATTTCTCTGATAATGAGTGATGTTGAGCATCTTTTCATGTGTTTGTTAGCCATCTGTATGTCTTCTTTGGAGAAATGTCTATATAGTTCTTTGGCCCATTTTTTGATCGGGCCATTTATTTTTCTGGAATTGAGCTGTAGGAGTTGCTTGTATATTATTGAGATTAGTTGTTTGTCAGTTGCTTCATATGCTATTATTTTCTCCATTCTGAAGGCTGTCTTTTCACCTTGCTTATAGTTTCCTTTGTTGTGCAGAAGCTTTAGAGTTTAATTAGGTCCCATTTGTTTATTTTTGCTTTTATTTCCAATATTCTGGGGAGTGCGTCATAGAGGATCCTGCTGTGATGTATGTCGGAGAGTGTTTTGCCTATGTTCTCCTCTAGGAGTTTTGTAGTTTCTGGTGTTACATTTAGATCTTTAATCCATTTTGAGTTTATTTTTGTGTATGGTGTTAGAAAGTGTTCTAGTTTCATTCTTTTACAAGTGGTTGACCAGTTTTCCCAGCAGCACTTGTTAAAGAGTTTCTCCTTAATCCATTGTATATTCTTGCCTCCTTTGTCAAAGATAAGGCGTCCATATGTGCGTGGATTTATCTCTGGGATTTCTATTTTGTTCCATTGATTTATATTTCTGTCTTTGTGTCAGTACCATACAGTCTTGATGAATGTGGCTTTGTAGTAGAGCCTGAAGTCAGGCAGGTTTATTCTTCCAGTTCCATTCTTCTTTCTCAAGATAGCTTTGGCTATTCGAGGTTTTTTTTTTTTTTTTTGCATTTCCATACAAATTGTGAAATTATTTGTTCTAGCTCTGTGAAGAATACCATTGGTAGCTTGATAGGGATTGCATTGAATCTATAAATTGCTTTGGGTAGTGTACTCATTTTTACTATATTGATTCTTCCAATCCATGAACAATGGTATATTCCCCCATCTATTAGTGTCCTCTTTGATTTCTTTCACCAGTGTTTTATACTTTTCTATTATAGGTCTTTAGTTTCTTTAGGTAGATATATTCCTAAGTATTTTATTCTTTCTGTTGCAAAGGTGAATGTAATTGTTTCCTTATTTTCTCTTTATGTTTTCTCATTATTAGTGTATAGGAATAGAAGGGATTTCTATGTGTTGATTTTATATCCTGCAACTTTACTGTAATCATTGATTAGTTCTAGTAATTTTCTGGTGGAGTCTTTAGGGTTTTCTATGTAGAGGATCATGTCATCTGCAAATAGTGAGAGTTTTACTTCTTCTTTTTAATTTGGATTCCTTTTATTTCTTGTTGTGCTCTGATTGCTGTGGCCAAAACTTCCAAAACTATGTTGAATAGTAATGGTGAAAGTGGGTACCCTTGTCTTGTTCCTGACTTTAGAGGAAATGCTTTCATTTTTTCACCATTGAGGATAGTGTTTGCTGAAGGGTTTGTCTCATATAGCTTTTATTATGTTGAGGTATGTTCCTTCTATTTCTGCTTTCTGGAGAGTTTTTATCATAAATGGATGTTGAATTTTGTCAAAGGCTTTCTCTGCATCTTTTGAGATAATCATATGGTTTTTATTTTTCAATTCGTTAATGTGGTGTATTACATTGATTGATTTGTGGATACTGAAGAATCCTTGCATCCCCGGGATAAAGCCTACTTGGTCGTGGTGTATGATCTTTTTAATGTGTTGTTGGATTCTGATTGCTAAAATTTGCCTTTTCAAGAATACAAGAGACTGAGCATATGACCTGGCAGCTCCACTCCTAAGACTATGTATTAAAACAAAACTAAACAAAACAGATTTTGAAAAAAACATGTAACTCAGCCATGTACTGCAGGGAGATCAACAACATCCTATAATGGCACCACACTCCGGTACTCTTGCCTGGAAAATCCCATGGATGGAGGAGCCTGGTAGGCTGCAGGGCATGGAGTTGCGAAAAGTCAGACAGGACTTAGCGGCTTCCTTTTCACTTTCTACTTTCATACATTGGAGAGGAAATGGGAACCCACTCCAGTGTTCTTGCCTGGAGAATCCCAGGGATGGGGGAGCCTGGTGGGCTGCCGTCTACGGGGCCTCACAGAGTCAGACACAACGAAGTGGTTTAGCAGCAGCAGCAGCATACATGAAAAATCAGGCTTCCCTTGTGGCTCAGCTGGTAAAGAATCCACCTGCAATGCAGGAGACCTGGTTTCGACCCCTGCGTGGGGAAGATCTCCTGGAGAAGGAAAAGGCTACCCACTACAGTATTCTGGCCATGGGCTATATAATCCATGTGGTCGCAAAGAGTCAGACATTACTGAGTGACTTTCACTACCACTACTATACATGAAAATTAAGAAACTGATGCAGCCACTATTGAAAAGAGTAAGCAGTTCTTTTATAATTATTTTTTTTTTCCTAACGGTAATTGCTTTTCAGAATTTTGTTGCTTTCTTTCAAACCTCAACATGAATCAGCCATATGTATAAATATATTCCTTCCTTTTGAACCACCTGCCCATTATCTCCTTCCCTCGTATAGAGTTTTTTAATACTCTAAAAATACAGTTAGTATATGATCCAACAATAACACTACTGGGCATATATCCATTAAGATGAAAACTCCCATCAGAAAAGTGATATGCACAACAGTGTTTATAGTAGCACAATGTACAGTAGCAAAGACATGCAAACGACCTTAAGGCACTTAAATATGTGAGTGGATAAAGACAGATATATTATGCATACAATGGAATATTTTCCATAAGAAAGAATGAAATAATGTTATTCTTTCCAACATGGGTGGATCTAGAGATGATCATACTAAATAAGTCAGAGAAAGACATGAGGAGCTTAGGTGGGTTCAGCTTACCTTGACACATCCTTTGGACCTCAGTTGATGGGAGATCTTCATCCTTTCCTCCTGGGTATCTAGAGTCAGCTGTCCAAGAATGAGGCTAAAGCTGAAACTCCAGCACTCTAGAGCCTTCCCAGTTACCTTAGTAATTTTGAAGACTTGCAGTCGTCTACTTCAGAGCCCCTGAACACCCCTATATATATCCTTCCCCAGGTGGCCACACCCTTACACTTTATGAGGTCAGCAAGCCACTTCCACAGCCAACGGTGGCCCTGCTGAGCCTTGACATCACAAAGCCTCATCCTGACACCTCTAGGGGAGTATGGGGAGCAAGTCAGAGAGAGTTGACCTCTCCCGATTCTTTTAACCACACCCTCTATCTTCCTAGAGTTTTGGGCCACCTTTAAAATTTCTTATTTTACATGTTCTTTGTCCAGAAGTTTAAAAGGGAAAATTTACATAATGTTTTTTGTAGGAAAACTCCTGCATGACTGAATAGAAAATAAATAAGGAATTATAAAATGACAATTGAGAAATATTTGGAAGACAACTGACAAATGACCCATTTACCTCATTTATGCAGAGTCCAAAGTTAAAATAAGAAAAGATGAAAAACCCAATAGAAGAGAATTGTGAAGTAAACAAGAATACAAAAAAAAAAAAAAACAAAACAAATTACCCAGAAAAAAAAGGAAAATTACCAAAAATCAGGAAAAAATATCAAACCTACTTGGTATTAAAATAAATGCAAACAAAAATAATAATGGAATATGATTTCTCACCATGAAAATTGCCAAAGTTCAATGACAAAGTTGAAATATACCAAATTGTTCCTCCAAATGAAGGATGACAAATTGGAAAAGGACTGTTTCAGCAGTGTTGTGAGTGCATAATATGATGCAACTTTCTGAAGGACAATATGACATTATCTAGTAAATTTATAAATACATAGAGCCACTTGGCAAGACCCTGTTTGGAATTTCCATTTCAGAAATATTTCTGCAATTTCACCTAGATTATATACCTAATGCTCACTGAAAAAAAATTTTTTTTCCACATCTTCCTAGATAATTTCTTTGGTACACTTCCCCACACTGTCCTTCCCCATGCAACCCCTGTTCTCAGTTCTGTTATTGTAGATTACTTCTGCTTCTTTTAGAACTTCCTTTAAATGGAGCCTAGAGTATGTACACATGTACACATGTAGTTGCTTAACAATGTTGTGTTACATTCTTCTGTACACAAATCACACTAGGTGTACAAGTGTATAAACATAACATCTTTCATTTAATTTTCTTCTAAATTTAGGTCATCACAGAGCATGGAGGACAGTTTCTTGTGCTACACAGATAGTTCCCATTATTTATCAAGGCATTATTTTCCAAAACATACAAACGGCTATGTAGCCCAGTATCAAACACACACACACACACACACACACAAAAACACCTCAGTAAAAAAACAGGCAGATCTAAATAAACATTTCCCAAATGAAGTTATACAGATGATGAAAAAACCCTTGTAAAGAGGCTAAGTTCAGGTTAGTCACTCAGTCGTGTCCGACTCTTTGCGACCCCATGGACTTCAGCATGCCAGGCCTCGCTGTCCATCACCAACTCCAGGAGTCCTCCAACTTATGTTCATTGAGGCAGTGAAGATATCCAACCATCTCATCCACTGTCGTCCCCTTCTCTGTCTGCCCTCCATCTTTCCCATCATCAGGGTCTTTTCAAATGAGTCAGCTCTTCACATCAGGTGGCCAAAATATTGGAGTTTCAGCTTAAACATCAGTCCTTCCAATGAACACCAGGACTGATCTCCTTTAAGATGGACTGATTGGATCTCCCTGGAGCCCACGGGACTCTCAAGAGTCTTCTCCAACACCACAGTTCAAAATCATCACTTCTTTAGTGCTCAGCTTTCTTTACAGTCCAATTCTCACATCCATACAGGACTACTAGAAAACACATAGCCTTGAGTAGATGGACCTTCATTGGCAAAGTAATGTCTCTGCTTTTTAATAAGTTGCCTAGGTTGATCATAACTTTCCTTTCAAGGAGTAATGTCTTTTAACTTCATGGTTGCAGTCATCACCTGCAGTGATTTTCGAGCCCCCCAAAATAAAGTCAGCCACTGTTTCTGCCATTTCCCCATCTATTTGCCATAAAGTGATGAGACCATGATCTTCATTTTCTGAATGTTGAGCTTTAAGCCAACTTTTTCTCTCTCCTCTTTCCCTTTTGTCAAGAAGCTCTTTAGTTCTTCTTCACTTTCTGCCTGCAGAAATGGTGGTGTCACCTGCGTATCTGAGTTTATTGATATTTCTCCCAGCAAACTTGATTCCGGCTTGTGCTTCCTCCAGTGCAGGGTTTCTCATGATGTACTCTGCATATGAGTTAAATAAGCACGGCAAGAATATACAGCCTTGATGTACTCCTTTCCCGCTTTGGAACCAGTTTGCTGTTCCATGTCCAGTTTTAACTCTTGCTTCCTGACCTGCATACAGATTTGTCAAGAGGCAGATCAGGTAGTCTGGTATTTCCATCTCTTTGAGAATTTCCTATAGTTTATTGTTATTCACACACTCAAAGGCTTTGGCATAGTCAATAAAGAATAAATAGGTGTTTTTCTGGAATTCTCTTGCTTTTCATGATCTGACAGATGTTGGCAATTTGATCTCTTGTTCCTCTGCCTTTGCTAAAACCTCCTTGAACATCTGGAAGTTCACGGTTCACGTATAGCTGAAGCCTGGCTTGGAGAATTTTGAGCATTACTTTACTAGTGTGTAAGATGAGTGTAATTGTTCTGTAGTTTGAGCATTCTTTGACATTGTCTTTCTTTGGGATTGGAAGGAAAGCTAATGTTTTCTAGTCCTGTGGCCACTTATGAGTTTTCCAGATTTACTGGCATATTGAGTGCAGAACTTTCACAGCAGCATCTTTGATAATTTGAAATAGCTCAACTGGAATTCCATCACCTCCACTAGCTTTGTTCATAGCGTTGCTTCTGAAGGACCACTGGACTTCACATTCCAGGATGTCTGTCTCTAGGTGAGTGATCAGACCATTGTGATTAAATGGGTCTTGAAGATATTTTTGGTACAGTTCTCCTCTTAATGTCTTCTGCTTCTGTTAGGTCCATATCATTTCTGTCATTTATTGAGCCCATCTTTGCATGAAGTGTTCCCTTGGTATCTCTAATTTTCTTGAAGAGATCTCTAGTCTTTTTCATTCATTATTTCCTTCTATTTCTTTGCACTGATCACTGAGCAAGGCTTTCTTATCTCTACTTGCTATTCTTTGGAAATCTGCATTCAAATGGATATATCTTTCCTTTTCTCCTAGCTTTTGGCTTCTCTTATTTTCACAACTATTTGTAAGTCCTCCTCAGACAGCCATTTTGCTTTTGTGCATTTCTTTTTCTTGGGGATGGTCTTGGTTCCTGTCTCCTGTACAGTGTCATGAACCTCCATCCATGGTTAATCATCACTATTCATTAGAGAAATAAAAATCAAAACTACAATGTGGTATTCCCTCACGCCAGTCCGAATAGATAGCAACAAAAATTCTACAAGCAATAATTCCTGGGGAGAATGCGGGAAAAAAGGGAACAATCTTGCACTGTTAGTGGGCATGTAAATTGGTACGGCCACTATGATGAAGACTATGGCAGCTCCTTTAAAAACTAAAAAATATAGTCACCTTATGACCTACTCCTGGGCATTTTTTTCTGGAAAAAAACCTTAAAACCAAAAGATTGATGCACACTAATGTTCATTACAGCATTATTTCCTGGAGGCGCGACATGCAACATTTTTTATTTATAGCAAAAACGGAAAAAAGAAAACAAAAAGGAATAAAAAGCGTATAAAGCAAGCAGTCTCTAAAGATGCGGTCAAATTACTCAGTATTTGTAAAAGGAAAATCTTCAGTATAAGTAAACAAAGCAAGAACCACATATGAGAACCAAGTTATATGTTAAAATTCAAATAACAGAAAGTATTTTATAGTGAAAGAACTAACACTCCCTGATATTTTATCTCTCCAGCTCAGGAACTCAGAATTCTGAGCCAGTGTTAAATGAAATCATGGGCGATTTTTTCTTTTTTTTTTTTTTCGAGCAAATTTACATTTTCTATTAAGAGCATTTAATAATTTTTTAATAAAGTTATACAGCATCTTTTTCAATATGTGAAGAATGCATCTGGATTTTAAAAATTTCATTCATAAGCATTCTTCTATTTCTCCATGAGATGGCAGTATAACCACAATAAATATTTCTTCATACACATTTATACATATGAGTGAATACATTCGGATTTTATATTTTCATTTGTTATCATTTTTCTATTTCTGCTTGAGAGGGCATCATATGCATCCGTTCAGTTCAGTTCAGTGGATCAGTGGTGTCGGGCTTTTTTGAACCCATGAATTGCAGCACGCCAGGCCTCCCTGTGCATCACCAACTCCTGGAGTTCGCTCAGACCCACGTCCATTGAGTCAGTGATGCCATCCAGCCATCTCATCCTCTATCGTTCCCTTCTTCTCCTGTCCCCAATCCCTCCCAGCATCAAAGTCTTTTCCAATGAGTCAACTCTTCGCATGAGGTGGCCAAAGGACTGGAGTTTCAGTTTTAGCATCATTTCTTCCAAAGAAATCCCAGGGCTCATCTCCTTCAGAATGGACTGGTTGGATCTCCTTGCAGTCCAAGGGACTCTCAAGAGTCTTCTCCAACACCACAGTTCAAAAGCACCAATTCTTCGGCACTCAGCTTTCTTCACAGTCCAAATCTCACATCCACTTGACCACTGGAAAAACCATAGCCTTGACTAGATGGACCTTTGGTGGCAAAGTAATGTTTCTGCTTTTCACTATGCTATCTAGGTTTGGTCATAACTTTTCTTCCAAGGAGTAAGCGTCTTTTAATTTCATGGCTGCAGTCATCATCTGCAGTGATTTTGGAGCCCTAAAAAATAAAGTCTGACGCTGTTTCCACTGTCTCCCCATCTATTTCCCATGAAGTGATGGGACCAAATGCCATGATCTTCGTTTTCTGAATGTTGAGTTTTAAGCCAACTTTTTCCCTCACCTCTGTCACCTTCATCAAGAGCATAGTAAACTTTTATTCATACCCACATATACATATGAGAGAATACATCAACATTTTATGAATTACATTCATAAGTATTATTCTATGTCTCCAAAAGACGTAACATAAGCACAATAAATATTTGTTCACACCCACATATACTCTGGAGAGTCTCTTGGATTGCAAGGAAATCAATCCAGTCAATCCTTAAGGGTATTACTCTTGGATATTCACTGGAAGGACTGATGCTGAAACGTCAATTCTTTGGCTACCTTATGTGAAGAACTGACTCATTGGAAAGGCCTCTGATACTGAGAAAGATTGAAAGCAGGAGGAGAAGCAGAAAACAGAGGATGAGATCATTGGTTAACATCGCCCACTCGGTGGATCTGGGTTTAAGCAGGCTCAGGTAGTAGGTAATTGTACAGGGAAGCGTGGCATGCCACAGTTCATGGAGTCGCAAAGAGGTGGACATGACTGGGCAACTGAAGTGAAGTGATAGATACATAAAAAATCCTTATACAGACTCAAAATGGGCATACTATACCAAGAGTGCTTTATAAACACCTTTTAATAATATATTTTAGAAAATAACCATAGATGAATAGCTCTATGTATGGTTAAAATGATACAGGAATATGTACAGTTACAACAATAAGGCCATTTGAGTCAACATGCATGGTCTGAGAGTTGATCATACTAAATGAAGTGAGGCACACAGGGAAACATGTATACCAAATAATATCATAATATCCAAAAGTGGAATCTAAGATATGACACAAATGAACATATGTGTGAATCAGAAAGACACACATAGAGAGAATAGACCTACAGCTTCAAGTCAGAGAGAATTGGGGGAGAAATGGAGTAAGAGACTGGGGTTAAGAGATATAAAACAAATTATATGGAATGGATAGACAAGTTCCTACTCTAGAGCACAGAGGACTACATTCAGTATCCAATTATCCCCCAATTCTCTCTGCATTGAAGCTGTAGGTCTATTCTTTCTGTCTATGAGTGTCTTTCTGATTCACACATATGTTCATTTGTGTCATATCTTAGATTCCACATTTGGATATTATGATATTATTTGGTATATATGTTTCCCTGTGTGCCTCACTTCATTTTGTATGATCAACTCTCAGGCCATGCATGTTGACTCAAATGGCCTTATTGTTGTAACTTTACATATTCCTGTATCATTTTAACCATACATAGAGCTATTCATCTATGGTTATTTTCTAAAATATATTATTAAAAGGTGTTTATAAAGCACTCTTGGTATATATGTCCATTTTGAGTCTGTATAAGGATTTTATATGTATCTGTCACTTCACTTCAGTGGCCCAGTCATGTCCAACTCTTTGCGACTCCATGAACTGTGGCATGCCATGCTTCCCTGTACAATTACCTACTACCTGAGCCTGCTTAAACCCAGATCCACCGAGTGGGCGATGTTAACCAATGATCTCATCCTCTGTTTTCTGCTTCTCCTCCTGCTTTCAATCTTTCTCAGCATCAGGGACTTCCCTGGCAGTCCAGAGGTTAAGACTGCAGATTTCCACTGCAGGGGAGGCAAGTTCAAACCCTGGTCAGGGAACTAATTCCACTTGTAGGACAGTGTAGCCAAAAAAAAAGAGAGATTAAATAAAAGAATGTGTGTATGTGTGTATATATATATATATATATATATATATATATATATCCACACACAACATATACATATATACATATATATCTATAACTGAATCATTTCGCTGTAAAGCAGAAATTAACACAAAATTATAAATGAACTATACTTCAGTTAAAAAATAGCATGACTGAGGAAAGAAAAGATTGCTATATTTCATTGTGTGTAGAGTTAATATCCAAAGAAAATTGCTATACACAAACACGGCTGACTACTTAACGGCAGGCTTGCTGAGATACTTAAGGAGACACATACTGAAACGCACCAAGGAAAAAGATTGATTGTTGATTGGATAGAGGGATGGACAAATGGATAGATAGGTGACAAAGAAAGTATTATAAATAGGTTACAAAACCAGACTTCTATGTATGCTGTGTAAAAGAGACCCACCTGAAACCAAGGAGCACATACAGAGTGAAAGTGAAGGGCTGGGAAAAGGTATTTCATGCAAAATGTGAGCAACAGAAATTAGAAGTAGCAATACTCATATCAGATAAAATAGACTTTGAAATAAAGGGTGTGAAAAGAGACAAAAAAGGCCACTATATAATGGTCAAAGGATCAACCCAAGGAGAAGATATAAAAATTATAAATATATATGCACCCAAGATAGGAGCACTCAATATGTAAGGCAAATGCTAACAAGTAAGAAACGGGAAATGAAAAATAACACAATAATAGTGGGAGACCTTAAGACCCTACACACACCTATGGATAGATCAACCAAACAGAAAATTAGCAAGGAAACACAAACTTTAAGTGATACAATGGATCAGTTAGACCTAATTGATTTCAAAAGAACATTTCACGCCAAAGCAAAGAATTTCACATTTTCCTCAAGTGCACATGGAACATTCTCCAGGATAGATCATATACTGGGCCATAAATCTAGCCTTGGTAAACTGAAAACAAAAATCAAAATCATTTCAAGCATCTCTTCTGATCACAAAGCAGTAAGATTAGATGTCAACTACAGGGGGAAAGAAACCATGACAAATAGAAACATATGGAGGGTAAACAACATGCTTCTGAATGACCAACATATAACAGAAGAAATCAGAAAAGAAATGGAAATATGCATAGAAACAAATGAAAATGAAAATACAACCCATACAAATAGCTGTGAAAAGAAGAGAAGCGAAAAACAAAGGAGAAAAGGAAAGATATAAACATCTGAATGCAGAGTTCCAAAGAATAGCAAGAAGAGAAAAGAAAGCCTTCTTCAGCGATCAATGCAAAGAAATAGAGGAAAATAACAGAATGGGAAAGACTAGGGATTTCTTCAAGAAAATCAGAGATACCAAAGGAACATTTCATGCAAAGATGGGTTCAATAAAGGACAGAAATGGTATGGACATAAGAGATGCTGAAGATATTAAGAAGAAATGACAAGAATACACAGAAGAACTGTACAAAAAAGATCTTCACGACCCAGATAATAACGATGGTGTGATCACTGACCTAGAGCCAGACATCCTGGAATGTGAAGTCAAGTGGGCCTTAGAAAGCATCACTACGAACAAAGAGAGTGGAGGTGATGGAATTCCAGTTAAGCTATTCCAAATTCTGAAAGATGATGCTGTGAAAGTGGTGCACTCAATATGCCAGCAAATTTGGAAAACTCAGCAGTGGCCACAGGACTGGAAAAGCTGAGTTTTCATTCCAATCTCAAAGAAAGACAATGCCAAAGAATGCTCAAACTACCAAAAAATTGCACTCATCTCACGCTAGTACAGTAATGCTCAAAATTTTCCAAGCCAGGCTTCAGTAATATGGAAACCATGAACCTCCTGATGTTCAAGCTGGTTTTAGAAAAGGCAGAGGAAACAGAGACCAAACTGCCAGCATCTGCTGGATCATGGAAAAAGCAAGAGAATTTCAGAAAAACCTCTATTTCTGCTTTATTGACTATGCCAAAGCCTTTGTCTGTGTGGATCACAATAAACAGTGGAAAATTCTGAGAGAGATGGGACTACCCGACCACCTGATCTGCCTCTTGAGAAATTTGTATGCAGGTTAGAAAGCAACAGTTAGATCTGGACATGGAACAACAGACTGGTTCCAAATAGGAAAAGGAGTACATCAAGGCTGTATATTGTCACCGTGTTTATTTAACTTCTATGCAGAGTACATCATGAGAAACGCTGGACTGGAAGAAATACAAGCTGGAATCAAGATTGCTGGGAGAAATATCAATAACTTCAGATATGCAGATTATACGACCCTTATGGCAGAAAGTGAAGAGGAACTCAAAAGCCTCTTGATGAAAGTGAAAGTGAAGAGTGAAAAAGTTGGCTTAAAGCTCAACATTCAGAAAACGAAGATCATGACCTCCAGTCCCACCACTTCATGGGAAATAGATGGGTAAACAGTGGAAACAATGTCAGACTTTATTTTGGGGGGGCTCCAAAATCACTGCAGAAGGTGACTGCAGCCATCAAATTAAAAGACACTTACTCCTTAAAAGTAAAGTTATGACCAACCTCGAGAGCAGATTCAAAAGCAGAGACATTCCTTTACCAAAAAAGGTTCGTCTAGTCAAGGCTATGGTTTTTCCTGTGGTCAGGTATGGATGTGAGAGTTGGACTGTGAAGAAGCCTGAGTGCCAAAGAATTGATGCTTCTGAACAGTGGTGTTGGAGAAGACTCTTGAGAGTCCCTTGGACTGCAAGGAAAACCAACCAGTCCATTCTTAAAGAGATCAGCCCTGGGATTCCTTTGGAAGGAATGATGCTAAAGCTGAAGCTCAAGTACTTTGGCTACCTCATGCGAAGACTTGATTCATTGGAAAAATCTCTGATGCTGGGAGGGATTGGGGGCAGGAAGAGAAGGGGAAGACATAGGATCAGATGGCTGGATGGCATCATTGACTCCATGGGCATTAGTCTCAGTGACTCCAGGTTTTGGTGATGGACAGGAAGGCCTGGCGTGCTGTGATTCATAGGGTCGCAAAGAGTTGCACATGACTGAGCGACTGATCTGATCTGAAGGGGAAGGTTCATAGAAATACAAGCTTACCTCAAGAAACAAAAGAAACCTCAAATAAATGACCTAACTTTACACCTAAAGCAACTAGAAAAAGAAGAAGTGAAGAATCCCAGGGTTAGAAGAAGGAAAAAGTAATAATAACAATTAGGTAGTATACTCATTTTCACTATATTGATTCTTCCAATCCATGAACATGGTATATTTCTCCATCTATTAGTGTCCTCTTTGATTTCTTTAACTAGTGTTTTATAGTTTTCTATGTATAGGTCTTTAGATTCTCTAGGTAGATATATTCCTAAGTATTTTATTCTTTCTGTTGCAATGGTGAATGGAATTGTTTCCTTAATTTCTTTTTCTGTTTTGTCATTATTAGTGTATAGGAATGCAAGGGATTTCTGTGTGTTGATTTTATATCCTGCAACTTTACTATAATCATTGATTAGTTCTAGTAATTTTCTGGTGGAGTCTTTAGGGTTTCCTGTATAGAGGATCATGTCATCTGCAAATAGTGAAGAGTTTTACTTTTTTTCCAATTTGGATTCCTTTTATTTCTTTTTCTGGTCTGATTGCTGTGGCCAAACTTCCAAAACTATGTTGAATAGTAACGGTGAAAGTGGGCACCCTTGTCTTTTTCCTGACTTTAGAGGAAATGCTTTCACTTTTTCACCATTAAGGATAATGTTTGCTGTGGGTTTGTCATATATAGCTTTTAATATGTTGAGGTATGTTCCGACTATTCCTGCTTTCTGGAGAGGTTTTATCATAAATGGATGTTGAATTTTGTCAAAGGCTTTCTCTGCATCTTTTGAGATAATCATATGGTTTTTATTTTTCAATTTGTTAATGTGGTGTATTACATTGATTGATTTGTGGATATTGAAGAATCCTTGCATCCCTGAGATAAAGCCCACTTGGTCGTGGTGTATAACCTTTTTAATGTGCTGTTGGACTCTAATTGCTAGACTTTTGTTAAGGATTTTTGCATCTAAGTTCATCAGTGATATTGGCCTGTGGTTTTCTTATTTTGGGAATCTTTGTCAGGTTTTGGTATTAGGGTGATGGTGGCCTCATAGAATGAGTTTGGAAGTTTACCTTCCTCTACAACTATCCAAAGCAATTTATAGATTCAATGCAACCCCTATCAAGCTACCAACGGTATTCTTCACAGAGCTAGAACAAATAATTTCACAATTTGTATGGAAATACAAAAAACCTCGAATAGCCAAAGCTATCTTGTGAAAGAAGAATGGAACTGGAGGAATCAACCTACCTGACTTCAGGCTCTACTACAAAGCCACAGTTATCAAGACAGTATGGTACTGGCACAAAGACAGAAATATAGATCAATGGAACAAAATAGAAAGCCCAGAGAGAATTCCACACACATATGGACACCTTATCTTTGACAAAGGAGGCAAGAATATACAATGGATTAAGGAAAATCTGTTTAACAAATGGTGCTGGGAAATCTGGTCAACCACTTGTAAAAGAATGAAACTAGAACACTTTCTAACACCATGCACAAAAATAAACTCAAAATGGATTAAAGATCTAAATGTAACACCAGAAACTATAAAACTCCTAGAGGAGAACATAGGCAAAACACTCTCTGCCATACATCACAGCAGGATCTTCTATGACCCACCTCCCAGAATATTGGAAATAAAAGCAAAAATAAACATATGGGACCTAATTTAACTTAAAAGCTTCTGCACATCAAAGGAAACTATTAACAAGGTGAAAAGACAACCTTCAGAATGGGAGAAAATAATAGCAAATGAAGCAACTGACAAACAAGTAATTTCAAAAATATACAAGCAACTCTTACAGCTCAATTCCAGAAAAATAAATGACCCAATCAAAAAAATGGGCCAAAGAACTAAATAGACATTTCTCCAAAGAAGACATACAGATGGCTAACAAACACATGAAAAGATGCTCAACATCACTCATTATCAGAAAAATGCAAATCAAAATCACTATGAGGTGCCATTTCACACGACTCACAATGGCTGTGATCCAAAAGTTTACAAACAATAAATGCTGGAGAGGGTGTGGAGAAAAGGGAACCCTCTTATACGGTTGGTGGGAATGCAAACTAGTACAGCCACAATGGAGAACAGTCTGGAGATTCCTTAAACAACTGGAAATAGAACTGTCTTATGATCCAGCAATCCCACAGCTCACCATACACACTGAGGAAAACAGAATTGAAAGAGACACATGTACCCCAATGTTCATCGCAGCACTGTTCATAATAGACAGGACATGGAAGCAACCTAGATGTCCATCAACAGATGAATGGATAAGAAAGCTGTGGTACATATACACAATGGAGTATTACTCAGCCATTAAAAAGAATAAATTTGAATCAGTTTTAATGAGGTGGATGAAACTGGAGCCTATTATACAGACTGAAGTAAGCCAGAAAGAAAAACACCAATACGGTATACTAAAGCATATATATGGAATTTAGTAAGATGTTAACAATAACCCTGTGTACGAGACAGCAAAAGAGACAGATGTATAGAACAGTCTTATGGAATCTGTTTGAGAGAGAGAGGGTGGGAAGATTTGGGAGAATGGCATTGAAACATGTACAATATCATGCATGAAACGAGTTGCTAGTCCAGGTTTGGTGCATGATACTGGATGCTTGGGTCTGGTGCACTGGGACAACCCAGAGGGATGGTATGGGGAGGGAGGAGGGAGGAGGGTTCAGGATGGGGAACACATGTATACCTGAGGCGGATTCATTTTGATATTTGGCAAAACTAATACAATTTGTAAAGTTTAAAAATAAAATAAAATTAAAAAAAAATTTGAGCTGAAACACATGAAAAAAAGCAAAGGAACCTATAGCAAAACTCAGCAAAAATAAACGCTGGTTCTTTGAGAAGATAAATAAAATAGGAAAACCATTAGCAAAACTCATCAAGAAAGAAAGGGGGGATAATCAAATCAACAAAATTAGAAAGGAAAATGGATAAAACACAGCAGACAACACAGAAGTACAAAGGATCATAAAAGATTACTATCAGCAGCTATAGGACAATAAAATGGACAACTTGGAAGAAATGAACAAATTCCTAGAAAAGTATAACAATCGAAAACTGAACCAGGAAGAAATAGATAATCCCAACATACCCATCACAAGCATGGAAAGCAAAACTGTAATCAAAAATCTTCCATTGAACAAAAACGAAGCTCAGGACCAGATGACTTATTCACCCTCATGGTTACCCTGGACACCTGGAGAGAACAAGAGAGGGAGCACAGAATGCCACTTGTTTGGGGAAGAGGGTGAAGATGAATAGGAACGATAATTTCAGGAAAAGTGTGACCAGAGGAGAGCTATGTGCCAGGCCAGTAGAGGGCAGGGGGGTCTCATGGGGCGGTGTCAATGGGCAAGAGGAGCTTGGATGGGTTCAACTCACCTTGACACTTTTGTGGACCTCAGTTGACAGGAAGTCTTCATCTTTTCCTCCTGGTTACCTGAAGTCGGCTGTGCCATAAGTGCTCTAGAGCCTTGTGGCTTCTGAGTCTCTTTAGTCATTTTGAAGACTCCCAGTGGTCTGCTCCAGAGCCCCTGAGCACACCTCTATATACCACTCCCTAGGGTCCACAGCATTACGCTTTAAGAGATCAGCAACTCACTTCCCCAGCCAATGGTGGCCCTGGCTGAGAATTGACATCACAAAGCGCAATCCTGATAGTTCTAGGGCAGAATGGGGGGCAACCCAGATGATTTGATGGGGGGGGAAATGCATCATTTTTAATGGCCCTTAGGAGCCCTCCAAACTCACCTGTCATCCTCATCTCTCTAAGTCAACTCTGTTGTGTCACAAGGCAGGGAGCATGTGTCTCCTCCAAACCTTGACCCACAGCCACAGTATCGAGGCTTTGATTCTGTTCTCTCCCACATTTCACCATCATCTAGATTGTAATATCTTGCCTAAAGTACCTCCATGATAATTAGGCTGTATTGAAGTGTCTGTGGAAATGAGAATCATCCCACTTTCCTCCTACAGTTCAGTTCAGTCTCTCAGTCATGTCTGACTCTTTGAGAGGTGGTTTTAAAGCACTTTCAAGACCATTTAATTCTGGGCCACCTCCCAGAAGCTTTTTCCATCCCACCTCCTTTGTTCTAGCTTCCATTCAGACACTGCTGTCTTCAGGCTGTGAGACTGCACTGAATACACTTGCCCTTTCTCCACTTGGATTTGTCTTGCTTCAAGTCTTGGAATCATGGTCACCTCACTATGTGTTAAAAAAAAAAAAAATGTTTCCCCAAAGACGTGCACATGAATGTTCATAGCAGTCTTATTTCTAATAGTCAAAAAGTTGAGATGAACAAGATGGCAGAGTGGTAGTTGCAGGAGGAATACACCTCTCTCCTTGGACACATCAGGAATACATCTTCAGACACAGAAATGCTAGCAGAACACCAGCTGAGAGCTGACAGGAGTACCTGACCAGTGGAAAAGAATGTATAGAACCACAAAACTTGGTAGGATGAAGGAACTAGGGGGAAAAACAGGAGTGTTAATAGGTCTGGACCTGCCCTTGGTGGGTGGGAGAACTGAAGTAGGTTTCCACTCCCCGCATTGGAGTAATTGTCTGGATCAGAGGAGAAACATTTAAGGCTGAGAATGAAACAGCTGATCTGTGGCAGCCTACACCAATACATACAATGTATGACATAGCAGAATCCATTGGTTTTTGTCCCCTTAAGAGTGTAGCATTCATTAAACATTTGAAAATCCATCAGGATAAACAACTTACTAAAGAACTGAAAATGATGACACAGTAGGGTCATTTAGATGAATGCTGAAAAATAATTTGATAAAATCTAATATCCCTGGGTTGGGAAGATTCCCTGAAGTAGGGATTGGCTACCCACATCAGTGTTCTTAGGCTTCGCTGGCAGCTCAGCTATTAAAGAAAGTGCCTGGCATCTCAGAGATCTGGGTCCATCCTTGGGCTGGGAAGATCCCCTGGAGGAGAGCATGACAATCCATTCCAGTATTCTGGCCTGGAGAATCCCCAAGGCCAGAGGAGCCTGTTTGGCCTACACTTCATGGGGTTGCAAAAAGCTGGACACAACTCTGTGACTGAGCACATTCTGTATAAAATATTTTAGCGAACTAGAAATAGGAGAAGAAATAGAAATAGAATTGGAGAAGGCAATGGCACCCCACTCCAGTACTTTTGCCTAGAAAATCCCATGGATGGAGGAGCCTGGTAGGCTGCAGTCCATGAGGTCACTAAGAGTCGGACATGACTGAGCGACTTCACTTTCACTTTTCACTTTCATGCATTGGAGAAGGAAATGGCAACCCACTCCAGTGTTCTTGCCTGGAGGAAACCAGGGAAGGGAAGCCTGGTGGGCTGCCATCTATGGGGTCGCACAGAGTCGGACACGACTGAAGCGATTTAGCAGCAGCAGAAAGAGAAGATTTCCTCAACCTTATGAAAGTACTAAACTATCACTAACATCACACTTTATGGTAGAACACTGAGTGTTTTACTTCTAAAATCACAATCAACAGAAAGATTTCCACTCTCATTATATTGAATTTCTGTCCGTGAAGTCATATTAGGAACTGATTGAAAAGTTATCCAGTTTGGAAAAGAAGAATAAAGCTGCTTTTATCTGTTGGTGACATCTATGTAGAATATCCAATGAAATCTACAGGAACAGAATACCTAAAACTAAGAATTAATTTAAGCAATGTCACAAGATATAGAGATGATATATAAAATTTAATAAATTGCTTTCCTATATAGTCGGCCAATTTAAAATTAAAATAAAAAATAATAACAGTCACATTGAAGTAAGAAAAACTTAAGAATCAGACAGAATATATGAAACACACCAGTGCAAAAATGGACAAAAGATTTGAACAGGAAATTCACTAGATAATGATATATAGATGGCAAGTAAGCATGCAGGGCACACCGAAAGTATGGCTCTCATGAGAGACAGAGAAGAACAAGTCTGATGAGGAAGTGGAAATATTTGAACTTTCATGCACTGTTTATGGGAATACAAAATAGTACACCATGGTGGAAAACAGTTTGGAAGTTCCTTCAAAAGTTAAACATAGGGTTACCATATGTCCCAGCAATCCCTTTCTTAGGTTTATACCAGCAAGTATGAAAAAAAAAAAAAAAAAAAAAAACCCACAGATGTGCACATGAATGTTCACAACAGTCTTATTTCTAGTAGTCCAAAATTTGAGATGAACAAAATGGCAGAACTGTAGCTGGAAGTGGAGTACATTTCACTCCACGGATACATCAAGGATACACCTTCAGACACAGAAGTGTGTGCAGAACACCAGCTGAGAGCTGACAGGAGTACCTGACCAGAGGAAAATAATAAATAGAACCACAAAACTCGGTAGGGTGAAGGAACTAGGGGTGGGGGGAACAGGAATGGTAATAGGCCTGGACCTGCCCTCGGTGGGTGGGAGAACTATAAGTTGGTGTCCGACCCCCCACCTGGGATCAACTGTCTGGATCAGAGGAGAAATATTTTAGGCTGAGAGTGAAAAAGTTGATCTGTGGGAGCCTAAATGGAATGAGAATCAGACAGTCCTTGCCACAGTCATACACACCCCAGACAGGGACACAGGTCCCATAGAAGGGACAGCAGTTGGGATCTGGATTTTTCGGATTGTGGAGCAATCCCAGGGCAAGGGCTGCTATTGACTGCAGAGAGACGGACTGATGGGATGTGAGGAAGGAGATCGGGATGGGAAATGCTTGTGGAGGAACACCAGGCCCCATGAAAGCAAGGGGATCCTACTGGGTCAATCATAGGTGGTGGAGCCCTCACCATAGTCTCTTTCTCCCCCTACACCAGCATAGACAGCTAAACAATAGATAGGCTGGCCAATCAAGTGCCTGACTTACTGATCTGCAGACTAGGACCCCACCCAGGGGCCCCATCTATGTACCTGATGCTCCAAACAACAGAGAAGTACCCCAGGCAAGGGAGCCCTCTAAGTGCCTGAAAGAGTGGAGCTATGGAAGAAGAGTGGCAAAAGAGACGTCCTTATCACCAGCTACAAGAGGCTGGTGAAAAGACTCTGATAGGGTCAAAACTTCTGTGGCAGAGGAGGTCTTTGTCCCTGCAGAGTTATCGCTACCACGGTCCCCAGAAATCAAGAAGCTATGCCAAGTTCATGCCCAAAGCTCGCTGGGGCGGAGCTGCTACAGGCCAAAAAAGTCTGGTGTCTATGGATACCTGGTCACTTCAGTTCAGTTCAGTTCAGATCAGTTCAGTTCAGTCGCTCATTCCTGTCCCACTCTTCGCGACCCCATGAATCGCAGAACGCCACGACTCCCTGTCCATCACCACCTCCCGGAATTCACCCAGATCCACGTCCATAGACTCAGTGATGGCATCCAGCCATCTCATGCTCTGTTGTCCCCTTCTCCTTCTGCCCCCAATTCCTCCCAACATCAGAGTCTTTTCCAATGAGTCAACTCTTCTCAAGAGGTGGCCAAAGTACTGGAGTTACAGCTTAAGCATCATCCCCCCAAAGAAATCCCAGGGCTCAATTCCTTCAGAATGGACTGGTTGGATCTCCTTGCCATCCAAGGGACTCTCAAGAGTCTTCTCCAACACCACAGTTCAAAAGCATCAATCCTTAGGTGCTCACCCTTCTTCACAGTCCAACTCTCACATCCATACATGACCACAGGAAAACCCATAGCCTTGACTAGACGGACCTTTGTTGGCAAAGTAATGTCTTTGCTTTTGAATATGCTATCTACGTTGGTCATAACTTTCCTTCCAAGGAGTAAGTGTCTTTTAATTTCATGGCTGCAGTCACCATCTGCAGTGATTTTGGAGCCCCCCAAAATAAAGTCTGACACTGTTTCCACTGTTTCCCCATCTATTTCCCATGAGGTGATGGGACCGGATGCCATGATCTTCGTTTTCTGAATGCTGAGCTTGAAGCCAATTTTTTCACTCTCCACTTTCACCTTCATCAGGAGGCTTTTTAGTTCCTCTTCACTTTCTGCCATAGGGCGGTGTCATCTGCATGTCTGAGGTTACTGATATTTCTCCCGGCAATCTTGATTCCAGCTTGTGTTTCTTCCAGTCCAGGGTTTCTCATGATGTACTCTGCATAGAAGTTACATAAGCAGGGTGATAATATATAGCCTTGACGTACTCCTTTTCCTAATTGGAACCAGTCTGTTGTTCCACGTCCAGTTCTAACTGTTGCTTACTGAGCTGCATAGAGATTTCTCAAGAGGCAGGTCGGGTGGTCTGGTATTCCCATCTCTCTCAGAATTTTCCACAGTTTACTGTGATCCACACAGGCAAAGGCTTTGGCATAGTCAATAAAGCAGGAATAGAGGTTTTTCGGGAACTCTCTTGCTTTTTCCATGATCCAGCAGATGTTGGCAATTTGATCACTGGTTCCTCTGCCTTTTCTAAAACCAGCTGGAATATCAGGAAGTTCACAGTTCACGTATTGCTGAAACTTGGCCTGGAGAATTTTGAGCATTACTTTACTAGCATGTGAGGTGAGTGTAACTGTGCAGTACTTTGAGTATTCTTTGGCATTGCCTTTCTTCGGGATTCGAATGAAAACTGACCATTCCAGTCCTGTGGACACAGCTGAGTTTTCCAAATTTGCTGGCATATTGAGTGCAATTCTTTCACAGCATCATCTTTCAGGATCTGACATAGCTCAACTGGAATTCCATCACTTCCTCTAGCTTTGTTCGTAGTGCTGCTTTTTAAGGCCCACTTGATTTCACATTCCAGGATGTCTGGCTCTAGGTCGGTGATCACATCATCGGGATTATCTGGATCATGAAGATCTTGATTGTATAGTTCTTCTGTGTATTCTTGTCATCTCTTCTTAGTATCTTCTGCTTCTGTTAGGTCCATGCCGTTTCTGTCCTTTATTGAGCCCATCTTTGCATGAAATGTCCCCTTGGTATCTCTAATTTTCTTGAAGAGATCTCTAGTCTTTCCCATTCTGTTGTTTTCCTCTATTTCTTTGCATTGATCACTGAGGAAGGCTTTCTTATCTCTTCCTGCTATTCTTTGGAACTCTGCATTCAGATGCGTATATCTTTCCTTTTCTCCTTTGCTTTTCGCTTCTCTTCTTTTCACAGCTATTTGTAAGGGGTGCCCAGACAGCCATTTTGCTTTTTTTGCATTTCTTGTTCATGGGGATTGTATTTATCCCTGTCTCCTGTAGATTGTCATGAGCCTCATTCCATAGTTCATCAGGCACTCTATCTAACAGGTCTAGGCTCATAAATCTGTTTCTCACTTTCACTGTATAATCATAAGTGATTTGATTTAGATCTTACCTGAATGGTCTAGGGGTTTGTCCTACTTTCTTCAATTTCAGTCTGAATTTGGTAATAAGGAGTTCATGATCTGAGTCACAGTCAGCTCCTGGTCTTGTTCTTGTTGACTGTATAGAGCTTCTCCATCTTTGGCTGCAAAGAATATAATAAATCTGATTTCAGTGTTGGCCATATGGTGATGTCCATGTGTAGAGTCTTCTCTTGTGCTGTTGGAAAAGGGTCTTTGCTATGACCAGTGCATTTTCTTGGCAAAACTCTATTAGTCTTTGCCCTGCTTCATTCCGTATTCCAAGGCCAAATTTGCCTGTTACTGCAGGTGTTTCTTGACTTCCTATTTTTGCATTCCAGTCCCCTACAATGAAAAGGACATCTTTTTTGGGTATAGTTTGAAAAGGACTTGTAGGTCTTCATAGAACCGTTCATCTTCAGCTTCTTCAGCATTACTGGTTGAGGTCTAGACTTGGATTACTGTGATATTGAATGGTTTGCCTTGGAAACGAACAGAGATCATTCTGTCGTTTTTGAGATTGCATCCAAGTACTGCATTTCGGAATCTTTTGTTGACCATGATGGCTGCTCCAGTTCTTCTGAGGGATTCCTGCTTGCAGTAGTAGATATAATGCTCATCTGAATTAAATTCACCCATTCCAGTCCATTTTAGTTCGCTGATTCCTAGAATGTCTACATTCACTCTTGCCATCTCTTGTTTGACCACTTCCAATTTGCCTTGATTCATGGACCTGACATTCCAGGTTCCTATGCAATATTGCTCTTTACAGCATCAGACCTTGCTTCTGTCACCAGTCACGTCTGCAACTGGGTATTGTTTTTGCTTTGGCTCCATCCCTTCATTCTTTCTGGAGTTATTTCTCCACTGATATCCAGTAGCATATTGGGTCCTTACTGTCCTGGGGAGTTCCCCTTTCAGTATCCTATCATTTTGCCTTTTGATACTGTTCATGGGGTTCTCAAGGCAAGAATACTGAACCGGTTTGCCATTCTCTTCTCCAGTGGACCACCTTCTGTCAGATCTCTCCCCCATGACCCGCCCCTCTTGGGTTGCCCCCAGGGCATGGCTTAGTTTCATTGAGTTAGACAAGGCTGTGGTCCTAGTGTGATTACATTGACTAGTTTTTTGTGAGTATGGTTTCAGTGTGTCTGCCTTCTGATGCCCTCTTGCAACACATACCATCTTACTTGGGTTTCTCTTACCTTGGGTGTGGGGTATCCCTTCACAGCCGCTCCATCAAAGTGCAGCCACTGCTCCTTACCTTGGAGGAGGGGTATCTCCTTACTGCCGCCCTTAGTGTCCAACTGCATGTGACATTGTAACTGTGGCTTGCCAGGCTTCTTTCTCAGGGAAGGGGTTTCTACATGCAAAAATACTGGTACGTATGGGCCAGTACTGGTTGACATACCCTTCTAGAGCACTATATGTCCTGCTGCCCTAGCCACCAACTCCTCTGAGTCCCTGATGCAGCCAGAGCCACTATGACTGAAGCAGTTGCATCTCCACATCTGGCCCCCTCACAGGGGCAAACCCAAGTCCTCCAGGACAGTCTCAAGAGCAAACCCCAGTGGATGATTCACATTGAAAAGTGGGAATAAAACCACAATTGGAACCCAGGGGCAGTGTTGTTAAGGAAGAAGACCCAAAACCTTCCTACCACCTGTACAAGCTGCAGATTAAATCCACATAGCTGTGAAAAGAAGAGAAGTGAAAAGCAAAGGAGAAAAGGAAAGATATAAGCATCTGAATGCAGGGTTCCAAGAAAGAGCAAGAAGAGATAAGAAAGCCTTCCTCAGGGAGCGATGCAAAGAAAAGGAGGAAAACAACAGAATGGGAAAGACTAGAGATCACTTCAAGAAGATTAGAGATACCAAGGGGAGATTTCATGCAAAGATGGGCTCGATAAAGGACGGAAATGGTATGGACCTAACAGAAGCAGAAAATATTAAGAAGATGTGGCAAGAATACACAGAAGAACTGTACAAAAAAGATATTCACGACCCAGATAATCACGATGGTGTGATCACTGAACTAGAGCCAGACATTGTGGAATATAAAGTCAAGTGGGGCTTAGAAAGCAGCATTATGAACAAAGCTAGTGGAGGTGATGGAATTCCAGTTGAGCTATTTCAAATCTCAAAGGATGATGCTGTGAAAGTGCTGCACTCAATATGCCAGCAAATTTGGAAAACTCAGCAGTGGCCACAGGACTGGAAAAGCTGAGTTTTCATTCCAATCCCAAAGAAAGGCAATGCCAAAGAATGCTCAAACTACCACAGAATTGCACACATCTCACACACTAGTAAGGTAATGCTCAAAATTCTCCAAGCCAGTCTTCAGCAATACATGAACTGTGAACTTCCTGATGTTCAAGCTGGTTTTAGCAAAGGCAGAGGAACCAGAGACCAAATTGCCAACATCTACTGGATCATGGAAAAGCAAGAGAGTTCCAGAAAAACCTCTGTTTCTGCTTTATTGACTATGCCACAGCCTTTGCTGTGTAGATCACAATAAACTGTGTAAAATTCTGAAAGAGATGGGAATACCAGACCACCTGACCTGCCTCTTGAGAAACCTGTATGCACGTCAGGAAGCCACAGTTAAAACTGGATATGGAACAACAGACTGGTTCCATATAGGAAAAGGAGTACGTCAAGGCTGTATGTTCTCACCCTGCTGATTTAACTTCTATGCAGAGTACATCATGAGCAACCCTGGACTGGAAGAAACACAAGTTGGAAAGAAGATTGCTGGGAGAAATGTCAATAACTTCATATATGCAGATGACACCACCCTTATGGCAGAAAGTGAAGAGGAACTGAAAAGTCTCTTGATGAAATGAAAGTGGAGAGTGAAAATGAAGATCATGGCATCCGGTCCCATATACTTCATGGGAAATAGATGGGGAAACAGTGGAAAGAGTGTCAATTTTTGTTTTGTTTTGTTTTTTTTGGGGGGGCGGTGTTGATGGGGCAGGGCTCCAAAATCACTGCAGATGATGACTGCAGGTATGAAATTAAAAGACGCTTACTTCTTGGAAGGAAAATTATGACCAACCTAGATAGCATATTCAAAAGCAGAGACATTACTTTGCCAACAAAGGTCCGTCTAGTCAAAGCTATGGTTTTTCCTGTGGTCATGTATAGATGTGAGAGTTGGACTGTGAGGAAGGCTGAGCACTGAAGAATTGATGCTTTTGAACTGTGGTGTTGGAGAAGACTCTTGAGAGTCCCATGGACTCCAGGGAGATCCAACCAGTCCATTCTGAAGGAGATCAGCCCTGGGATTTCTTTGGAAGGAATGATGCTAAAGCTGAAACTCCAGTACTTTGGCCCCCTCATGCAAAGAGTTGACTCATTGGAAAAGACTCTGATGCTGGGAGGGATTCAGGGCAGGAGAAGGGGACAGCAGAGGATGAGATGGCTGGATGGCATCACTGACTCGATGGACGTGAGTCTGAGTGAACTCCGGGAGTTGGTGATGGACTGGAGGCCTGGCGTGCTGCGATTCATGGGGTCGCGAAGAGTCGGACACGACTGAGCGACTGAACTGAACTGAATAATATATAAAAAGACACTGATAACTGCCACAAAAGGAAACGTCCTGGTTCTGATAGTTGTGAACATAGGAGACAAAAAACATATAGGAGTAGGACCGGATTAGAATGAGCTCCCCCCAAATCAGGTTCAGAGTTCAGCACAGTTTTGGAGGGCATCCTAGGGAGGTGAGGTGGACTGCAATTTTAGCGGGCGAAAGGACTCTGAGAGCAATGACTAAAGAAAAACCTGTATTATTCTCATGTTTTGACTTGCTCTGTAGATTCTTTAGGATTTTTGTTTGTGTGGTTGGTTTCAATTCCTTCCCCTCGCCCACGTTGTAGTTGCCAATTTCATTGGCACTATGAAATCTAATGAAGCTTTTGATCCTTATTTTTCTTCAGCCACATTTGTATTGCTGTTATAAATCTCTGTCTCTATATACAGCTTTTGAAATTCTGTGGAGTTTCCTTTTCTCTCTCTCTTTTTCATTTTTTAAACCTATTATTATTGTTTCTACATTTATTATTTGTTTACTTTTCCTACTGTTCTTTTCCCCTTGCAGTTAATCTTTAATGTATATACATCTTTTCAGTTCAGTTCAGTTCAGTTCAGTGGCTCAGTTGTGCCCGACTCCTTGTGACCCCATGAACCACAGCACGCCAGGCCTCCCTGTCCATCACCAACCCCTGGAGTCCAACCAAACCCATGTCCATCGAGCTGATGATGCCATCCAACCATCTCATCCTCTGTTGTTCGCTTCTCCTCCTGCTCTCAATCTTTCCCAGCATCAGGGCCTTTTCCAATGAGTCAGCTCTTCGCATCAGGTGGCCAAAGTATAGGAATTTCAGCTTCAACATCAGTCCTTCCAATGAACACCCAGGACTGATCTCCCTTAGAATGGACTGGTTGGATTTACTTGCAGTCCAAGGGACTCTCAACAGTCATCTGTACCTCTATTTAACTCTGCATATGTATTTTTTTCTTTCTTTCCTTTTCTCTCAATATATTTGTTAGTTTTATTTTCATTCTTTTATTCTCCAATTGGCACCTTGCTCTAGATTTGTTTCCCAGTTTGTGCTTCAGGTGATTCTATTCTGGTATGTAGGTATATATATATATACATATACATATATATATATATATATATTTTTTTTTTTTTTCCGTTGTTCACCAGGTCAATCAATCTATTGTACTTTATTTTTCTGGAATGTTTTGATTTTGCTTGTGGGTGTATATGTACATGTATATATTCAGTCATACTTTTTACTCTTGTGATAAACCTCTGCTTCTACATTGGATTTTTACAGTTCTTTGGAGGATTCCTTGTTTTCCCATTTATTTTTGATTTTTTTTTATTATTATTTTCTATTTTTATTGTTTTAAATTTTAATTTTTTAAACCTATTATATTTATTCCATTGTTTGCCTTTCCTCTGTTCTTGTCCCCTTGCAGTTAAACTTTAAACAAACCTTGTTCATCTACCTCTGTTGAACCTCGCATATCTATTCTTTCTTTCTTTTCTTTCCTTCCTTTCCTCTTAACATTTTGTTAGTTTTATTTTCAGTGCTTTCATCCCCACTTGGGACTTTGCTTTAGATTTCTTTTCCAGCCTGTGCACTCGTTAGTTTTGTGCTTAACTGGTAGATATCATTTTTGGTTTCCCTTGTTTGCTAGGTCAGCCTATTGTAGTTTATTTTTGTTGAACTGTTTGGATTTTGCTGATGGTTGTATGTGTGTATATTCCCATATATTGGAATATATGTGTATATTCCTTTATTTTAATTATTATTTGTGTGACAGTGTAACTGCCATTTGTCAGGGGTTCACCTTTGGTTTCTCTCTCTCTTTTTTTTTTTTTTTTTGGATATTTATTTTAATCTAACTTAATACCATAACAAACCACCTGTTGTAACGGTGTTCCTGGCCAATGATCCAGCCCTGAACATTTGGAGTGGGAGCACTGACTTCAAGACCCTATACAACCGGAGAACTCCTAACCTTAGGGAGTATCAATTACAGAGAACTCACTCATGCAAACTAAACCACTTGAATACAAGACCTAGAATCACCCAACCACCAATCAGGACCACCCAACCCAGTGTAGGACACCTCATCCAAACAGCAAATAGGACAAAAGTAGAAACCCAGTCATCAGCAGACAGGATTATCCTTCTCAATCAGCCCTGCACATCAGAAGGACAAGAAAAGAAAAAAAAAAAAAAAAAAAAAACTCAGCACCAATCTCACCCAATGCAAAGCTTACAGAAACCATTGGACCAAATTTAGGAGTGCAGAAACTAAAAGGAAGAAAGAATGCAAATTTGAAGGCTGGCAAAAGGAGACCTCAAACACAATAAGATCTTTTTAAAAATGAAGAAATGACAAAGAAATGCTGCACAAATAAAGGAACAAACTAGACACACAGAAATTTAAACAAATGAAGAGGAAATATGCAAACTGCCTGAAAAACTATTCAGAATAATGGTAGTAAAGATGATCAAAAACTTTGAAATTGACATGGAGACAATGCAAGAATCAATGAGCAAACCCCTAGTTGAATTGAAGAATAAGCAAAAAATAAATTGAAAAATAAATAGAGAGACAAACAACAATTACTGAAATTAAAAATACTCTAGAAAGAATCAAGAGCAGGGTATCTGAACCAGAAAATGGATCAGTGTGTTGAAAGACAAAATGGTGGAAACAACTGCGGAAGGGCAGAATAAAGTCAAAAGAATGAAAAGAACTGAGGATAGCCTCAGAGACCTCTTGGACAATGTTAAATGCACCAAGATTCAAATTATAGGGGTCCCAGAAGAAGAGAGAAAAATAAAGGGTATGAGAAAAGTTTAGAGGAGATTATACTTGAAAAACCCCCAACATGGAAAAGGAAATAGTCAATCAAGTCCAAGAGGTGCCAAGAGTCCCATTTGTGATAAACCCAAGGTGAAACAGCCCTAGACATATGCTAAGCAAACTAAGGAAGATGAAACACAAAGAAAGAATATTAAAAGTAGCAAGTTAAAAGTAACAAGTAACATCCAATGGAAACCCCATATGTTTCACAGCTGATCTTTCAACAGAAACTCTGCAGGCCAGAAGAGAACGGCATGGCATATATAAAGCACTGAAAGAGAAAAATCTACAGCCAAGATTACTGTACTTGGCAAGGATCTCCTTCAAAATTGATGGAGAAATCAAAGCTTTTCAGATGAGCCAAAGGTAAGAGAATTCTTTACCACAAAACCAGCTTTACAACAAATGGTAAAGGGACTTATATAGTCAAGAAATATAAGAGAAGAAAAATGATCTACAAAACCGACCCCAAACAATTAAGAAAATGGCAATAGGAGCACTGCTGCTGCTGCTGCTAAGTCGCTTCAGTCCTGTCTGACTCTGTGCGACCCCATAGACGGCAGCCCACCAGGCTCCCCGGTCCCTGGGATTCTCCAGGCAAGAACACTGGAGGGGGTTGCCATTTCCTTCTCCAATGCATGCAAGTGAAAAGTGAAAGGGAAGTCGCTCTGTCATGTCGAACTCTGTGTGACCCCATGGACTGCAGCCTACCAGGCTCCTCCGTCCATGGGATTTTCCAGGCAAGAGTACTGGAGTGGGGTGCCATTGCCTTCTCCGAATAGGAGCACATATGTCAATAATTATTCTAAATATAAATGGATTAAATGTTCCAACCAAAAAGCCCAGACTGGCTAAATGGATACATAAACAAGACCTCGGGGTGGGGGCGTGGTCCTAAGATGGCAGAGGAATAAGATGGGGAGACCCCATTCTCCCCAACACATTCATCAAATGATCATTTGAACGCTGAGCAACTTCCACAAAACAATTTCTGAATGCTGGCAGAGGACACCAGGTACCCGGATAGGCTGCTCATTGTCTTTGAAAGGAGAACAAAGGATTGAGCAAATACCAAAGCAGAACTAGCCGGCTGTCTCCAGGCCCCTGCCCCAACAAGAGGCAGACAGCCATGTGTGTGGCAGCCAGAACCAGAAGGCAAGGGGCGGCCTCAGCCTCAGAGACCGGCATTCTCCACCAAACTGTGAGCAGGCTGCCAGTTTCTAACCATGTCTTCCTGGAGTCCTGGACGGTTGACATCTGCCAGGAGAGTTGCAGCTTGAGATCAGCTCCCCAGAGGAGACACATGATACACCTGAGGCAGTGTTCTCATGGCACACCCAGGAAACTGAGCGGCCTGGACCCAGTAGGTAATTAAGATGCATGGCCCACTTGGGACAGTGCGTTGGCCAAGCACCTGGTCGCCTGAGCTGCTGGGACCTGGGAAGGGCACAAAACGCACGTGCATCTGAGTCTGTGACTTTGCGGTGTACCTGAAAACCTGAACCTGAGCAGCTTAGACCTGGGAATTGCAGGAAATGCAGGGCCCACATTGGGCAGTACCCCTGAAGAGCAATCTGGAACCTGAGCAGTGTACACGTGGAAAGCACACACCACCATGAGTTTGGGAAAGCCCAGTGTGTTCCATACACTGCAAGCACTTTCCCAAAATACACACCAACATTATTTGTTTGCAGTGTTCCTCCCTCCCCACAACTCAACTGAACAAGTGAGCCGAAATAAGTGACCACCTTTGCCCCCTTGTGCCAGGGCAGAAATTAGACACTAAAGAGACTTGCAAAGAGAGAAAGCCAAAACAAATAAAGAAAAGGGAACCCCTCTGGGAGTGAAAGGTGCAACAGATTAAAACCCTGTAGTTAATATTGACTAAGCATAGGAAGGGGCTTATAGATCTTGTAAAGAAATGCAAGCTGGAACAAGGAATCATCTGAAACTCAACTGAACCCACACTG
The DNA here is from genome assembly GCF_002263795.3 of Bos taurus. Classification (NCBI taxonomy): domain Eukaryota; kingdom Metazoa; phylum Chordata; class Mammalia; order Artiodactyla; family Bovidae; genus Bos; species Bos taurus. The sequence continues at coordinate 34,599,055 of NC_082638.1, forward strand.
CCCACAACGGCTCCAGAGAAATTCCTAGATATAGTTTTTCTATTATCAACCTTCTAATTTTTTAAAATTATTTATTATTTTTTCCTTCTTACTTTTTTTTTTTTTTAAATTTTACAATATTGTATTGGTTTTGCCATACATCCACATGAATCTGTCATGGGTGTACACGTGTTATCCATCCTGAACCCCCCTCCCACTCCCTCCCTGTACCATCCTTCTGGGTCATCCCAGTACACCAACCCCAAGCATCCTGTAACCTGCATCAAACCTGGACTGGCGATTCGTTTCTTATATGATATTATACATGTTTCAATGCCATTCTCCCAAATCATCCAACCCTCTTCCTCTCCCACAGAGTCCAAAAGACTGTTCTATACATCTTTGTCTCTTTTGCTGTCTCACATCCAGGGTTATCGTTACCATCTTTCTAAATTCCATAGACATGTGTTAGTATACTGTATTGGTGTGGGTTTCTTTCTTTCTTTCTTTCTGGCTTACTTCACTCGATATAATAGGCTCCAGTTTCATCCACCTCATTAGAACTGATTCAAATGTATTCTTTTTAATGGCTGAGTAATACTCCACTGTGTATACATACCACAGCTTTCTTATCCATTCGTCTGCTGATGGACATCTAGGTTGCTTCCATGTCCTGGCTATTAGAAACAGTGCTGTGATGAACATTGTGGTACACGTGTCTCTTTCAATTCTGGTTTCCTTGGTGTGTATGCCCAGCAGTGGGATTGCTGGGTCATAATTAATCCTTTAATTTTCAATTTTACAACCTATTACCTTGCAAAATATGACCCTATTTTTAAAGCATATTTCATATTTTTTAAACATATTTTGTGATTGATTGTGTTTTGTATTTTTAATATTGTATTTCATAGAGTCTACCCTCTACACTAGATTTTTTTTTTACTTAAATTTAAGTAATTTACTTGTTTTAATTGGAGGCTAATTACTTTACAAAATTGTAGTGGTTGTTGCCATACATTGACATGAATCAGCCATGGATGTATCAGTTCAGTTCAGTTCAGTTGCTCAGTTGTGCCCGACTATTTGCGACCCCACGCGCTGCAGCATGCCAGGCCTCCGTGTCCATCAACAACTGCTGGAGTCTACCCAAACCCATGTCCAGATTGGGCCATTAATTTTTTCTGGTATTGAGTTGCATGAGCTTCTTGTATATTTTTGAGTTTTACTTAGTCATGACTGCCTTTTCACCTTCCTTGTTTCCTTCATTGTTCAGGAGCTTTTAAATTTGATTCGTTCCGTTGGTTTATTTTTGCTTTTATTTACATTACTCTGGGAGGTGAGTCATAGAAGGTCCTGCTGTGATTTATGTCAGAGACTGTTCTGTCTATATTTTCCTCTAGAAGTTTTACAGTTTCTGGTCTTTCATTTAGATCTTTAATCCATATTTAGTTTATTTTTGTGTATCACTAGAAAGTATTCTAGAGTCATTATTTTACAGGTGGTTGGCCAGCTTTTCCAGTGCCACTTGTTAAAGAGATCGGTCTTTTCTCCATTGTATATTCCTGAGTCTTTTGTCAAAGATAAAGTGACCATAGGTGCGTGGATTTATCTCTGGGCTTTGTATTTTGTTCCATTGGTCTATATTTCTGTCTTGGTGTCAGTAACATATTGTCTTGATAACTGTAGCTTTGTACTATAGTCTGCAGTCATGCAGGTTGATTCCTTCAGTTCCATTCTTCTTTCTCAAGATTGCTTTGGCTATTCGAGGTTTTTTTTTTTTTTTTTTTTTTCCCCCTTCATACAAACTGTGCAATGATTTGTCCTAGTTCTCTGAAAAACACTTTTGGTAGGTTGATAATTACTTTAAATGTAAACAGATTAAATGTTCCAACCAAAAGACACAGACTGATTGAATGGATACAAAAACATGACCCATATATATATGCTGTCAACCAGAAACCACCTTCAGATGCAAAGACACATATAGACTGAAATTGAGAGGATGGAAAAATACATTCTATGCAAATGGAAAGCAAAAGAAAGCTGGAATATTAATCCTGATATCAGACAGGCCTTAAAATAAGAATACTATAAAAAATAAGGAAAGACACTACACTACGATAAAAGGATCAATCCAAGAGGGAGACATAACAGTTGTAGACATCTATGCACTGAACACTTTACTGCCGAATTTTACCTTAAATTGAAGAAACTAGCGAAAATGACTAGATGATTCAGGTATGAACTAAATCAAATCCCTTATGTTTATACAGTGGAAGTGACAAATAGATTCAAGACAGAATATTGAAGATTCAAGACAGAATCAAGATAGACAGAATGCCTGAAGAACTATCGATGGAGTTTTGTGACAGTGTACAGGAGGCAGTGATCAAGACCATACCCAAGAAACACAAATGCCAAAAGTCAAAATGGTTCTCTGAGGAGGCCTTCCAAATAGCTGAGGAACGAAAAGAAGCAAAAGACAAAGGAGAGAGGGAAATATATACCCATTTGAATGAAGAGTTCCAAAGAATTGCAAGTAGAGATAAGAAAGCCTTCCTCAGCAATCAACAAAAAGAACAGAGGAAAACAATAGAATGGGAAAGACTAGAGATCACGTCAAGGAAATTAGAGATACTAAGGGAGCATTTCATGGAAAGATGGGCACAATAATGGACAGAAATGGTACGGACATAAGAGAAGCAAAAGATATTAAGAATTGATGGCAACAATGCACAGAAGAATTATACAAAAAAGATCTTCATGATGCAGATAACCAGGATAGTGTGATCACTCACCTAGAGCCAGACATCCTGGAATGTGAAGCCAAGTGGATCTTAGGAAGCAAAGCTACTGGAAGTTATGGAATTCCAGTTGAGCTATTTGAAATCCTAAAAGACAATGTTGTGAAAGTACTATGCAATACGCCGGCAGAGTTTCAAAGCTTGGCAGTGGCCACCGGACTGGAAAACGTCAGTTTTCATCCCAGTCTCAAAGGAAGGTAATGCCAAAGAATGCTCAAACAACCACACAGTTGCACTCATCTCACGTGCTAGTAGAGTAATGCTCAAAATTCTCCAAGCCAGGCTTCAACAGTATGTGAACTGTGAACTTCCAGATGTTGAAAGTGGACTTAGAATAGGCAGAGGAACCAGAGATCAAATTGCCAACATCCACTGGATCATGGAAAAAGCAAGAGTTCCAGGAAAAAACATATATTTCTGCTTTATTCATTATGCCAAAACCTCTGAGTGTGTGGGTCAAAATAAACTGTGGAAAATTCTAAAAGAGATGGGAGTACCAGGCCACCTGACTTGCCTCCTGAGAAATCTGTGTGCAGGTCAAGAAGCATCAGTTAGAACTGGACATGAAACAGCAGACTGGTTGCAAGTCGGGAAAGGAGTATATCAAGGCTGTATTTCATCACCCTGCTGTTTAACTTACAAGCAAAGGACATCATGCTAAATGCCAGGCTGGATGAAGCACAAGCTGGAATCAAGATTGTCAAGAGAACTATCAGTAATCTCATATATGCAGATAACACTACCCTTATGGCAGAAAGTGAGGACCTAAAGAGCCTCTTGATGAAAGTGAAAGAGGAGAGTGAAAAAGTTGGCTTAAAACTCAACATTCACAAAACTAATATCATGGCATCCAGGCACATCCCTTCATGGCAAGTAGATCAGGAAACAATGGAAACAGTGCCAGACTGTTTTTCGCAGTTGGGCAGGCAAATCACTACAGATGTTGATTGCAGCCATGAAATTCAAAGGTGCTTGCTCCTTGGAAGTCACGCTATGACTTACTTAGAAAGCATTAAAAAGCAGAGACATTATTTTACCAAGAATCAACCAATATGTCAAAGCAATCCTTTTTGCAATAGTCATGTACTGATGTGAGAGTTGGAGGAGAAGGAAAGCTGAGTGCCTAAGAATTGATCCTTTGGAACTGTGGTGTTGGAGAAAACTCTTGAGGATATCAAAGCAGTCAATCCCAAGAAAATCAGTCCTGAACATACATTGAGATGACTGAAGCTCCAATACTTTGGCAACCTGATGCAAAGAAGTAACTCATTTGAAAAGACCCTGATGCTGGAAAAGATCGAAGGCCAGAAGAGAAGGGGACGATAGAAGACGAGATAGTTGGATGGCATCCTCAATGCACATGAGTTTTAGCAAGCTCTGGAAGTTGGTGATGGACAGGGACAGGGAAGCCTGGTGTGATGTTTTACCATAAAGTATGATGTTAGTTATACAGTGTATTACCATCATCAGGTTGAGGAAGTTTTCTATTTCTAGTTTGCTTAGAGTTTTTATACAGAATGTGTTCAGTCACTCAGATCTGCCCAGCTCTTTGCGACTCCATGGAGTTTAAACCCAAATGGTTCCTCTGGTTGAGGATTCTCCAGGCAAGAATATTGAAGTTGGTTGCCGTGCCCTCTGCCAGGGCATCGTCCCAACCCTGGAATTGATATCAGACTTTATCAAATTATTTTTCAGCGTTTTTCGAGATGACCCTACTGTGTTTTATTTTTTGTCCTTTAGTACTTTGAATTACACTGATTGATTTTCAAATGTTTAACCAATCCTGCATTCTTAGGGGACAAAAAGTAATAGATTATGCTGCGTTGTCTTTGTACATATTGGCATGGTCTGCGCTTCACTCTGAACACTTTCTGTTGCTACGTCTTCAAGTGCACAATTTTCTCCTGCTGTCCTGTCTAATCTGTCATTTATTCTATCGACTGTGTTTGCCATCTGACGTTACAGTTTTCCTATCTACAAGATGGAATTGGTCTACTTTATTATTTGCATGTCTCTACTTAATTTTACAAAATGCAAAAAACACAGTCATTCCAATATTCTAATGTCTCTGTCGGCAATGTCTTAAATCTATGCCGCTTCTGGGTCAGTTTGATTTCTCAAGGGAAATTTAATATGATTTTTTCTTACCTTAGTGAGATTAAATATCTTTTTAATGTGGTTAGTGTATAGTCCCATATCTTCCTTGTCAAATGGCTGCTCATGTCTTTTAAACATCTCTGAATAAAGTGAATGTCCAGTAGTACATCTTTCTTAGAAACTGAGGGCTCGTGTGTTTTTCACATTTTTCTATCATTCTTTAGGTTCTTTGTTATAAAATTTTAACAGCCATCTTTTGGGTTTGTTTATGGTGCTTTTTTTTTTTTTTTTCTACCTCTTAAAATTTTAAGCAGTGTCATGCATCCAGGGTGAATAAGGAACCAGTGTACACCAGGAAGTGAGCACTTCACAGGAAACCCAGGAAGTCCCACTAAGACAAAAAACTGTGTACCCCAGGGCACACCTCAGGCTGGCTGACCCTGCTTGTCAATTAGGAACACAAGGACTGAGATGAAGCCGACACCTCATTCCCCTTTCCTCCAGAGGCAAGCACCTCAGTGAGAGACCTTGGGAACCAGATACATGATTACACAGTGTTCCTTCCAGGAATCTGGAATCTTGTCGTAGCTCTTCATGGAAATGAATTCCAGCATGGTCTCAATGGTGACGTAAGCAGCAATGGAGGTACCAGCTGGAAAACAAGATGAGAAAAGAGATTTGTAAGGGCACATGTTGAGAAAGCCCTTTCCAGATGAGGCTCACACAATCTGAGCAAGCACCGCCCCTTCGGGGGAATACTAATCACTCAAAGGTCGTCATTTCTTTCTTGGGATGCCTCATCCCCATCACCCTGTATAAACCCAAACTTGGGTATTACACCTAACGAGGTGAGCATGAGTCCTAGATTTGAAACTAGACAGCTCCAAGTGGACCAATAGCAAAAATATTCAGTGCATTCTCACAGCCTGAAGACAGGGGTTTCAGACTGGAAACTAGAAAAGTGAGGACACCTATGTGCAAACTGAGCAAAGGAAGTGGGATGGAAAAGACTCCTGGTAGGTGGTCCAGAATTAAATGGTGCTCAAAGTGCTTTAAGACCACCTTATAGGAGGAAAGTAGAATGATTCTCTTTTCCACAGAAACTTCGATAGAACCTAATTATCATGGAGGAATTTTAGGCAGGATATGAAAAACTAGATAATGGTGAAATGTGAGAGAGAAAAGAATGAAAGCCTGAATACTGTGGCTGTGGGCCAAGGTTTGGAGGAGATCCAGTCTCCCTGCCATGTGGCCCTTCATGTAGACTTAGAGAGATGAGGATGGCAGGTGAGTTTGGAGGGTTCCTAAGGCCATTAAAAATGCTACCTTTCCCCCACCAAATCATCTGAGTTGCTCTCCATCCTCCCCTAGAGTTGACAGGATCGGGCTTTGTGATGTGAAGGCTCACTCAGGGCCACCATTGGCTGGGGAAATGAGTTGCTGACCTCATAAAGCATAAGGCTGTGGCCCCCTGGGAGGGGTATGCATAGGGCTGCTCAGGGGCTCTGGAGCAGACCACTGCGAGTCTTCAAAATGACTAAGGTGACTGGGAAGCCACAAGGCTCTAGAGAAGTTGTGGAACAGCAGACTCTAGATACCCAGGAGGAAAAGATGAAAAGCTCCTGTCAACAGATGTCCAAAGAAGTGTCCAGGTGAGCTGAACCCATGCAAGGTCCCTTTGCCCATTGAGACCGCCCCATAAGACCCCTCCCCTTGTCCTTGCCAGGCCCTTACCCCTTCTCCTCCCACACCCCTTCTCCTCCCACACCCCTTCTCCTTAAGCCATTGTTCCCATCCATCTTCGCCCTCTTCCCCAAACAAACTGCCACTCTGTACTCCCTTTTTTTGTTTTCTCCAGGTGGCCAGGGTAACCATGAGGGTGAATAAGCCATCTGGTCCTGAGCTTATTTTTTCTTGTGGTTGGAAGCTTTTTGGTTGCAGTTTTGCCTTCTATGTTCGTGATGGGTCTGTTGAGATTATCTATTTCTTCCTGGTTCAGTTTTGGAAGGTTATACTTTTCTGAGTATTTGTCCATTTCTTCTAAGTTGTCCATTTTATTGTCATATAGCTGCTGATAGTAGTCTCAGGATCTTTTCTATTTCTGTGTTGTCTGTTGTGATTTTTCCCTTTTCATTTTAATTTGTTGAATTGATTCTTCTCCCTTTCTTTCTTGATGAATCTGGCTAATGGCTTGTCTTTTTTTTTTTTTTTTCTTTTTTAATCTTCTTAAAGAACTGTCTTCCTTTCGCTGATGTTTGTAACAGTTTCCTTTCTTTTTCACTTATTTCTTCCCTAATTTTTATGATTTCTTTCCTTCTGCTAACCCCGGGGTTCTTCATTTCTTCTTTTTCTCATTGCTTTAGCTGGGACGTTAGGTCATTTATTTGAGGTTTCTCTTGTTTCTTCAGATAAGCTTGTATTTTTATGAATCTTCCCCTTAGCACTGCTTTCTGAATCCCATTGGTTTTCATTTCATTTTCATTCATATCGTGTTTTCATTTTTGTTTGTATCTATGCATATTTTCATTTCTTTTCTGATTTCTTCTGTTATATGTTGGTTATTCAGAAGTGTGTTGTTCAGCCTCCATATGCTTGTATTTTTAATAGTTTTATTTTTCCTGCTGTTGTAGGTTGTTTAGTCGCTCAGTCGTTTCCGACTCTTGTGGCCCCATGGACTGTAGCCTGCCAAACTCCTCTGTCCGTGGAACTCTCCAGGCCAGAATACTGGAGTTGGTTGCCATTTCCTTCTCCAGAGAATCTTCCCAACTCAGGAATCGAACCTGGGTCTGCTGCATTGCAGGCAGATTCTTTGCTGACTCAGCTACAACATCTAATCTTACTGCATTGTGATCAGAAATGATGCTTGAAATGATTTCATTTTTGTTTTCTTTTTCTAATTTACCAGGGCTAGATTTATGCGATCTATCCTGGAAATGTGCCATGTGCACTTGAGAAAAAGGTGAGATTCATTGTTTTGGGGTGAAGTGTCCTATAGATATCAATTAGGTCTAACCGGTCCATTGTATCACTTGAAGTTTGTGTTTCCTTGCTGATATTCTGCTCGGTTGATCTATACATACATGTAACTGGGATATGAAAGTCTCCGACTATTACTACATTACTTTTAATTTCCCCTTTCAAATTTGTTAGCATTTGCCTTACGTACTGCGGTACTCCTATGTTGGGTACATAGGTATTTATAGAAGAAAAGGAGAGAGATAAACATCTGAATGCAGAGTTCCAAAGAATAGCAAGAAGAGATAAGAAAGCCTTCTTCAGCGGTCAATGCAAAGAAATAGAGGAAAACAACAGAATAGGAAAGACTAGGGAATCTCTTCAAGAAAATCAGAGATACCAAAGGAAACTTTCATGCAAACCTTGGCTCAATAAAGGACAGAAATGGTATGGACCTAACAGAAGCAGAAGATATTAAGAAGAGATGGCAAGAATACACAGAAGAACTGTACAAAAAAGATATTCATGACCCAGTTAATCATGATGGTGTGTTCACTGACCTAGAGCCAGACATCCTGGAACGTGAAGTCAAGTGGGCCTTAGAAAGCAGCACTACGAACAAAAATAGTGGAGGTGATGGAATTCCAGTTGAGCTATTCCAAATCCTGAAAGACGATGCTGTGAAAGTGCTGCACTCAATATGCCAGCAAATTTGGAAAACTCAGCAGTGGCCACAGGACTGGAAAAGGTGAGTTTTCATTCCAATCCCAAAGAAAGGCAATGCCAAAGAATGCTCAAACTACCACACATTTGCACTCATCTCACACACTAGTAAAGTAATGCTCAAAATTCTCCAAGCCAGGCTTCAGTAATATGGGAACCATGAACTTCCTGCTGTTCAAGCTGGTTTTAGAAAAGGCAGAGGAACCAGAGATCAGATTGCCAACATCCGCTGGATCATGGAAAAAGCAAGAGTGTTCCAGAAAAGCATCTATTTCTGCTTCATTGACTATGCCAAAGCCTTTGCCTGTGTGGATCCCAATAAACTGTGGAAACTTCTGAAAGAGATGGGAATACCAGACCACCTGATCTGCCTCTTGAGAAATTTGTATGCAGGTCAGGAAGCAACAGTTAGAACTGGACATGGAACAACAGACTGGTTCCATATAGGAAAAGGAGTCCGTCAAGGCTGTATATTGTCAACCTGTTTATTTAACTTCCATGCAGAGTACATCATGAGAAACGCTAGGCTGGAAGAAATACAAGCTGGAATCAAGATTGCCGGGAGAAATATCAATAACCTCAGATATGCAGATGACACCACCCTTATCGCAGAAAGTGAAGAGGAACTAAAAAGCCTCTTGATGAAGGTGAAAGTGGAGAGTGAAAAAGTTGGCTTAAAGCTCAACATTCAGAAATCGAAGATCATGGCATCTGGGCCCATCACTTCATGGGAAATAGATGGGGTGACAGTGGAAACAGTGTCAGACTTTATTTTTCTGGGCTCCAAAATCACTGCAGATGGTGACTGCAGTCATGCAATTAAAAGACGCTTACTCCTTGGAAGGAAAGTTATAACTAACCTAGATAGCATATTCAAAAACAGAGACATTCCTTTACCAACAAAGGTCCATCTAGTCAAGGCTATGGTTTTTCCTATGGTCATATATGGATGTGAGAGTTGGACTGTGAAGAATGCTGAGCGCCTAAGGATTGATGCTTTTGAACTGTGGTGTTGGAGAAGACTCTTGAGAGTCCCTTGGACTGCAAGGAGATCCAAGCTGTCCATTCTGAAGGAGATGAGCCCTGGGATTTCTTTGGAAGAATGATGTTAAAGCTGAAACTCCAGTACTTTGGCCACCTCTTGAGAAGGATTGACTCATTGAAAAAGTCTCTGATGCTGGAAGGGATTGGGCGCAAGAGGAGAAGGGGACGACACAAGATGAGATGGCTGGATGGCTTCACTGACTCGATGAACGTGAGTCTCAGTGACTTCCGGGAGTTGGTGATCTACAGGGAGGCCTGGCGTGCTGCGATTCCTGGGGTTGCGAAGAGTCAGAAACAACTGAGCGACTGATCTGATCTGATCTGATATCTTCTTCTTGTATTGATGCTTTGATCATTATGTAGTGGCCTTCACTTTCTCATTTCACAGGCTTTATTTCAGTCTATTTTATCTGATATGAATATAGCTACTCCTGCATTCTTTCGGTCTCCACTTGCATGAAATACCTTTTCCCAGCACTCCACATTCAAGCTATATGTGTACCTTGGCTTCAGGTGGTTCTCTTGTAGAGAGCATATAAAGGAGTCTGGTTTGGTAACCATTTTACAATACTTCCTTTGTCACCTATCTATCCATTTGTCCATCCCTCTTTCCAACGCACAGTCGATCTTTTTCCTTGTTGCTTTTGTTTTAAATTGCAGACATCAGTATGTGTCTCCTTAGATATTTCAGCAAGCCTGCCATTAAGTAGTGAGCCGAATTTGTTTACAGCAATTTTCTTTGGATACTAATTTTAGATACAATGATATATAGCAATATTTTCTTTTCACAGTCACGTTACTTTTTAACTGAAGTATAGTTGATTTACAACATTGTGTGAATGTCTGTTTTACAGAAAAGTGATTCAGTTATGCACATATATACGTGTAAATGCATTGTGTGTACACACACACACACACACACACACACATATACACATTCTTTTATTTAATCTTTATGTATGTATGCATTTATTTATTTATTTAATTTTTTTTTACTACACTGTAGTGCGTGTGATTAGTTCTATAACCAGGATTTGAACATGTATCCACTGCAGTGCAAGTGTGGAATCTTTACTGCTGGACTGCCAGGGTTCCCCCATATATATTTGTTTTCATTATAAGTTATCATGGGGTACTGAATATATTTCTCTGTGTTCTACAGTAGTAACTTGTCAATCTATTCCATGTACTCTAGTTTATATCTCCTCCCCCCAATCTCTTAGTCCATTGCTCCCCCAATTCTCTCTGCCTTGGAAGCCTCAAGTCTGTTATATATGTCCATGAGCTTGCATCTGTTGCGTACACATGTTCATTTGTGTCATATCTTAGATTCTACATTTGAATGATATAATTTGGTATTTGTCTTTCTCTGTGTGCCTTATTTCATTTAGTATGATTATCTCTCGGGCCATGCATGTTGACTCAAATGGCCTTATTTTTGTAGTTGTACATTTTCTTGTATCCTTCTAACTATACATAGAATTATTCATCTGTGATTAATTTCCTGTATATATTTTTTAAATGAGTGTAGTACACCACTCTTGGTATAGTACATCCATTTTGAGTCTGTATTAGGATTTTATATGGATATGTCAGTCACTTCAATTCAATTGCTCAGTTGTGTCCGATGGTTTGGAACCCCATGGACTGTAGCATGCCCCGCTTTCCCTGTCAATCACTAACTCCGGGAGCTTGTGTCTCCTTCCTTCTCAGCTTTATTATAGTTCGTATTTCTTGTTTGACGAATCTGTACAGAGTTTCCTTTGTTGTGGCTGTACTGATTCTCGCTCCCTTACATCGATACACAGAGGCAGTCAGCAGTGTTTATTTTCTCTGACCTGCTCTCAGAAGTGTGTACGACATCACTCTTGCTAAGTCGGTCCCTGTAGATTATGTATGTGACAGGTATTTGTGGGAATCCATGAATTTCAGCCTACCAATATAAGCCTTCCAGGGAGTTCCATTTTACCTCGGTTGGGGTACTCACTACCAGCAATATTGTCTGTCCTATGTGAAAGGTAAATTCTGTAACACAACTCTCATCTGCCCTTCTTCAGTGACTCTGATTATCACAATTGTCTGTACCTCTGACAAGGTCATTCTTTCCTTGTTTCAATGCTTGAGTCATATTCCGTCATGAACCCCTACCCGATTCCTTTATCTGTTCATCTCTCTGTCCCTGTGTACTTCCTTTAATTTCATCTCTGGGCATTGGGAATCCTGCTGCAGTGCATGCTCTTGGGCATGTGGTTTTCAAAGTCTGTGTATTTCTGAAGTATCATAGGAGTGGAGAAGCCCTGTCATATTTTCTTTTTTTTTTTTATAAAGCCACGTGGACAGTGATTCTTATACTGGCTCCTCCTGCTGATATACCCTCACTACTATAAAAGGATCCCGCTGACTAATGTTGATCTACCATTTCTGGCCTGGTCTGTTTTCCACGGTGGCCTTTTTCACTGGTCAGAGTTGATATCTTGTGGCAGTTTGTATCTCTGATAAGAAACCTTGTGGAGTACTATTCATGGGCTTTTTGCTTTTAGAAAGCACTTTGAGTTGTATTTTCCTGTTGATACTTTCTTCCTGAGAGTGTTCCAGTTGTGTGTGTGTGTGTGTTTATTTATTTAATTTTGGGTGTGTGACCTTGACATGTTCAAGGGTGGGTGTCCTGTCGAGTCCAGAGGCCTTGTGAATATCAGATGTCCATCAGCGATAGTTTTGATGCTGCAGTTGCAGAGAAAATCTTCCATGCTGAAGGGTTTCTTTATTCTGTCCTATTTTAGGATGGTCTGTGCCGCCTGAGAGTTTTACTCAGGCCTGGTTGTATATTAAAGTAGAAAGAGCCAGAGGATGCCGGCAAACCTGGTGACTGCTCACACTTGGTGACTGCTCACACTTGGATTTTATTTTAAGTAAAAGTCAATCCTTGATTGACAAGGACACGTTTGTTTTACTTGTACAGATTCTTGTTCCATGGGACTGAGAATACTAGATATTCAGCTGTGCTTGTTTTCACCTACATGTTATTAGAACGAGTCTCATCTACCACTCTTGCTGAACTAGGTTTGCATGGATTCTGTATGTTATATGTATCTCTGGGAAGAAATTAGTACCAATTTCCAGATGTATCCCTTCCATGCAACCAGGGTCCTCTGCTACCCATAAATTTCATGCCAGGTTGGATGCTCACATCACCTTTGTGCGGGTGCTAACTGCTCTGGATTTTTGTATAGCAATTGTCCGTTGCATCCCATAATGTTTCTTGAGTCGACTCTCCTTCACTCAGTGTGATGATCTCTGGGTTGATCTCTCTCTCTGAAGACGGCCTATGTTCATATTTCAATGCTTGATTCAAAAATCATTCTAGACCTGTATCATGTTTGTTTATCCATTGCTCTCTCCAGGTATGCTAACTTTGCTTTCATCTCTTCAATGTTCTGAATGGTGCCACAGGAGGTTTGGGGTGTGTTGTGTGCAAAATCTCTTCATTTCTGAAATATTCCAGGAGAGGATCTGATTAATCAAACTGTCTCTACCTCTTTTTTTATTTATTTATTTCTCTCTCATGGGAGTGCACTATTCTAGTCATGCTCATATGACTCTTACCAAGTCTATCCCACCAGTACTCTAAACTGTCCACTGTAGTAATGTTACTCTACCATTGATACCATGTCCAGCTTTTGACACATGGTCTTGTTCCATGCTCATGCAGAGGTGATAATGTCCTCACAACTTCGATGTTTATGTCTCTTAGAATTCAACCCAATGTGCAAATTGCCATGTGCTTTCTTAGATAAACATGGAATTGTGTTTACCTGTTCACATGCTCTTCCTGTTAGCTTCTCCTGTGTTTACGTTATTTTTCCCCTTAGGTGAGCTCTGGTAATTTGTCATGGGTGGGTATCAGTTGGAGCTCAGCACCCTTGTGAATAGTGTGTCCATCAGCAAGCATTTTAAGGTTACTGTTAGAAAAAAATGTCCACAAGACGCCAGCATTTCTTCATGCCCTGCTCTTGTTGCTCTGGTAACAGAAGCCTCTGTGGTTATCCCAGACCTGCTTGTAAATGAGAGTAAAATAAGAAAGAGGAAGCCACCCAAAGCTTTTGTCTCTTGAGCCTTTAAGATTTTTTACTATAAGTAAAGTTTTATTTCTTACTTAAGACTATTTACTCCATTGTAATTATTGCAGGTACACAGTTTCTCCTTCCCTTCCACAGACAACTGGAGGTATTCTGCTGCAGTTATTGTCACCTATTTTTTTCAGAATCTGAAAAAATCAACAGAATCTGTTGAGGACATGTCTCTTGATACAGGAGGTCTGTGTGGATTATGAATTGCATAGGTATTCAGGGCAATAAGTCTATTGCAGCCTTCACCTTTCAGCTTCTTACGCATTGACACCATTTGCTAACTGTAAGTTTCTTACCAGGAGTGTAAGTACATTTCACTTTTGTTTGGATACTAATGTTAACCTACATTTGTCAGGGGCTTGAACAAGAGAAGGACCCAGCCTGGTTCATGGCAGGGACAGAGATGCTGACTCAGGAGTATTTGTTGGGGGTTTGAACAAGGTCAGGACTCATCCTGGTTCAGTGCAGGGACCGAATTGCAGGATCAGGAGTGTTTCTCGGGGCTTAAACATTGGGAGCACCCAGCCTGCTTTTGTGCAGGGATCCTTATGTGCGTTCAGGATTATGTGTTGGGAGACTAACGAGGGCAGAACCTAGATTCGTTCAGTGCAGTGACAGAGAGGTGTGATCAGGAGTATTTCCACTTACATGTATGTATAGATCAACCGAGCAGAATATCAGCAAGGAAACACAAACTTCAAGTGATACAATGGACCGGTTAGACCTAATGGATATCTATAGGACACTTCACCCCAAAACAATAAATCTCACCTTTTTCTCAAGTGCACATGGAACATTTCCAGGATAGATTGCATAAATCTAGCCTTGATAAATTAGAAAAAGAAAACAAAAATGAAATCATTTCAAGCATCGTTTCTGATCACAATGCAGTAAGATTAGATGTTGTAGCTCAGTCAGCAAAGAATCTGCCTGCAATGCAGGAGACCCAGGTTCGATTCCTGAGTTGGGAAGATTCTCTGGAGAAGGAAATGGCAACCAACTCCAGTATTCTGGCCTGGAGAGTTCCACAGACAGAGGAGTTTGGCAGGCTACAGTCCATGGGGCCACAAGAGTCGGAAACAACTGAGCGACTAAACAACCTACAACAGCAGGAAAAATAAAACTATTAAAAATACAAACATATGGAGGCTGAACAACACACTTCTGAATAACCAACATATAACAGAAGAAATCAGAAAAGAAATGAAAATATGCATAGATACAAACAAAAATGAAAACACGATATGAATGAAAATGAAATGAAAACCAATGGGATTCAGAAAGCAGTGCAAAGGGGAAGATTCATAAAAATACAAGCTTATCTGAAGAAACAAGAGAAACCTCAAATAAATGACCTAACGTCCCAGCTAAAGCAATGAGAAAAAGAAGAAATGAAGAACCCCGGGGTTAGCAGAAGGAAAGAAATCATAAAAATTAGGGAAGAAATAAGTGAAAAAGAAAGGAAACTGTTACAAAAATCAGTGAAAGGAAAAGACAGTTCTTTAAGAATAATAATAATAAAAAAAAAAGACAAGCCATTAGCCAGATTCATCAAGAAAGAAAGGGAGAAGAATCAATTCAACAAGTTAGAAATGAAAATGGAAAAATCACAACAGACGACACAGAAATAGAAAGGATCCTGAGACTACTATCAGCAGCTATATGACAATAAAATGGACAACTTAGAAGAAATGGACAAATACTCAGAAAAGTATAACCTTCCAAAACTGAACCAGGAAGAAATAGATAATCTCAACAGACCCATCACGAACACAGAAGGCAAAACTGCAACCAAAAAGCTTCCAACCACAAGAAAAAATAAGCTCAGGACCAGATGGCTTATTCACCCTCATGGTTACCCTGGCCACCTGGAGAAAACAAAAAAAGGGAGTACAGAGTGGCGGTTTGTTTGGGGAAGAGGGTGAAGTTGGATGGGAACAATGGCTTCAGGAGAAGGGGTGTGGGAGGAGAAGGGGTAAGGGCCTGGCAAGGACAAGGGGAGGTGTCTTATGGGGCGGTCTCAATGGACAAGAGGACCTTGCATGGGTTCAGCTCACCTTGACACTTCTTTGGACATCTGTTGACAGGAGCTTTTCATCTTTTCCTCCTGGGTATCTAGAGTCTGCTGTTCCACAACTTCTCTAGAGCCTTGTGGCTTCCCAGTCACCTTAGTCATTTTGAAGACTCACAGTGGTCTGCTCCAGAGCCCCTGAGCAGCCCTATGTATACCCCTCCCAGGGGGCCACAGCCTTATGCTTTCTGAGGTCAGCAACTCATAAAGTTGCTGCCACCAGCCAATGGTGGCCCTGGGTGGGCCTTCACATCACAAAGCCCGATCCTGTCAACTCTAGGGGAGGATGGAGAGCAACTCAGATGATTTGGTGGGGGAAAGGTAGCATTTTTAATGGCCTTAGGAGCCCTCCAAACTCACCTGCCATCCTCATCTCTCTAAGTCTACATGAAGGGCCACATGGCAGGGAGACTGGGTCTCCTCCAAACCTTGGCCCACAGCCACAGTATTCAGGCTTTCATTCTTTTCTCTCTCACATTTCACCATTATCTAGTTTTTCATATCCTGCCTAAAATTCCTCCATGATAATTAGGTTCTATCCAAGTATCTGTGGAAAAGAGAATCATTCTACTTTCCTCCTATAAGGTGGTCTTAAAGCACTTTGAGCACCATTTAATTCTGGACCACCTACCAGGAATCTTTTCCATCCCACTTCCTTTGCTCAGTTTGCACATAGGTGTCCTCACTTTTCTAGTTTCCAGTCTGAAACCCCTGTCTTCAGGCTGTGAGAATGCACTGAATATTTTTGCTATTGGTCCACTTGGAGCTGTCTAGTTTCAAATCTAGGACTCATGCTCACCACATTAGGTGCAATACCCAAGTTTGGGTTTATACAGGGTGATGGGGATGAGGCATCCCAAGAAAGAAATGACGACCTTTGAGTGATTAGTATTCCCCCGAAGGGGCGGTGCTTGCTCAGAGTTGTGTGAGCCTCGTCTGGAAAGGGCTTTCTCAACATGTGCCCTTACAAATCTCTTTTCTCATCTTGTTTGCCAGCTGCATTGCTGCTTACGTCACCATTGAGACCATGCTGGAATTCATTTCCATGAAGAGCTACGACAAGATTCCAGATTCCTGGAAGGAACACTGTGTAATCATGTATCCCCACCTAGTTCCCAAGGTCTCTCATTGAGGTGGTTGCCTCTGGAGGAAAGGGGAATGAGGTATCGTCTTCATCTCAGTCCTTGTGTTCCTAATTGACAAGCAGGGTCAGCCAGCATGAGGTGTGCCCTGGGGTACACAGTTTTTTGTCTTAGTGGGACTTCCTGGATTTCCTGTGAAGCGCTCACTTCCTGGTGTTCACTGGTTCCTTATTCACCCTGGATGCATGACACTGCTTAAAATTTTAAGAGGTAGAAAAAAAAAAAAAGCACCATAAACAAACCCAAAAAATGACTGTTAAAATTTTATAACAAAGAACCTAAAGAATGATAGAAAAATGTGAAAAACACACGAGCCAACAGTTTCTAAGAAAGATGTACTACTGGACATTCACTTTATTAAGAGATGTTTAAAAGACATGAGCAGCCATTTGACAAGAAAGATATGGGACTATACACTAACCACATTAAAAAGATATTTAATCTCACTAAGGTAAGGAAAAATCATATTAAATTTCCCTTGAGAAATCAAACTGACCCAGAAGCGGCATAGATTTAAGACATTGCAGACAGAGACATTAAAATATTGGAATGACTGTGTTTTGCATTTTGTAAAATTAAGTAGAGACATGCAAATAATAAAGTAGACCAAACCATCTTGTAGATAGGAAAACTGTAGCGTCAGATGGCAAACACAGTCGATGGAATAAATGACAGATTAGACAGGACAGCAGGAGAAAATTGTGCACTTGAAGACGTAGCAACAGAAAGTGTTCAGAGTGAAGCGCAGACTATGCCAATATATACAAAGACAACGCAGCATAATCTATTAATTTTTGTCCCCTAAGAATGCAGGATTGGTTAAACATTTGAAAATCAATCAGTGTAATTTAAAGTATTAAAGGACAAAAAATAAAACACAGTAGGGTCATCTCGAAAAATGCTGAAAAATAATTTGATAAAGTCTAATATCTATTCCAGGGTTGGGAAGATGCCCTGGCGGAGGGCATGGCAACCATCTCCAGTATTCTTGCCTGGAGAATCCTCAACCAGAGGAACCGTTTGGGTTTAAACTCCATGGGGTCGCAAAGAGCTGGACAGATCTGAGTGACTGAACACATTCTGTATAAAAACTCTTAGCAAACTAGAAATAGAAAACTTCCTCAACCTGATGATGGTAATAAACTGTGTAACTAACATCATACTTTATGGTAAAACATCACACCAGGCTTCCTTGTCCCTGTCCATCACCAACTTCCGGAGCTTGGTAAAACTCATGTGCATTGAGGATGCCATCCAACTATCTCGTCTTCTATCGTCCCCTTCTCTTCTGGCCTTCGATCTTTTCCAGCATCAGGGTCTTTTCAAATGAGTTACTTCTTTGCATCAGGTTGCCAAAGTATTGGAGCTTCAGTCATTTCAATGTATGTTCAGGACTGATTTTCTTGGGATTGACTGCTTTGATATCCTCAAGAGTTTTCTCCAACACCACAGTTCCAAAGGATCAATTCTTAGGCACTCAGCTTTCCTTCTCCTCCAACTCTCACATCAGTACATGACTATTGCAAAAAGGATTGCTTTGACACATTGGTTGATTCTTGGTAAAATAATGTCTCTGTTTTTTAATGCTTTCTAAGTAAGTCATAGCGTGACTTCCAAGGAGCAAGCACCTTTGAATTTCATGGCTGCAATCAACATCTGTAGTGATTTGCCTGCCCAACTGCGAAAAACAGTCTGGCACTGTTTCCTGATCTACTTGCCATGAAGGGATGTGCCTGGATGCCATGATATTAGTTTTGTGAATGTTGAGTTTTAAGCCAACTTTTTCACTCTCCTCTTTCACTTTCATCAAGAGGCTCTTTAGGTCCTCACTTTCTGCCATAAGGGTGGTGTTATCTGCATATATGAGATTACTGATAGTTCTCTTGACAATCTTGATTCCAGCTTGTGCTTCATCCAGCCTGGCATTTAGCATGATGTCCTTTGCTTATAAGTTAAATAGCAGGGTGATGAAATACAGCCTTGATATACTCCTTTCCTGACTTGCAACCAGTCTGTTGTTTCATGTCCAGTTCTAACTGATGCTTCTTGACCTGCACACAGATTTCTCAGGAGGCAAGTCAGGTGGCCTGGTACTCCCATCTCTTTTAGAATTTTCCACAGTTTATTTTGACCCACACACTCAGAGGTTTTGGCATATTGAATAAAGCAGAAATATATGTTTTTCCTGGAACTCTTGCTTTTTCAATGATCCAGTGGATGTTGGCAATTTGATCTCTGGTTCCTCTGACTATTCTAAGTCCACTTTTAACATCTGGAAGTTCACAGTTCACATACTGTTGAAGCCTGGTTTGGAGAATTTTGAGCATTACTCTACTAGCACGTGAGATGAGTGCAACTGTGTGGTTGTTTGAGCATTCTTTGGCATTACCTTCCTTTGAGACTGGGATGAAAACTGACGTTTTCCAGTCCGGTGGCCACTGCCAAGCTTTGAAACTTTGCCGGCGTATTGCATAGTACTTTCACAACATCGTCTTTTAGGATTTCAAATAGCTCAACTGGAATTCCATAACTTCCAGTAGCTTTGCTTCCTAAGATCCACTTGGCTTCACATTCCAGGATGTCTGGCTCTAGGTGAGTGATCACACTATCCTGGTTATCTGCATCATGAAGATCTTTTTTGTATAATTCTTCTGTGCATTGTTGCCATCAATTCTTAATATCTTTTGCTTCTCTTATGTCCATACCATTTCTGTCCATTATTGTGCCGATCTTTCCATGAAATGCTCCCTTAGTATCTCTAATTTCCTTGACGTGATCTCTAGTCTTTCCCATTCTATTGTTTGCCTCTGTTCTTTTTGTTGATTGCTGAGGAAGGCTTTCTTATCTCTACTTGCAATTCTTTGGAACTCTTCATTCAAATGTGTATATATTTCCCTATCTCCTTTGTCTTTTGCTTCCTTTCGTTTCTCAGCTATTTGGAAGGCCTCCTCAGAGAACCATTTTGACTTTTGGCATTTGTGTTTCTTGGGTATGGTCTTGATCACTGCCTCCTGTACACTGTCACAAAACTCCATCGATAGTTCTTCAGGCATTCTGTCTATCTTGATTCTGTCTTGAATCTTCAATATTCTGTCTTGAATCTATTTGTCACTTCCACTGTATAAACATAAGGGATTTGATTTAGTTCATACCTGAATCATCTAGTCATTTTCGCTAGTTTCTTCAATTTAAGGTAAAATTCGGCAGTAAAGTGTTCAGTGTATAGATGTTTACAACTGTTATGTCTCCCTCTTGGATTGATCCTTTTATCATAGTGTAGTGTCTTTCCTTATTTTTTATAGTATTCTTATTTTAAGGCCTGTCTGATATCAGGATTAATATTCCAGCTTTCTTTTGCTTTCCATTTGCATAGAATGTATTTTTCCATCCTCTCAATTTCAGTCTATATGTGTCCTTGCATCTGAAGGTGGTTTCTGGTTGACAGCATATATATATGGGTCATGTTTTTGTATCCATTCAATCAGTCTGTGTCTTTTGGTTGGAACATTTAATCTGTTTACATTTAAAGTAATTATCAACCTACCAAAAGTGTTTTTCAGAGAACTAGAACAAATCATTGCACAGTTTGTATGAAGGGGGGGGGGGGCGGGAAACAAACCTGGAATAGCCAAAGCAATCTTGAGAAAGAAGAATGGAACTGAAGGAATCAACCTGCATGACTTCAGGCTATAGTACAAAGCTACAGTTATCAAGACAGTATGTTACTGACACCAAGACAGAAATATAGATCAATGGAACAAAATAGAAAGCCCAGAGATAAATCCACGCACCTATGGTCACTTTATCTTCGACAAAGGACTCAGGAATATACAATGGAGAAAAGACCGATATCTTTAACAATGGCACTGGAAAAACTGGCCAACCACCTGTAAAATAATGATTCTAGAATACTTTCTAATGATACACAAAAATAAACTAATTATGGATTAAAGATCTAAATGAAAGACCAGAAACTGCAAAACTTCTGGAGGAAAATATATACAGAACAGTCTCTGACATAAATCACAGCAGGACCTTCTATGACTCACCTCCCAGAGTAATGTAAATAAAAGCAAAAATAAACCAACGGAACGAATCAAATTTAAAAGCTCCTGAACAATGAAGGAAACAAGGAAGGTGAAAAGACAGTCATCAGAACGGGAGAAAATGATAGTAAATGAAGCAATTGACTAAGTGAAACTCAAAAATATACAAGAAGCTCATGCAACTCAATACCAGAAAAAATTAATGGCCCAATCAAAAATTAGGCTGAAGAACTCAACAGACAGTTCTCCAAAGAAGACATACAGATGGTTAAGAAACATATGAAAAGATGCTCAACATCACTCATTATCACAGAAATGGACATCAAGCCACAATGTTATACCATCTCACACCTGTCAGAATGGCTGTTATCAAAACGTCGACAAAAAATACATGCTGAACAGACTGCAGAAGAAAGGAAATCCTCTTACAGTGTTGGAGGCAATGCAAACTAATACAGCCAGTATGGGGGACGCTGTGTAGATTCCTTAAAAAGCTGGAACTAGTACTGTCATGTGACCCAAGAAACCCACTGCTGGGCATACACACTGAGGAAACCAGAATTGAAAGAGACATGTCTACGCCAATGTTCATCATCACAGCAGTGTTTTCATGTTTAGGACATGGAAGCTACCTAGATATCCATGAGCAGATGAGTGGATAGTAAAGCTTTGGTACATATACAGAATGGAATATTACTCGGCTACTTAAAAGAGTGCATTTGAATCAGTTCTAATGAGGTGAATGAAACTGGATCCTATGATACAGAGTGATGCAAGGCAGAAAGGAAAACATCCATACACTATATTAACATATATATATATATATATATATATATATATATATATATAATTTAGAAAGATAGTAATGAGGACCCTACATGTGAGAGAGCAAAAGAGTCACAGATATAAATAGCAGACTTTTGGATTCTATGGAAGAAGCTAGGGGTGGGATGATTTGGGAGAATAGAAGTGGAACATGCATATTACCATATGTGAAATAGAAGACCAGTCCAGGTTTGGTACATGAGACAGGGTGCCAAGGGCCAGTGCACTGGGACAATCCTGAGGAATGAGATGGGGAGGGAGATTGGAGGGAGTTCAGGATTAGGCACCCATATACATCCATGGGTATACACCCATGGTACATATTAGCAGACCACGTAACCTGCCGCTTGAGAAACCTGTATGCAGGTCAGGAAGGAACAGTTACAATTGAACATGGAATAACAGACTGGTTCCAAATAGGAAAAGGAGTGGGTCAAGGCTGTATATTGTCACCCTGCTTACTTAACTTATATGCAGAGTACATCATGAGAAACGCTGGGCTGGAGGAAGTACAATCTGGAATCAAGTTTGCTGGAAGAAATATCAATAACTCAGATATGCAGATGACACCACTTTTTGACAGAAAGTGAAGAAGAACTAAAGAGCCTCTTTTGTTATTATTTTCTCCCATTCTGAAGGCTGTCTTTTCACCTTGCTTATAGTTTCCTTCGTTGTGCAAAAGATTTTAAGTTTAATTAGGTTACATTTGTTAATTTTTGCTTTTATGTCCATTACTCTGGGAGGTGGGTCATAGAGGGTCCTGCTGTGATTTATATCAGAGAGTGTTTTGCCTATGTTTTCCTCTAGGAGTTTTATAGTTTCTGGTCTTACATTTAGATCTGTAAGCCATTTTGAGTTTATTTTTGTGTATGGTGTTAGAAAGTGTTCTAGTTTCATTCTTTTGCAAGTGGTTGACCAGTTTTCCAAGCACCAATTGTTAAAGAGATGGTCTTTTCTCCATTGTATATTCTTGCATCTTTTGTCAAAGATAAGGTGTCCATAGGTGCATGGATTCATCTCTGGCTTTCTATTTTGTTCCATTGATCTATGTTTCTGTCTTTGTGCCAGAACCACACTGTCTTGATGACTGTAGCTTTGTAGTATAGTCTGAAATCAGGCAGGTTGATTCCTCCAGTTCCATTCTTCTTTCTCAAGATTGCTTTGGCTATTCAAGGTTTTTTTGTATTTCCATACAAATTGTGAAATTATTTGTCCTAGTTCTCTGAAAAATACCATTGATAGCTTGATAGGGATTGCATTGAATTTACAGATTGCTTTGGGTAGAATACTCATTTTCACTATATTGAGTCTTCTGATTCATGAACATGGTATATTTCTCCATCTAATAGTGTCCTCTTTGATTTCTTTCATCAGTGTTTTATAGTTTTCTGTACAGAGGTGTTAATCTCAAAAATATACAAGCAGCTCATGCAGCTCAATACCAGAAAAATAAACGACCCAATCAAAAAAATGGGCCAAAGAACTAAATAGGCGTGTCTCCAAAGAAGACATACAGATGGCTAACAAACACATGAAAAGATGTTCAACAACACTCGGTATCAGAGAAATTAAAATCAAAACCACAATGAGGTACCATATTACACCGGTCAGAATGGCTGCTATCAAAAAGTCTGCAAACAGTAAATGCTGGAGAGGGTGTGGAGTACAAGGAACTATATTACACTATTGGTGGGAATGCATACTAGTACAGCCACTGTGGAGAAGAGTGTGGAAATTTCTTAAAAAACTGGAAATATGACCCAGCAATCCCACCGCTGGACATACACACAAAGTAAACCAGAATTGAAAGAGACACATGTACCCCAGTGTTCATCGCACCACTGTTTATAATAGCCAGGACATGGAAGCAACCTAGATGTCCCTCAGCAGATGAATGGATAAGAAAGCTGTGGTACATACACACAATGGAATATTACTCAGCCATTAAACAGAATGCATTTGAATCAGTTCTGATGAGGTGGGTGAAACTAGAGCTTATTATACAGAGTGAAGTAAGTCAGAGAGAAAAATACCAATACAGTATATTAATGCATATATATGGAATTTAGAAAGATGGTAACAATGACCCTATATATGAGACAGCTAAAGAGACGCAGAGAAAAAGAACAGACTTTGGACTCTGTGGGAGAAGGCAAGAGTGGGATGATTTGAGAGAATACCATTGAAACATGTATATTACCATATGTGAAATAGATCTTCAGTCCAGGTTTGATGCATGAGATAGGGCGCTCAGGGCCAGTGCATTGGGATGACCCTGAGGGATGGGACGGGGAAGGAGGTGGGAGGGGGATTCAGGATGGGGGACACATGTACACCCATGGTTGATTCATGTCAATGTATGGCAAAAACCACTCCAGTATTGTAAAGTAATGAGCCTCCAATTAAAATAAATAAATTAATTTTTTTAATTCAAAAAAAAAAAAAGAGCCTCTTGATGAAAGAGAAAGAGCAGATTGAAAAGATTGGCTTAAAGCTCAACATTCACAAAGCTAAGATAATGGCATTCAGTCCCATCACTTCATGGCAAATAGATGGGGAAACAGTGGCTGACGTCATACTTTGAGAGGAGGAAGGGGGTCCAAAATCATTGCAGATGGTGATTGCAGCCATGAAATTATAAGACACTTACACCTTGGAAGGAAAGTTATGACCAACCTAGACAGTAAATTGAAATGCAGAGACATTACTTCGTCAACAAAGGTCCATCTAGTCAAGGTTATGGTTTTTCCCATGGTCATGTATGGATATGAGAGTTCAACTATAAAGAAAGCAGAGCACCTGAGAATAAATGATTTTAAACTGTGGCGTTGGAGAAGACTCTTGAGAGTCCCTTGGACTGCAAGGAGACCCAACCAGTCCATCCCAAAGGAGATCAGTCCTGGGTGTTCATTTGAAGGACTGATTTTGAAGCTGAATCTTCAATATTTTGGCCACCTGATGTGAAGAGCTGATTCATTTGAAAAGACCCTGATTCAGGGAAAGACTGAGGGCAGAAGAGGACAGCAGAGGAGGAGATGTTTGGATGTCCGACTCAATGGACATGGGTTTGGGTAGACTCCAGCCGTTGTTGATGGACACGGAGGCCTGGCATGCTGCAGCGTGTGGGGTCGCAAATAGTCGGGCACAACTGAGCAACTGAACTGAACTGAACTGATACATCCATGGCTGATTCATGTCAATGTATGGCAACAATCACTACAATTTTGTAAAGTAATTAGCCTCCAATTAAAACAAGTAAATTAATTTAAGTAAAAAAAAAAAAAATCTTGAGTAGAGGGTAAACTCTCTGAAATACAATATTAAAAATACAAAACACAATCAGTCACAAAATATATTTAACAAATATGAAATATGCTTTAAAAATAGGGTCATATTTTGCAAGGTAATAGGTTGTAAAATTGAAAATTAAAGGATTAATTATGACCCAGCAATCCCACTGCTGGGCATACACACCAAGGAAACCAGAATTGAAAGAGACACATGTACCACAATGTTCATCACAGCACTGATTCTAATAGCCAGGACATGGAAGCAACCTAGATGTCCATCAGCAGACAAATGGATAAGAAAGCTGTGGTACATATACACAGTGGAGTATTACTCAGCCATTAAAAAGAATACATTTGAATCAGTTCTAATGAGGTGGATGAAACTGGAGCCTATTATATCGAGTGAAGTAAGCCAGAAAGAAAGAAAGAAAGAAAAAAAAAAAACCCACACCAATACAGTATACTAACACATGTATATGGAATTTAGAAAGATGGTAATGATAACCCTGTATGTGAGACAGCAAAAGAGACACAGATGTATAGAACAGTCTTTTGGACTCTGTGGGAGAGGAAGAAGGTTGGATGATTTGGGAGAATGGCATTGAAACATGTATAATATCATATAAGAAATGAATCGCCAGTCCAGGTTTGATGCAGGTTACAGGATGCTTGGGGTTGGTGTACTGGGATGACCCAGAAGTATGGTACAGGGAGGGAGTGGGAGGGGGGTTCAGGATGGGTAACACGTGTACAACCATGACAGATTCATGTGGATGTATGGCAAAACCAATACAATATTGTAAAATTAAAAAAAAAAAAAGTAAGAAGGAAAAAATAATAAATAATTTTAATCAATTAGAAGGTTGATAATAGAAAAACTATATCTAGGAATTTCTCTGGAGCCGTTGTGGGCAGTGTGGGTTCAGTTGAGTTTCAGATAATTCCTTGTTCCAGCTTGCATTTCTTTACAAGATCTATAAGCCCCTTCCTATGCTTAGTCAATATTAACTACAGGGTTTTAATCCGTTGCACCTCTCACTCCCAGAGGGGTTCCCTTTTCTTTATTTATTTTGGCTTTCTCTCTTTGCAAGTCTCTTTAGTGTCTAATTTCTGCCCTGGCACAAGGGGGCAAAGGTGGTCACTTATTTCGGCTCACTTGTTCAGTTGAGTTGTGAGGAGGGAGGAACACTGCAAACAAACAATGTTGATGTGTATTTTGGGAAAGTGCTTGCAGTGTATGGAACACACTGGGCTTTCCCAAACTCATGGTGGTGTGTGCTTTCCACGTGTACACTGCTCAGGTTCCAGATTGCTCTTCAGGGGTACTGCCCAATGTGGGCCCTGCATTTCCTGCAATTCCCAGGTCTAAGCTGCTCAGGTTCAGGTTTTTAGGTACACCGCAAAGTCACAGACTCAGATGCACGTGCGTTTTGTGCCCTTCCCAGGTCCCAGCAGCTCAGGCGACCAGGTGCTTGGCCAACGCACTGTCCCAAGTGGGCCATGCATCTTAATTACCTACTGGGTCAAGGCCGCTCAGTTTCCTGGGTGTGCCATGAGAACACTGCCTCAGGTGTATCATGTATCTCCTCTGGGGAGCTGATCTCAAGCTGCAACTCTCCTGGCAGATGTCAACCGTCCAGGACTCCAGGAAGACATGGTTAGAAACTGGCAGCCTGCTCACAGTTTGGTGGAGAATGCCGGTCTCTGAGGCTGAGGCCGCCCCTTGCCTTCTGATTCTGGCTGCCACACACATGGCTGTCTGCCTCTTGTTGGGGGAGGGGCCTGGAGACAGCCGGCTAGTTCTGCTTTGGTATTTGCTCAATCCTTTGTTCTCCTTTCAAAGACAATGAGCAGCCTATCTGGGTACCTGGTGTCCTCTGCCAGCATTCAGAAATTGTTTTGTGGAAGTTGCTCAGCGTTCAAATGATCATTTGATGAATGTGTTGGGGAGAATGGGGTCTCCCCATCTTATTCCTCTGCCATCTTAGGACCACGCCCCCACCCCGAGGTCTTGTTTATGTATCCATTTAGCCAGTCTGGGCTTTTTGGTTGGAACATTTAATCCATTTATATTTAGAATAATTATTGACATATGTGCTCCTTTTCGGAGAAGGCAATGGCACCCCACTCCAGTACTCTTGCCTGGAAAATCCCATGGACGGAGGAGCCTGGTAGGCTGCAGTCCATGGGGTCACACAGAGTTCGACATGACAGAGCGACTTCCCTTTCACTTTTCACCTGCATGCATTGAGGAAGGAAATGGCAACCCCCTCCAGTGTTCTTGCCTGGAGAATCCCAGGGACCGGGGAGCCTGGTGGGCTGCCGTCTATGGGGTCGCACAGAGTCAGACAGGACTGAAGCGACTTAGCAGCAGCAGCAGCAGTGCTCCTATTGCCATTTTCTTAATTTTTTGGGGGTCGATTTTGTCGATCTTTTTTCTTCTCTTATATTTCTTGACTATATAAGTCCCTTTACCATTTGTTTTAAAGCTGGTTTTGTGGTAAAGAATTCTCTTACCTTTGGCTCATCTGAAAATCTTTGATTTCTCCATCAATTTTGAAGGAGATCCTTGCCAAGTACAGTAATCTTGGCTGTAGATTTTTCTCTTTCAGTGCTTTAAATATGCCATGCCATTCTCTTCTGGCCTGCAGAGTTTCTGTTGAAAGATCAGCGTGAAACATATGGGGTTTCCATTGGATGTTACTTGTTACTTTTAACTTGCTACTTTTAATATTCTTTCTTTGTGTTTCATCTTCCTTAGTTTGCTTAGTATATGTCTAGGGCTGTTTTTCCTTGGGTTTATCACAAATGGGACTCTTGGCACCTCTTGGACTTGATTGACTATTTCCTTTTCCATGTTGGGGGTTTTTCAAGTATAATCTCCTCTAAACTTTTCTCATACCCTTTATTTTTCTCTCTTCTTCTGGGACCCCTATAATTTGAATCTTGGTGCATTTAATATTGTCCAAGAGGTCTCTGAGACTACCCTCAGTTCTTTTCATTCTTTTGACTTTATTCTGCCCTTCCGCAGTTGTTTCCACCATTTTGTCTTTCAACACACTGATCCATTTTCTGTTTCAGATACCCTGCTCTTGATTCTTTCTAGAGTATTTTTAATTTCAGTAATTGTTGTTTGTCTCTCTATTTATTTTTCAATTTATTTTTTGCTTATTCTTCAATTCAACTAGGGGTTTGCTCATTGATTCTTGCATTGTCTCCATGTCATTTTCAAAGTTTTTGATCATCTTTACTATCATTATTCTGAATAGTTTTTCAGGCAGCTTGCCTATTTCCTCTTCATTTGTTTAAATTTCTGTGTGTCTAGTTTGTTCCTTTATTTGTGCAGCATTTCTTTGTCATTTCTTCCTTTTTAAAAAGATCTTATTGTGTTTGAGGTCTCCTTTTGCCAGCCTTCAAATTTGCATTCTTTCTTCCTTTTAGTTTCTGCACTCCTAAATTTGGTCCAATGGTTTGTGTAAGCTTTGCATTGGGTGAGATTGGTGCTGAGTTTTTTTTTTTTTTTTTCTTTTCCTTCTGATGCACAGGGTTGATTGAGAAGGATAATCCTGTCTGCTGATGACTGGGTTTCTATTTTTGTCCTATTTGCTGTTTGGATGAGGTGTCCTACACTGGGTTGGGTTGTCCTGATTGGTGGTTGGGTGATTCTAGGTCTTGTATTCAAGTGGTTTAGTTTGCATGAGTGAGTTCTCAGTAATTGATACTCCCTAAGGTTAGGAGTTCTCCGGTTGTATAGGGTCTTGGAGTCAGTGCTCCCACTCCAAATGCTCGGGGCTGGATCATTGGCCAGGAACACCGTTACAACAGGTGGTTTGTTATGGTATTAAGTTAGATTAAAATAAATATCCAAAAAAAAAAAAAAAGAGAGAGAAACCAAAGGTGAACCCCTGACAAATGGCAGCTACACTGTCACACAAATAATAATTAAAATAAAGGAATATACACATATATTCCAATATATGGAAATATACACATATACAACCATCAGCAAAATCCAAACAGTTCAACAAAAATAAACTACAATAGACTGACCTAGCAAACAACGGAAACCAAAAATGATATCTACCAGTTAAGCACAAAACTAACGAGTGGAAGTGCACAAGCTGGAAAAGAAATCTAAAGCAAAGTCCCAAGTGGGGATGAAAGCACTGAAAATAAAACTAACAAAATGTTGAGAGGAAAGGAAGGAAAGAAAAGAAAGAAAGAATAGACATGCGAGGTTCAACAGAGGTAGGTGAACAAGGTTTGTTTAAAGTTTAACTGCAAGGGGACAAGAACAGAGGAAAGGCAAACAATGGAATAAATATAATAGGTTTAAAAAATTAAAATTTAAAACAATAAAAATAGAAAATAATAAAAAAATCAAAAATGACTGGGTAAGCCAGGAATCCTCCAAAGAACTGTAAAAATCCAATGTAGAAGCAGAGGTTTATCACAAGAGTAAAAAGTATGACTGAATATACACATGTACATATACACCCACAAGCAAAATCAAAACATTCCAGCAAAATAAAGTACAATAGATTGATTGACCTGGTGAACAAAGGAAAAAAAAAAAATATATATATATATATATATATATATATATATCTAAATATATCTATATCTATATCTATATCTATATATCTATCTATATCTATATCTTTATCTATATCTATATCTATATCTATCTATCTATCTATCTATCTATCTATATATATGTATATATATATATATACACATATATATACCAGAATAGAACCACCTGAAGCACAAACTGGGAAACAAAACTAGAGCAAGGTGCCAATTGGAGAATAAAAGAATGAAAATAAAACTAACAAATATATTGAGAGAAAAGGAAAGAAAGGAAAAAATACGTATGCAGAGTTAAATAGAGGTACAGATGACTGTTGAGAGTCCCTTGGACTGCAAGTAAATCCAACCAGTCCATTCTAAGGGAGATCAGTCCTGGGTGTTCATTGGAAGGACTGATGTTGAAGCTGAAATTCCTATACTTTGGCCACCTGATGTGAAGAGCTGACTCATTGGAAAAGGCCCTGATGCTGGGAAAGATTGAGAGCAGGAGGAGAAGCGAACAACAGAGGATGAGATGGTTGGATGGCATCATCAGCTCGATGGACATGGGTTTGGTTGGACTCCAGGGGTTGGTGATGGACAGGGAGGCCTGGCGTGCTGTGGTTCATGGGGTCACAAGGAGTCGGGCACAACTGAGTCACTGAACTGAATTGAACTGAACTGAAAAGTTTTATATACATTAAAGATTAACTGCAAGTGGAAAAGAACAGTAGGGAAAGTAAACAAATAATAAATGTAGAGAAAATAATAATAGGTTTAAAAAATGAAAAAGAGAGAGAGAGAGAGAAAAGGAAACGCCACAGAATTTCAAAAGCTGTATATAGAGACAGAGATTTATAACAGCAATACAAATGTGACCGAAGAATAATAAGGCTCAAAAGCTTCATTAGATTTCATAGTGCCAATGAAATTGGCAACTACAACGTGGGAGAGGGGAAGGAATCGAAACCAACCACACAAACAAAAATCCTAGAGAATCTACAGAGCAAGTCAAAACATGAGAATAATACAGGTTTTTCTTTAGTCATTGCTCTCAGAGTCCTTTCGCCCGCTAAAATTGCAGTCCACCTCACCTCCCTAGGATGCCCTCCAAAACTGTGCTGAACTCTGAACCTGATTTGGGGGGAGCTCATTCTAATCCGGTCCTACTCCTATATGCTTTTTGTCTCCAATGTTCACAACTATCAGAACCAGGACGTTTCCTTTTGTGGCAGTTATCAGTGTCTTTTTATATATTATTCAGTTCAGTTCAGTCGCTCAGTCGTGTCCGACTCTTCGCGACCCCATGAATCGCAGCACGCCAGGCCTCCAGTCCATCACCAACTCCCGGAGTTCACTCAGACTCACGTCCATCGAGTCAGTGATGCCATCCAGCCATCTCATCCTCTGTCGTCCCCTTCTCCTGCCCCGAATCCCTCCCAGCATCAGAGTCTTTTCCAATGAGTCAACTCTTTGCATGAGGGGGCCAAAGTACTGGAGTTTCAGCTTTAGCATCATTCCTTCCAAAGAAATCTCAGGGCTGGTCTCCTTCAGAATGGACTGGTTGGATCTCCCTGGAGTCCATGGGACTCTCAAGAGTCTTCTCCAACACCACAGTTCAAAAGCATCAATTCTTCAGTGCTCAGCCTTCCTCACAGTCCAACTCTCACATCTATACATGACCACAGGAAAAACCATAGCTTTGACTAGATGGTACTTTGTTGGCAAAGTAATGTCTCTGCTTTTGAATATGCTATCTAGGTTGGTCATAATTTTCCTTCCAAGAAGTAAGCGTCTTTTAATTTCATACCTGCAGTCATCATCTGCAGTGATTTTGGAGCCCTGCCCCACCAACACCGCCCCCCCCAAAACAAAACAAAACAAAAGAAAACAAAACAAAACTGACACTCTTTCCACTGTTTCCCCATCTATTTCCCATGAAGTATATGGGACCAGATGCCATGATCTTCATTTTCACTCTCCAC